>NC_034590.1:75883617-75930151 GCF_900095145.1 Mus pahari | reverse complement strand
CCAGAAGCTGGAAAGAACCCAGATGTCCCTCAACAGAGGAATGGATACAGAAAATGTGGTACATTTACACAATGGAGTACTACTCAGCTATTAAAAACAGTGANTTNATGAAATTCTAAGGCAAATGGATGGATCTGGAGAATATCATCCTGAGTGAGGTTACCCAATCACAAAAAACTCACATGATGTGCACTCACTGATACGTGGATATTAGCCCAGAAACTTAGAATACCCAAGATACAATTTGCAAAACACATGAAACTCAACAAGAAGGAAGAGCAAAGTGTGAATACTTCATTCCTTCTTAGAATGGGGAACATAATACCCATGGAAGGAGTTACAGAGACAAAGTTTGGAGCTGAGACAGAAGGAAGGACCATCCAGAGACTGTCCCACATGGGGATCCATCCCATAAACAGCCACTTAACCCAGACACTAACTATTGCACATGCCAGCAAGATTTTGCTGAAAGGACCCTGATATAGCTGTCTCTTGTGAGGCTATGCCTGGCAAATAAAGAAGGGATGCTCACAGTCATCTATTGGATGGAACACAGGGCCCCCAATGGAGGAGCTAGAGAAAGTACCCAAGGAGCTAAAGGTGTCTGTGCAACCGTATAGGAGGAACAATAACATGAACTAACCAGTACCTCCCCCCTGCCCCCGCGCCTCCCAGAGCTGTGTCTCTAGTTGCATATGTAGCAGAGGATGGCCTAGTCGGCCATCAATGAGAGGAGAGGCCCTAGGTCTTGCAAAGACCATATGCCCCAATACAGGGGAATGCCATGTCTAGGAAGCGGGAGTGGGTGGGTTGGGGAGCAGGGCAGGGTGAGGGTATAAGGGGCTTTGGGGATAGCATGTGAAATGTAAATGAAGAAAATATCTAATAAAAATAAATTAAAACAACAACAAAAACCTGTTCTTTCTTCCACTCCTGCCTCCTGTCTGTTCTTCACATCACAGTCTGGGTAATGCTTTCAACAGACAGAATCAAGTATCCTCTTATATTTAAAACCCCCTCAGTGGCTTCCTGATGTCTGCAGAATAACTGCAGGCCTCCTGCCATGGTCCTAAAAGCCAAGTGTGATAAACTTCACCTTCCTCTAGTCCATCCCTTACATGTGCACATCAGCCACATTAAAGTCATACCCTCTGCTCACAAAGCCCTATGTCTACCCAATTTGCATCTGCTTTTAAGGCTTGGTTAAAATTGAGATGGCAGATAAAGTCTGTGGAGAAAACTTTCTTGCCTTCACTCTTCAGAGGCCATGTGGAAGATACCCAGTGTTTGCTGGATGATTGAAGGGGACTGGTGGATCACTCACCAGCGCCCCCTGTGTGCTTGCAGCTTTAACCCATAGAGCTGTCTGTGTAGTAGGAGACCATGCAAGAACAACAAAGGCAGTGTCTGGGTGAGGGGTTGTGTGCAGAGTCCTTGCTGGGAATCCAAACTGTCGATCAAGATCCGGCCCAGTTCTAAGGACTGATTCCAGAAAACAGGCATGGAGCTCTGGGTCAGCATCCCTGTGGAGGAAGTAGAGTGCCGAGTCAGCTTGCTGTAGTTATTCTCCCTCTCTTGGACTTGATAGCTTATAAGGGGATGCTTCCCACCTGGCAAGGAAGTACTGGCCTCGGTAGGCACAATCAGCCAAAGACGAAAATCTCTATGGACAGTGACCACATTCCTGCTCTCTGGTTCAGCTAGCAGTTCAGAGTCCGAGACCACTAAAGTTAGATAAGGGGCTGAAATAAGTCCTCTGGTAATGAATGGATTGACCCACAAGTTCAGGGGTCATATTCAAGACTAGAGTAACAGGAATCAGTCACAAGGCCAAAGGGATAGGCTTTGAACTCGGAGATCAGCCATGAAAGCCTTAGGACCAAGTGTAGGGTATCCCAAGTCACACCAAGTCAGTATACTTACCCCTGGCTCTATCCAGCAGTCCCTGCAAGGGCTGTAAGAGCTCTCTTGGCCAAAAGGGCATCAAATGACAGTTATCTAGCACTAGCCAGTGCCCCTGGAGCATAGCCTGGCATAGAGTGTTGACTACAGTTGATACAGGATCCCAGTCTTCCGAGCCCAGTGCTATCACATGTAGACGCTTCTGAGGTTGGGAACCAATAGAAAGGTGACAGAGTGACTCAAGGTGATCTTGGTGGGATTTGATAGATTCAGTTATGCCACGATAATCCTAAAGCGCCCATGTAATTAACAAAGACCAGTAAGAATGCTGGGACAGGACCCCCACACTCCATCATATCCCACAGAAGCCCACACACTCTGGGCCAAGTAACTAGATCCAAACCTTTTCATGATTGGCAGCCAGTTTCCGGATAACAGTCACAGGATGCAGGGTGGTTGTAGGGTGGCCAGGTGGTGGCAGCAAGATCAGTATGGGCTGAGTAGGCTGAATATGTTCAAAGATCATGGTAGGAGCACCCAGGTTTTCATCTAGTGGCCGCCCTAGTAGGCTGGTGGTGAGGTCTGCTAGGGCACCTGCCAGGCAATCTGGTCGAAGTACCCGCCACAGAATCAGCTTCTGGAAGAGGCTAAGTGGCTCAGAATTAGGACCAGGTGCAGGACCCAGCACAGTGGATGATAGTGACAGGTAATCCTGCCACACATCAGAGTGACCTGCCAGGGATTCACACAGCCCTGCAAATGGGGGCAACAGTTCCAATGCTCCACATTCTTCCCAGGCTCTTGAACTTAGCCAGGCTGGCCTAATCACCCCAGGGATCTGCATGTTGTGGCCTGAGCAGGGAGAGGCTGACAATCCAGGCCATAATGCCAGTCTCTCTAGCTTTGGTACCTTCTTTGTCACTTGCAGCATGGCCAAAGCACCAAAGGCACCCACCAAGGGTGTTTGGATCAAGCCTAGGGCAACCACAGTGTTGGTCAGCAGCTGGCGGGCCAGGTGTATTTTCAACCGTAGCAGATGGCTGGGCAAGTCTTCTCCACGGTAACTGTCATATGACTCCATGCTGTCTATAGCCCGCCTGATGACTGCCAACCAATTCTCTGACGTCATACAGAAAGATGGCAGCAGGTTCTGTAGAGGGCTTAGAGCTTCTACCATAGCCATTCCATGATAAGCTACAGGCCTGTAGGGTGCCCACAATGCCACCACCTCCAGCTTCTGGTCTTCTAGCTCCTCCATTTGAGCATTCAGCTGACATATCTTTGCCTGAGTCCTCACCATTTTTCTCAAAAACTTGGATGGTTTCTGACGCTTTTGGTTCTGACGTAGCAATGTCACCAGCAACTGTTCCTGAATGTGGTAATTTGTTGGATGGACCTGCACCTTTGTGATGGTCCCCAAACATCATCTTTAGCTCTATACTTGAACTTTACCAATGTTTATCCCACCCACAGATTGAGCCCCCATGCACCTCAAAAGCCTTCATAGCTTCATAGGTATCCGCTGCTCTGATTTTGAGGTCTTGCCAGCGGGTTTCAAGCTCAGGGCGCTCTCTGCACAGGATTTCATGCAGCATCTGTTCTTCTAGTATTTCCATGTTCAGACCCAGATCCAGAACATTCAGCCCTTTCAGCAATTCAAAACCTAGTACTTGGGTCACATGGAAAAATACTAATTTACCCATGTCAGAGTCAAGGATGGAGTAGACAGGGAATTTGGCTCTCTCATAGTTCTCTCTGGGCCTAGTTGAATGAAAGGCTCCTTAGGGATGATTCTAGGGGCCTAGTATGTCTACAAAGCTATGCTAGTAACTTACACTCTGGTCTCACCTTGGCTCAAAGCATGGATGGGAAAGGTAGTGCTCAGAAAGAGACAGAAGCCAGGCTGCACGGAGGGTGGACTCAGATTCTTCTTTGACAGCAGCCATTGAAGTTCTTGGCACCCTAGGCTCAGCTCCACATTGGTCAAGAGCACAGGCAAGCCTGTGAAGGGGAAGCAAAAGCAGCCTATCCACAACTCCAGCACCATGCTATCCAGTTCTAGCACAAGATCTGCTTCTCTTGGTTTATAAGAGGACTCTATCAAGATTCTTCAACACAGTGAGATGCATGATCAGAGCTGAGGTCAGAATGGGGCATGAAAGGATTGTGGGGTCAAGGAATCAGGAAAGAAAATGGGGGCTGTAGCTCTCACCATTGGCAGCTGCCTCCAGGAGCTGGGGACCCAACTCTGGGTCGGTGCCTGAGAGCACAGTGAGGCAGGAGGGCAGAGACTGAGTCTCAGAAGGGAGACTTGAGTGTGAGCTTGAGCTCTCTGGCTCATTCTCTTTTTCTGTTTCTTGTACTTCCTGTTCATTCTCTTTCTCACTCTTGTTTTCCTTTGCTTTCTGCTCTTTTCTTTGCTCATTGGCCTCATCTTCCTCTGCATTGTTCTCATCTTCCAGTTCATCTTCTGTGTTATCCCCACTGTCTTGGTTTGTCACATGGTACTTTTCTGGAATGGAAAGATGTAAAAGAGTGTTTCTTAGAGGAGGAACTGGGATTTTGAGGAGTCCTGATCACCCAAGGGGAGGGTTCATGTGTGGAGGTCTGAGGAAGACAGTTTAGGAAAGCTGCTTAAGTGACTCAGTTTCCACCTCTGAAAATGGAGTTGATATTAGTAATGACCTCATAGAGTTTTTCTGAAGATTGACTGTGATGATACACAGTTTGGACCAGTGCATGGAAAACAGTAAATGCTGGTTGACAATATTACTTTGAAGTTAGACTAGCCCCCAAGAAGAGCTAGTCATCTCTGAAATTATATCCATTTCTGCCCTTTCTATAGGTAGATTAGAGGAGTCAGTAAAACTCCACCCCCATCTTTTTTTTTTTTAAACATAAGCTAACAACTTAAAATTGTCCTCCTTGATATGGAAACTGAAAGCAATGACTTGTAATTGAAGGACTATAAATTATCACACCAGCAAGAGATGGCTGGGGTGCTGGAACCATACAAGGTGGTATGGGAACAGCTATTCCCAATGCTCCTCTCCTTCAAGAAGAGATTAAATGTTTGTTTTCTTACATGGCTTTCGTACAAGTGGAGGCTGCCAGGCCTACACTTTGCTGCATTTATTTTCTCTTGCTAAAAAATTACTGCAAATTTAACAGTTAACACTGCCATTTATTATCTCTAAGTGTTAAAGGTACCGCACAGCATGGTCATCTGGGACTGGAGGTCCTCCATCAGGTTTAGTGGACTATTTGTTGTTTGTTTAAGATAAGATCTCATTTTGTTTCCCAAACTGTCCTCAAACTTGGGCCCAAGCCATCCTTATGCTGTGGCTTCTTGAGTAGCGGAGTGCACAGGTGGGTACCGCTAAGCCTGGCTCCTACTGGATTTTCACAGTGTTTATTTATTCCTTCCCACAGCTACGTGTCATCCCCATCCATCTCAGGTCAACAATAGTTTGTTGACTGCTCCCTGGCCTTCTAATCTCTCTGTTTTCTTTCCTCCTTTCTTCTCTGAAGGGCTCATTTGATTAGCTTGAGCTCACTGAGATATTTCAGATTAATAGCTTCCCTTAAGGTACATTGCTTAGTAACCTTTGGTACATCTGAACCTTTCCACATGGGAGGAATACCAGAAGGCAAAGGTTAAAGGTTAAAGAGGTAGCTTGGTGGTACAATACTCTCCTACTATATACAATCCCCAGCACTTGAAAAAAAAATCACAGGGACAAAAATTCTGCCCAACACTTCTGACAATCTTTTGCTTTCCTGTCAGAAGAGACATAAATTGTCAGTAATAATTTTGACATGCTACCTGGGTGGTGGACATCCTGCAACTATGATGTATGGATTAATTTCTGGAATGACCATAGCAACTTTCCATACATTTAGTGTCTTAAACTAATATTCTCTCAAGAGTTGTAGAAAGCAGAAGTCTAAAATCAGTGTGCCAGCAAAGCACCAAGTCTTCCCTCCAAAGGCTCTAAAAGGAAATCTGTCTTTGTCTCTTACATCCCCTGGTGAGTGGAATTTTAGGTATTCCTTAGTTTGTGGCCCTGTAACTGCCTCTTTCGTATAATCTCACTGTCTGTTTTTCTATGCCCTCTACTCTGTCTCCTAAAAGATGACTGTCATGGGACTTAGAGCTCACTAATTCAAGGAACAGAATGATCTTATTTCAAGGTCTTGAAGTTCATTATTTCTATAAAGGCCCTAGGTCCATAGAAGGCTAGAATTTCCCTCTCATCTATTCAACTGCCAAACTCCTTTTACAAATGGATTCATTCCCTACTCCTAGGAAATGTTCCTGCCAATACTCTATCTATTCAGATAGGCCCCTGATTCAAACCTAGCCCAGTCTTTCCCCTCTAGATTGGACTCAGAGGATGAGGCACAGGTACAGGCAAATAAAAATATCTTCCAAGAATTTCTCAATATTTCATGAATTTGGGTAATAAATATTACCACAAATTGTAAGCTTTAGTCGTAAGCAAGATTTCCTGTGGTGTTGAGTAGGCTGGCAACATAGAAGATCATGGCTTGGTCAGCTATGTACATTTAGGGTCATTTTAGCATGAGCTAAAACCAACCACACAAAACTGGTAAATGAGACCATTTATTAATATGGCTTATGCTGATAAAATAATATAGTTTAGCCACAAAAAGTCAGTCTCTCTACCATGGAAGGGCAAACCACAGGAAGCTGAGTGTTGGGGGCTCAGACTCCCAAGAAGCACAGTAGCATCCATTATCCATGCCTACCTATGCTCTCTTTGGGAGATGGTTCCAACGACCTGTTCTGTTTTGGAGGTAGTGGATTCAACCACATGATGGCCTGGTTGCTGGGGTCAATCAGCAGAGGCCAACGGGAACTGCTGAAGTGGATGTGGCTTCGCAGCAGCAGGCCTAGCAGGCGGGCTGACTTTGCTTGGGGCTTCAGGTCTCGATCCCACTGGTGCTGTTCAGATCCATAGCTCAGCAACGTCAAAATACTGAAGGGAGTACGTGTGGGCAGCAGAGGGTTCTTTGGTACCACAACAGATTTCTGCCTCAGTGCCTGTGCCACATCATCTGGGTCTAGGGCTTCCTCAGAGCCCTGACACAGAGACAGCCACTTTTCTAGCAGTTCTTGACGCCGCTGTGGTGGGAAGGGACCCAAATAGATGATGGCAGCTGAGCACAAGAGTGCATCTCCAAACACAGTCTTGGCTTGCTCCTGCAACTTCTAGTGTGGACAAGTGACCAAAGCATGAGTAGGGGTGAGGTGGGGGGCATGTGGAAGGGCAGGCAGGGGTTACCTGAGGGGAGCAGAGGGGAAATATGGAGAAGAGGGGTATAGAATGAACTGGGAGAGAAACATATGGGATGTATGGGCTTGTTACCTGGAGCTGTGTTGTCCACATGTGCATGGGCGTGAGCAGTGCAGACTTCATGGGCCATTTGTGAAAGTGCCCACATTGTGCTTGATTGAGGGTCTCCACTACGTGGTTATGACTGACTTGGGCATCTTCTAGCTTTTTAGCCAAAGACCAAGTTTGCTCCAGCAGATCATGGGCCTGAAACTGGAACTGACCAAGGCGGGCCTGCTCCCGAGCCAGTGTTGCATCTACCTGCCGCAGTAGCAGGCCAGTGGGCAATCCTCGGCGTTGTGCCAACCCATAGCGCAGGACCGCCCAGAGCCAGATTGCTAGGTTTGCTGCAGGGATGCTTACTGACCTCAAGGCTGCATCACTCATACCTGGAGCCCTTAGAGCTTCATTTAACTTGACCAACTCTGAGTCTGTCAGCTTCTCCTTGGGGAAGAATACCAGTTCCTGGGAGGGCACGTGTTAAGGGGAGAGAAGATATGGGTGCTCTTGACCTTGACTCAATAGGCCTCTCTTTATGCCACCCCTCTCCCTTTATGATGCCTCATCTTCCCTACCTGATAAAAATCTTCAGTACATAACAGCTGCTTGGCACTGGACCAGCCCGTCTCTTGGTGGAACAGGTCACACAATGCATCTGTCACCTTGACTACAGATTCTGGTGGGGCTCGATAGCTCCTTATCTCCTCAAAGTCTGCCACCTGCAGCTGGCTCAAAGGACCTACAAATGCCTTGCCCATCTAAATGAGAACAGATGGATGCTGCATAGACATGTGATGGTCTGTCCTTTCTTCAGGATGTTTCCAAGAGAACTCACCTCTCTTAAGGGTCCTCATGAAGGTCCATTCCCAAGCCACCCAAATACCTTGGCCTCCCTGACAGGATCCCTGACTATTAGCCACCCCATTCTGTCTTCTGGGTATCCTATGAGTTGTTGTCCTCTCTATAGCAGGCTAGGTAGCAGGAAGAACCTACCTGCTCCAGGAAAACCTCGTGTTGAGCCTTTAGGGCATCATGCTGCCTGACCAGATTCTCAATGAGGCTCTCCTGATGTTGGCATTCTACCATCTTCTGCCTGTACTGGATCTTGGATTGCTCGAGTTGGCCTTGATATATACCAACACTCTGTGAACAGAGGCCCAGATCTTACAGCTCCATTTCTTGGGCTATCTGAGACTACCCCATTTCATGACATCAGATCTCTGTCTCTTCTTTTGCCACCCCCTAAAATACTTCTTAATAAAAGTTTTCAGGCTCCCATTTCTTCTCATCCTACCCTTCTGCATGTCCTCTAATCTTATGGCTTTGACTTGTTTTGTGTAGAGTTGTGTTTTACTTTACTGTATCATTATTCTAAAAACTCGAATCTCTCTCTCTCTTTCCACATTTCTTCCCCAGTCCTATACTATGTATCCATCTACTTCAGCCTTTTGTAAGCCCTCCCAACTCTCTATGTCCCCCAGATGAATATGTTCATGTTTCCTGAGCTATATTACTCTATTCTCTGTGTCCTTTTTCCAAAGAACTTTGACAGAATATACTCAGATTAGTCACAGAAGAAATACTGTTACCCTTTGCTCCATCCCCTTTATTTTCTCAACCCTGGCTCATTTTATAGACCTTTCCATTATACCTCCAAAGGGTTTCTTATCCCAATTCCTGTTCCATGTCTGCTGACAGTCAGAATCTCTCTCCTGAGCCACAGTCCTTAGTACCTTGGTTTCACTTCTCATTTACCTTCCAGCCATCCACCACATTGCAGCCTAATTGGTTTTCTTAACTGAATCTCATCGTCTTTGTGTCTTAACACTTGCCTTTGTAGCCACATCTCTCCATGTTCCTTGTTTTGTTTTGTTTTCCCAGAGCACTATTGTCTTCAGCCATTCCTATCTTTGGCTTCCTCCAGTGTGCTCTGTATTCTCTAGTCTCTGTGCCTTCATTCAGGCTGGTGCACCAATCCAGACACTCTTCCCCTCCACCTCCCTGTATGCCTGTCTAAATCTTACCTCAAAGAAAAACTCTGGTGTACTTCATCTTCCATAAAATTGTATTACATTTTATAGGAATGTTTTCAAACATCCACCTAATTTTATACATCTCATACTGGGACCTCTTTTTCTCTCCCTCCCCTTGCTACAACCTTCCCTTCTCCCCTTTCCTCCCCTGTCTGGAAAAAATTTCATGGTATATCTTAGAGAACTCTAGATTTTCTCTGTCAAAATATGAATAACTGAAATTGCACAGACAAGTCCTTTAGCCTCTTTGGATCTCTGTTTTCTCATCAGTAAATCAGAATGGAGAGCTTCTTTCTGTGCGAGGAATGTATATGTTTTTATCTACCCATCAATTTACATGCAGATATAAACACAAATGCAGACATAAATGTTGAGGACCTGGGCAAAAGTTATAGAGTTCAATTAATTTTGTTGGTGATATCAGTGAATAAATGAAGTAATTGAATATGAGAAAGGAGAAAAATGGAAGAGAACAGAATGATTTTAGGGTCTTGGCTGAGATGATTAAGAGAATAGTAGTACCATTTTGGGGGGTAGGAAACACTGGAACAATTCATTATTAAGACCATTGAGTGAATTGCCAAGAGATCTAACAGAATAGCCCCAGAGATTATGGATGTCTTTTATCTATATTTAGAGCTTGCTATATTATGGTGTAATAAAAGGAATTAAGGAACAGGAAGCCTCCTCAATCAGATCAATTATTCATGGTATTAATTATTCTGAGAAAACATAGGATCCAAGGCAAGACAGTAGAATTTAGGACATTAAGAGAAAGGAGACTCCTATTTACTTTGAACTTTCTACTACCCCAGTCCCCGTTTTAGAATTCATCTGTGTCTTGAGGTCTAATGTGGCCACCATAGGATGACTAGCATAGTAAGAGAACACCAGCATCCTGAGAACTCTATGGGCCACAATTTACATAGCACATGATAGAAAACATATAACATAGGGAGCTAGCCCTGCTCACATTGGTATAAAGAGGTATGCGGACCTGCAAGGCTTGAAAGCTTACTAGAAAATTGAAGAGATTACCTAATTCAGAATGGGACACTAGTTCACTTCTCAGTAGCCAGTCCTGAGCCTTTTTCAACGTCTTATGCAACAGAAACTAAAACAAAGTGTTATTTCAAAAGCCATTATATTAAAAAACAAAACCCACTACTTTGTGCAAATAACCTCAAGTGGAGTATTTGACTGGTGAAGGTTTAACAGTTCCCGCCCACTATTTTTAGCAAGACATGAGAGGTTTATTTATTCAAAAGTGATTGGCTCTTCATAGAAAAGCAAAATGATTGGTGTTTGGGCCAGAAAGGAAATGTATTTGGTGTAACAGTCAAGTGGAAACAGGGAAGCTGAGGAGCAAGTGGAGCAAGTATTAGAAGTGGAGGGAAGGAGATGGTTCTGAGAAATAGCTTGCAGCAGAGGCTAACTAAAGAGATTTGGGACATTGATGTCTAACACACCATTTAAATATGATTCTGTTTCTTTGCTATAGTAAATATGTTCCTCTATCTCCATACTCATCTACATTTTCTCATTGTTTAGCACCGTCTTATACATTTGCCTCCCCCCCCCCTTTTTTTTTTTGGAAGATACAAAACAAAGTTGTACAGGGGGATAGATGGCTGTCATGAGTTCCACTGAAGAGGATAAGAAATCCAGGGATCTTGGGGACATACCAAACTGAGTCACGACACTAAAGGCACTCAAGGGCAGATACTTGAGATTTCTGTGTAATAAAAGTCAATCTAGTCTGAACTGCATCATGGGAAACTTTGGGCCCTGGGCTCTAACAGGAGAGGCAGCAGGAATTAAAGAGATCCACCAAGGAGATGAAGACTCTAAAAGAAATGAGAATTCCCCAGGCCCCTTTTCATCCTCTTGCCTTGATACAACTATGTAAATCTCAGAGTCTTCTTCCTCTTACTTTGTAGGAGCCTTTTAGCTGAGTTTCCAAGTCAGTGAGCATGTTGGTTTGGGTACTGTGCCTTTCAACCATCAGCCTCAGAGTCTTCAAGGCAGTCTGAATGCTAGAAACACAATAGACCTCTTGAGTGGACTCAGAAGAGAAGAAGGAAGTGAACTGCAAGTGTTGGGCCACTTACCGACTGGCCCTCATCCTCATCTGCAGGATCATCTGCTGCTGCTGCTGCAGGAACATATCCAAGAAATCCAGGAAGGTCTTGGGGGTGACAAGTGGCAATCCAGGGCACATGTGGTTATGGTAATAGGCAGATGAAACATGGATGCGAGCCATGATGTTGGCCACATTGGGAATTAAGTGCTTGAAATCTGGGCACTTCAAGGAACCTGAAATGGATATAGTTTTGGTGTGGCCTTGTAGGATTGGATAGCAATGAGAAAGGAAAAGATCTGCTCTCAGTTCAGGAAGGAAAGTAGAAAATGTCAGTCAGAAAGCAAGGAGAAAAGAAGAGTGAGAGATATCAGATCAAGAAGATGAGACCACCCTGGGCAGGAACTCTCACTAGTCAATTGGGATGAGTAGTCAGGACAAATGAAAAGTGGCTCACCATCATCAAGAGGTAGACTGTGATCATTCTCCAGGTGGAATTGAGCAATCCTGACCAGAGAAGCTTGGTCCCAGGGTTCATAGCGTTCAACACTGGCAATGGTCAATTGAAGGAGAGTCAGGAAAAGGGTAGGGGGCAGCTGATTTTGGGCTTGGTTGTCTCCCACCATGAAGAACATGTGGAGGTTGTTACACACTTGCTGGTAAAACCTGGAAGTCAGGGAGGACACAGCTGTCATCATCCTCCAGACCAGTTTACATATCTAGACACTTGTTCCAAACCTGACCCTTTAGCCCTCATGCCAGCCTATAGCTTTTTCTCTTGTCTTTTTGGCCAAGAAAGAGTAAAAGCAGAGCTGACTTGGAAGGGGTTCTGGGCCTTACCTATTCAGTACTGTGTCCCTCTTAGTGGCGTATTTGATCACAATGTTTTCCTTGGGGAAATTCTCTTCGATGTTATCCAGATCTGCTTCTGTGTACTGATCAGGGAAGCTACCTGAGGTTGCCAGGGCCAACAGTCGGCAAAAGGTAGCAACATTCACTCCATCAGGCACCAGAAGAGCCACTGGCTGGTTTAACATGCCAGCATGCCAGCTGGCATCTCGGAGACATTGGAAAATAGCTTCCTCTGATTCAACTGATAAATAAAGAAGGTGAGCCTGACAAATGTTAGAAGCCAGGATGATGGCTGTATAGCGCCCAGTACCCCGGAATTCTGAGAGCAATAGAGCATGCTGCCGGGGCCTAGCCAGGACTCGGACCAGGTGAGCTACGTGCTGGACCATCACAGGGCACTGAGAAAAACTGGAGTTCATCTTCAGCCGAACAGCTGAGGCAGCCAACTGCTTTTCAAGGTTTTCCCACTGCCGTTCCAGGTACAAGTTAGGACTCTCAAAGTTAGATCCCAATGTAAGCTCCAGACTGAACACCAGGTCTGAGGGACTCTCCTGGGGATAGAATAGTAGCACCGGTAGCAACAAAGGTAAACTTAAGTCCATCTGGGGTGCCATCTGCCACTCATGCTTGGGTGTCTTTGCCTGGAGCTTACGGCTAGAATCCCTTATATCTTCCTCCTGCTCAGCCATCTGACTTACATTTTCTGTGTTCTCCTTGTTTACTGACTTTCTGGGGAATGGTGCTAGACTGCTCTCACTGAGGAATGAGCCTGTGGTGGCCTGAAGGCCAAACGGATCCTCCTCTTCCTCTGATCCACTGTCACTGTTGCTTAAGGTCTCCCACTGGGCTATTTCTTCTTCAGATTCTACTTCAGGCACTTTCTCCTCCTCCACCTCCTCTTCCTCACAGTCCTTGGCCAAGGACTCAGACCCTGGCCCACCACAGAAGACATTCTGAGCTACTTCTAGAAGCAGCTTAGCACAATGGGAACGTTCCCTATCACTGTCCAGCCGGTCACAAAATGTTCTTTGTGCCTCATGCAACCAAAGACGCACCATGACACGCATAGACATCATGACATTCAAGCGAGTTCCACGCAAGCCGGATACCCGGCGCAGATACTCCTGATGATGGAAAGACTCTACAAAACCTCGTGAACCCATTCTGGTAGGCAGCAGCTGCAGGCTTCCCAGAACGTGGCTCACGGAATGTGGGGAGAAGCGGTAGTGAGGGCGGAGGGGTGAGGGCATGAAACACTTGCACACAGCCTCCCACGCCTCCACTGAAGCCCTGACAAGGGCTCTTGCCAGAGTGTGCTCCCGCTCCACAGAAGGGAAGCGCTCAAGCCAGGCTTGGATACTAGGGACGTGCCTGCTCAACAGGGTGTCCTGAGTTATGCTTTTCAGGGCCAGCACTGTGAAGAGTCGGTAGAGACGTGGACAGAGTGGGCGCTCAGAGTAGCCTGGCACTGTAGCAGTGGCAAGGAAGTTGACTGTAGTCTGCAGAGTCTGTAATTCCAAGGTGTTGTGGGCATAGATGGTGCCTTCCATTGCCTGCCGCAGAGTCTCCAGCACTGGCTGGCAGTTCTTCTCTGGGTCTGTAAAAACATTCAGACCAGCACTAAGGACATGCGCAAGTCCACATTAAAGTAGCTCCCATCTCTGCCACATAACTGCTTCCAGCACACAGAGTTGTAAAGGAATCATATGCACCCGATGCTTTGACAATTGGTAACCTGAGTAAGTTGCGCTCTCTCTCCACACATTCCTAGAATAAAGTGACATCTTCTCTCTCCTCCCTTAGGTCCTACCTATTCATTGCCTGAAGGAAATGAATACTACAATAATATCTGTGAGTTGAGATGGTTGGAAACTGGGTCAGATCACAATTAGAAAGTGCAAATAATCTCCATTAAAGAACACACAGTCATGTCACACCTATGCTTTGTTCCAGTCATAGTGGTACAAACATTTCATCCCAGCACCTGGGAGGTAGGCACAGAAGGATCAAGAATTCAAGGCCAGCCACCTTTGGCTACAAAGCAGCCTCAGAAGCAACCTGGGCTACATGAGAACCTGCCTCAAAGGGGGGATGGGGGTGCAGGGAGTATGGGTGCTAGCCAAGCAGGTTTGATAACTAGAATTCAATAAAATAATGCCAGATGCATTTGTAATTGAGATGGGAGGTAGAAACCTTAGAACAGCTGGGAAGGCACAACACTGGAGCAAGGAAACTCCTGCTGCCCCAGAAAGTGAGACAGAGACACAGAGACACAGAGAGATCTAGTTCCTAAAAGTTATTCTTTGACTTCTACAGACATGCTGTGGTATACCTGAACATGCACATATACACATGAATACATAAAATTTTAAATTACTCTAAGATGTAATTTACCAGAAAGAGGCAAGGAGAATGAGGAGGGAAATGGGAAGGGAGTTAAGAACAAAGTATAGATAGATATATATATATGTGCTTGAAAATACCATTTGAAACCCATTACTTTGTATCCTAATCTAAAAACACTAAGGAGGGAGAAAAAGGTGATTTACACAAAACAAAATACACATGTTTAAATGTATAGTGAATACTGACGATGTAGACAGCTCTATAAACCACCGTCTTAATGCTATTTAGATTTTATAAGCCCTAAAAGTTCCTCTGTGCCCCTCTTCTTTTACTCCGTCACCCCCGTTCCACCACCATGCAGACATTGCTCTTTGAACTTACTTCTATCCCTATCAACTCCACCTCTTCTAGTGCTTTGTACGAATAGAATCATAGAGCAGCTACTTGACCATAGGCCTCCTTTCACTCAGCCCACATTCGCTACTCATACATGTTTTGTTTATCAGTAATTTAATATATCATTGTACAATATTCTGTTATGAAAATTACATAGTGTATAGGCCCACTAACACAGGGAAGTTAGTTCCAGGCTTTGACTATTTTAAATAATATTTATCCATAAATTTGGAGGGGAGCATGTCTTTAATTTTGCTTAGGCATGTACAAGAAAATAATTATACTGCAATACAATTTTTTTCTCTACACTTAACTTCTACCTACATTCGACCCCACTAACAGAATCATAGTATTTGTTTTAACTACCAGCAATCTTTTAAGAAAAGCACAGAAAGAAAATGTTAGGCATTTATATGCAACCACATGGTCATTATTTTTTGATGTTCTTCACTCTTGACTGCACAGCAGATTTCCATGTTATCACGGTCACTTTGTTGAACAAAGGCATTCAGCATTTTTTTCCTTTTAAGATATATATTTATTCATCTTATTTATTTATTTGTGTGTGTGTGAGAGAGAGAGAGAGAGAATTTGTCATATATGTGCAGGTTCTAGCAGAGGCCAGAAAAGGGCATTAGCTCCCCTAGAGCTGGAGTTGCAAGTGGTTGTGAGCTGCCATGTGGGTGCTGAGAATTGACTCAGGTCCTCTGAAAGAGCAGCTAATGCTCTTAACCACAGAGTCATCTCTCAAGCACCCATGAATACTGTTTTAGATTTATTTATTTTATGAGAGTTAATGTATATGTGCACGTATATGTACACCACATACATGCCTGGTACTCACAGACATGAGAACAGATGCCAGTCTCTGTTTTGGAGCTGGTGTTACAAATAGCTGCTATGTAGGTGTTAGGAACTGAACCAGAATCCTCTGGGAGACAACAAATGATCTTAACTGCTGAGCCATCTCTCCAGCCCTTTAAACTCTGTAATAGTTGTTTTAAAGTATTTGGCCTCGAAATCTAACATGTATGTCATGCCAGAGACAGTCTCAATTAAACTCCTCTTCCTCTTTACCCTCTTCCTCCTCTTTCAGGCAGAGCTTTACCATGTGGCCCAGGATGGCCTCATGATCTTCTTATCTTCCTAACTTACCTTCCTGAAGGTTGCAATTACAGGCATGTGCTACCATTCCCAGCTCATTGCTTCTTCTTCTTCTTCTTCTTCTTCTTCTTCTTCTTCTTCTTCTTCTTCTTCTTCTTCTTCTTCTTCTTCTTCTTCTTCTTCTTCTTCTTTCTNTCTTCTTCTTCTTCTTCTTCTTCTTCTTCTTCTTCTTCTTCTTCTTCTTCTTCTTCTTCTTCTTCTTCTTCTTCTTCTTCTTTCTTCTTCTTCTTCTCCTTTTCTCCTCCTCCTCCTCCTCCTCCTTCTTCTTTAAATTTTTTAGGACACATTTTGGTGACTGTCACCCAAAGACACCATTTCACATAAGCAGCTCTAACACTCTTTTCTCCCTCCCCCCTCTCATGTTGTTTGCCATCTTACTATACCTGTCTTTACTCCACTCCTTTAATTGTCAACTAATTCTTAATTATATTTAAATTCATCATAATGGCCAAAATATAGTTGAAAAGAATTATTTCTCCTGGAGGTGTAGTTACAGGTGGTTGTAAACTTCCCAGTGTGGGTGCTGAGAACTGAATCCAGGTCCTCTATAAGCTCAGCAAGAACTTAACCACTGAGCCACCTCTCTAGCTCCCTAACACTCTCCCTACCATTAACTTATTCCTTTTTAAAATCATCATTTTGGCCATTCAAGATTCCTCTGTTGTGAATTCAAGACTCTCAGGACTCAAAGGGAGGAACCTTAGATGAAATGTCCTACAGTGGGGAGAGGGGACTTATAGAGCTCACCTCCAGCAGGAAGACAGGATAACAAGTGTGAGATGGGGTTCCCATCCCACAGTCAAAAACTCTGACCCATAATTGTTCCTGTCTGAAAGAACTGCAGGGACAGAAATGGAGAAGAGCCTGGGGGAAAGTAGGTCCAGCGACAGGCCCAAAGTGGGATCCAGCTCAAGGGGAGGCCCCATGACCTGGCACTATTACTGAGGCTATGGAGCACTCTCAAACAGTGACCTATCAAGACTACCCACCGAAATACCCAACAAACAGCTGAAAGAGTCAGGTATAGATATTTACACCCAACCAATGGACAGAAGCTGCTAACCCTTGTGGTTGAATTAGGGAAAAGCTGGAAGAAACTGAGGAGGAGGGGCGACCCTGTAGGATGACCACCGACCCGCAGTCTCAATTAAGCTGGACCCCTTGAGATCTCTCAGACACTGGACCACCAGCCAGGCAGCATACACCAGCTGAGATGAGGCCCCCAACACATATACAGCAGAGGTCTGCTGGGTCTGGGTTCAGTCAGAGAAGATACATCTAACCCTCAAGAGACTGGAGGCCCCAGGGAGTGTGGAGAGGTCTGGGGAGGTGGGGAGGCATCCTTGTGAAGACTGGGGGTGGGGTGGAGTGTGAGGAGGTATGGGGTGTGGTACATCAGAAGACAGATGGGGTGGGGCATAAAATCTAAATTGTAAAATAAATAAATAAATAAATAAATAAAACCATCATTTTACTAAAGTCTTCCCCATCCCCACATCTGAGGCTGGAGCGGTGACACAGTGGTTAAGAGCACTAGCTGCTCTTCCAGAGGACCCAGGCTCTAATTTCTAACATTCACATGACAGCTCACAATAGTCTGTAACTCTAGTTCCAGGGGATCTGATGGCCTTTTCTAGCGTTCATGGGCACCAGGCATGCACGTGGTACATATACATGCATACAGGAAACCACTCATACACATAAAAATAAATGCATATACATACATACAAAATATCCATCTTTCTATGCTCTTATTAAGGATATCATAAAACATGGAAGAGATAGTAAATTTTAGCTATCTGTTTTTGTTTTGTTGTTTTTTTGTTGTTTTTTGTTGTTGTTGTTTTGAGACAGGGTTTCTCTGTATAACCCTGGCTGTCCTGGAACTCACTTTGTAGACCAGGCTGGCCTCGAACACAGAAATCTGCCTGCCGCTGCTTCCCAAGTACGGGGATTAAAGGCGTGTGCCACCAGCGCCCAGCTTAGCTGTCCATTTTTAAAAGTACTAATACACCTGGTTCAAGTTTTCTACATACCACAACAAACTTGACTATAGGATCTGACAAGTCATCCAGTACCTCAGACCACTGACTTTCTTGACTCCAAAAGCTTGTGCTTAAACTTTAGTTCTGCTTATTCTTATGCCATATGTGGAACCTGCCATCTGTGGGTAGCATACTTTGGAAAGTTAAAGGTCAATATCCCAAACTTTTAGTCAATTTTCCCCTTTCTCTCTGTTGTTATCTCTTCTTCTACAAATACTTATTGGGGAAATGAATACAAATATTTAATTCTTTCTACCAAAATGAACAAAACAGATTCATGCCCTCATGTATCTCAGAATGTGACAAAAAAGACAAATGTGTATGTAACCATACAATCAGGCTGCTATCCATGAAGCTTGGTAACTAACCCAGCCTGGGGGCCTAGGCCTCTTGGGGTACTACTGTCTGTGATGATAATACAGAGGATTTTTGCCAAATGAGTCAAGGCTAGGGAGCAGAGGGCAGCATCTTCAGAGGCTGCTTGAGTCCAGTGAGAGCAGGGTGTAGAACCCCAGAGAATGCCTGGTCACAGCAGGCTTGGTACTGGATATGTCAGTGTTCCAGGCATTATCTACCTCTAAACCAAGAAGCCTACCCAAAGATTTGCATGATATTTAGGAGACAGAATTGATAGACATTGGACTAGACATTAATCAAAGAGGAAGAGGCTTCAACAAGAGTCCTTTCTTGGGGGCCAGCAGGATGGCTTAGTGGATAAGGACACTTAGAACCAAGCATGATAACATGAGTTTAATCATTATCTCCATCCCAATGTTAGAAGAGGTTTCTCAAGTTTCTCCACTCCCTCCATAAATGTAACATTGGCATGCCCTGCCTCATGCACATACATACACAGTAAATGTTTTTTAAAAAATTTAAAGAGTTATAGCTTAAGTAACCAATTGGATGGTGGAATCTGTTATTTAGAGACACAGGAACAATTTGGGAGGGCATGATGAGACCAGGGCTGGATATGAGGAACCAATGAGCTCTCAAGGTAGAGATGTACAATAGGTAATTGGATAAATAGGTTTGTGTTTAAGAAAGATGTCTGATTTAGAGATAGAAATTATCAAAGCAAAGAGATTGTGGTTGAAGCTTTGAGAGAACATGTAATAAGACAATAATTTGATTTGTTTGGCATTATTTTGATCTGCAGGCATATGTTTGAATCAATGAATATTGCCATGGATTTAGTACGAGATGATAGTAGCTTTCCCTTCATTTCCCCTCCCAGCTCCTCACCAAAAGCAGCCAGGTGCAGATCTTCCATCAGGAAAAGGATAGAGCCTTTGGAGTCCTGGTGATGCCCAGGAAATGAACTGGTTTGTGTTTGGCCATGGACTCCTCTGCTCAGCAGGTGACGAAGGTGAGTAGAATTTAAGGCAGGGTGAATGGGACTGTGAATGGCAGGGTAATTTGGCTTCACCAGCACCTCCACAAAAGCTGACTTCCCTGTTGCTATCTCTCCAGCAAGCAGCACTGGCTGTCCATTTGACAGAAGCAGGTCCACCACATACAAAAGCTGTTCAGTCTGCAGGAAAGGAGCAGGGCTTAGTACGACAGCTTGTCTAGATAGGACAATGATCAAGCCAAAAATTAGGTCTAGGGAACTTGCCCTTAAACCCATACTTAAAGAACGGGTTGTGTGTTCTTGAAATTGTGGAACTATCAAGAGTAAGGGCATAGGTTGGGCCTTGTGAGGATCTCAAATATTGGCTACCCTCTAGCATAGCTTCTTAAGCCTCAATCCATATTTTCTGTCTTCATACCTGAGAAGAGGGCTGGAAAGAACCCAGATTTCCTTTGACATGGGTGCTCAGATACTGGCCAGTGAAGGGGACCAGTGTCCCATCTTCAAGGTTTACATGTAGATCAAACACCAAGGCTGAAGGAGGTGGCTCAGGGTAGTTGGGCAGGGAACTAATAGACTTCTTCATGAAGTCATCAAAGAGAGGCCAGTGTCTGCTCAGAGGACACACAGGTAAAAGACAATCATCAACATTCCATCTGTGACATTCATATACTCCACCTTGTCCCCACTATAACATCCCATGAGTTTTAGATCCCACAGGTCAGTCTACCTAAGCACTTTGTACACCATGCCTCCCATTCTCATGGTACCTGGAGGGAAGGTGGGCTCCAAAGCCCCAGATTATGGCAAAAAGAAAGATGCTGATAGCCAGCAAATGTCTCCTCTGCTTTTTATTCACACTGACACGGTCAGACTGGACCCTGGCTTTTGAAGATTTGAAGTTTTGGGTCACAAGATCACTGCCACTAAAGTCCTCTTATATGGCCAAGGTCAGAATAAGTATCCACATAGAAAGAAGATGGAGGGGAGAACAGAGGTTGGCTACATTACTTCTCTTCACCTTTAGTTCCCTGTAGCAGCTTCATCAAGGAACCCATGCTTGTGGCTCAGCAATAACCCAATTACCCTTAAGAACCCAGCTCTCTCAAAAGCCAACCTTTTTAACCTTCCTACCTTTGGTGTATGACTTCTCTTCCTCGAGTAAGTGTAGAAGGGGGTCAAGTAGAGCACGTAAGATGCGGGCCAGGCTGGTGACTTCTGCCACACCTGGGCAAACAGCTTGATGCCCATGTACCTGTAGCTGAGAACTGGCACCTATGCGGGTAAGGAATCGGAGCACTGAAGGCACCAGCACTTCAGCTAAGTAGTTGAACTCAGTGATTGTCTCTTGCTGTAGGTGGTATTCATGTGGCAGAGATGCCATCAAGACACTAAGCATGGACTGCCAAGTCTGTTCCCCACTACACCAGACAAGAGCACACCGGCCTAACACAGTAGGAGACATGCCTGCTGCCTCTGCCACCTCTATCAAGAAAAAAGTACCTAGAGGTCGTGCTATCTGTTGGCCATTTGGGAGACTCAGCTGGGGAGGGTCCCTCAGGAGGCAAGTGACAGAGTCTGTCCATGCATGATTAGGGGCCCCATCACATATTATCCATTGCTGGATCCCTGTGAATTTCTCTGACGGCACTTCTGAGCCCACGCTCTTACAATAAGGGGCAGCATGAAGGAGCTTAGGAAAGATGCCATAGTGCCAGGAGGGACCTTCTGACCACCCAAGGTATTCTTTGGAGTTGAGCACACTAGGATATAGGTGGACAATTTCCACAGATTGGAAACCCTTGGTTGAGGTGTGTTCCATGGCTGCCAGCCGATTCTGAATCTTAAATAAGCTTCTCCAACAAGTACTCTTGCCACTGCCTGCAGGGCCCAGGAGCAGAATGCCAGAGGCCCGGCTCAGGGCCTGACTCAGCTGCTCCAGAGACGTCAGTGTGTTAGAGGTGGGAAACAGGCCTAACTGCTGGAGTTCTTCCACCACTACTGACTTAATCAGTTTATGGGACACAGGCTCTGCCAGCACATGGCTAGCATTAGGAAAAATCCCACAGAGCAGTTCTTGGAGCTTTTGTAGACGGAGGCCATCGAGAATGCTGAACAGTGGTGAATGCAACAGGGCACGCAGTAGAGCAGCCTCCTCAGAGGCAGCTGGGTTGTAGGACTGCTGTAACTTCTTTTCTTGGGATGTATTTAGTGTCTGTATTGTGTGTTCTAGTACCTGCTTCAGCAGTGGCAAGCGGCAGGGCAAGTTCCCAGACACCAGCTCACGTTCTAGGGAAAATAATTTAGATAGGCGAGAAGCCATTCGGGAGGCATCCTGTACCCCTGCTCCCAGCAGGTTCAGCTCTGCCACTCTCTGAAGATCTGGCAGTGCCAATGCCACAGGACGCAGTAGCAGATGCAGATTGGCAGGCACATGAGGGCCCAGGGAATGAAGTGTCAAGAAACAGCCAAAGCCAAGATGCATGGACACTTGATGCTTTTCAAAGAAACCAGCACCAAGGAGTAGGGGTTTAGTAGGATTTATGGTACTGATGTTTTTGGAAGCTTTCTGATATAGTGGGGCATAAAGATAGTGCAGTTCATCCAGACGCTGGCCCAGGGCAGAGAGCAGGCTAGAAGGTAGTTGGTTAACATTCTCTAACAGCAGCCAGGCCCCACCCTGAAGGGCGCCATTCAGATAATTTCTCAGACATCGGAACTCTATCTGGGGCAAGCAGGGCATTATTACCAGCTGGCGGCCCAGGGTCCATGCCAGGCTATTCACAGTTTCTGCCTTGCCCAGACCATCCCTGCCAAGTATGGCCCCATAGGCCACCTCATCCAAGGCCATTAAGAGAATAAATACTTGACGCTCATGCATCAGGCTAGGTAGAGGCCCCAGTTTGGGCCCCATGTACTCATAATTGTACATGAAGGACCGACCAAGCACATCTATCCAGCATGCAGCAGGTGACACAGAGGGCTCAGTAGATGCAATAGTTGTAAGACACTGCAGGGGGCTTTTGAGGTTCAAGTGAGATGAACCCAGGTGATACTTAAGTTGGCGGACCCAGTGGAAGTCTGTCAGATCACTGACCTGGTTCTTCTCCAGGAGTTGGGCTATATCCCTATGAGTCACTGCCTTGACCAGCAGGGTACTGAATAGACTAGTCTGGCGAACAGAAGGTGGAGACTGCCCATCCTGAGAGCTCCTCTGAGAGCGTATAAACTGCACCAGTACTTCAAGATTGTGTACATGTACGGAACTCATGTGCATAGTCCTTGACTCAAGCAGAGCCTCCTCCATCTCAGCTCGCCACACTACCTCCTCTGCCACAAGTATACACTGCCATGGAAAAACTTGGACTGCATCTAGCCAGTGCTGGACATACACTTGCATGGGCATCTGTGTTTGTTGAGGCATTGCCTTCAGTGCCTTAATGAGGGATGGGCCTTGAGCAAGGCGGGTGGCCACACAGCTCTGCAACAGGTTCACTATTACAAACCGCAGACACTTTTCCAAAGAGGCTAGCCACTTAGGAAGATCTGGATGTAGAGGAAGGGGCTCCTGAAGCTTCACTTCCTCTCCACATGCCGCTAGCACAGCTATCGTCTCCGCAGTCTCTGTACTTGAGCTTGAATCCTGGATATTTTTGTTTTTAGTTGATTTGGACCTGAAGTTCACAGCTTTAATATAAGGAAAACAGCGCTGTGCCCATGGCTGGGCCTCACAGGTATCTAGAGGGGCAGCCAGCAGGGCCACCAGTTCACTGTCACTGAGGAAGAAGAGGCGGGGGAAGTTGGCACATACCCCATAGAGGACATCCTCCAGAGCCATGATGATCGCCTCCAGTTCTCCTGATCCTGCTTTCAGCATTTGCTGTAGATGCTGGCCTTGGAAGTAAGGGCTCCTCTTGGTGTTGGGCACTATAAGTGACAGAACCATTGGGTCAGCCACAGAGATGCGCATTAGAGTCCGATATTGATCATCCATGGCCTTGAAACGAGCATTCTGTGTTAAGAAAAGTGGTAAGTGAGGGGGAATGTAATAGTTCCACTCTTTCATCTAGAGCCCTGGTACTCAGAAGCACTTGCCCAGCCTGCTTTAATTCCCTTCCCTACCAGCTCAGGAGCAGGAAACTCGATCTTCATCTCATGTAGAACTTTATTCAGAAAAATCCACTTCTGCTGGAAAGCCACCCACACCTCCAGCAGGGCACCTGTGGTAAGCAGTCAGAGAAATCTTTGAGAGATATTCTATGGTTCTAATACCTTTGAGGGGGTCCAGCATCTGCCTGACCTCTCCAGTGACCCATTAGCCCAACAGAAACAAGCCGCACAGCAGAACCCAGAACCTTATTAGAGGAAATAGAACATTCACGAGAAATAAAGACCTGGTCTCACTGAACCAAGAAGGAACCTGGGGAGTCCTTACTCTGTCTTCCCAGATTCTCATCTGACCTTGGGAAAGTTACTTCCATCTTCTATCCAATGTCCACCTGCCATCCCCTGGGCCAGTCTACATCACATTCCACCCATCCACACAACTAGAGCCCTGTACTCACCCAGGCCATACATGATGGTCACCCATTCTAAAGCTATTTTATGCAAATATCCTGACTTTTGGATGGCTAGGATCTTGAATAGAGCCTGGAGACTGTTCTGGATGGCATCTTGCAGGCTGCTGTAGTCTAAGGAAGAAAAAGATGCACTGTCAAAGTTCAGCTAAGCTGGTATTATTTCACATGAGTCAAGGGCAGTGGTTGGGGCAGAAAAGAGTACTTCTTGACCTTCTAGGAGAGGCAATTACCTCATACACTTTCTAGCTTCAAAGATCGCATCAGCCCATGGAGATGATATGGTAGATAACTGATATCTTAAAACAGGCACTATGGACAGACTCCAACCAGCTGATTTCTCCTGCTAGATATTGTCATTCTTGTCTAGTTCTACAACATTCTTTAAGGCATCAGAGCCTTCATCCTAGAAAGAGGCCTCATAGATCCAAGTCTCTACACAGTATGCATTCAGCATGAATGTCCATTCTGGGATGACTGAGACCCTGGTAGAAAAGTTGAGACTAAATGTTTTTCTCATGATTTTAGCACTTAGTGCCTTGGCACTTCTTAAGGAGTCCACGATTTTGTGTGAGACCAGGTCTGAGTAAAGCAGAGACAATACCTAATACCCGAGTTAACAACAGAATGGAGAGAGATTGGTTTGGATAGATGTAGAACTCTCTGGAGCAGACTAAAATTCCCTAGAGCTACCTGAAAACTCATATGTCACATTTCCTTTATATTCCAGACCTCAGATTCTCATCTGACCTTGGGAAGGTTAAAGAGGTTGTATGAAGTCTTAACCTAGCTATGTCTGCCAACATATTATATACTACACATTTTGCCCAGATCGATTCCGAAGTAGCCCAAATGCATCTACTTTTATCATTCCCACTGCTGCTGTCATGGCTTTGGCCATTATTGTTTTTCACTTGAGCTAAACCAGCTGTCTTCCTTCTCCGTTTCTTTGCCTCTTAACTCTGCATTGAACTAAAATCTGACCTTATCACTTCCCTACAACAAAACATTCTCCATGATTTAAATGTTACCAAATACATTCTTTTGCATGATCTCAGTTTTCTAATTTCATGTGCTTATTTTCTGTCTCTAGTATCAGTGAATTGGAAGGTCTTCTATATCATAGATATATTGACTGTATAAACTTTTATTGCTATGATGAATTGCCTGGCATACACAACTAAGGAGAAAGATATTTACTTTAGTTCATCATCTCAGAGGTTTTGCCAATCATGGTGGGGAGGGTAAACACAGCAGCTTATATCATGATAGCAAAGAAAGAGCAAAAAAGAGGAAATGGGAAGAACCCAAGCAAGATGTGGCTCTCAAGGACACATTGCCAATGTACTACTTCCTCAATTAGGTCTCACACCCCACTTTCTACCATCCAACAATGCCATTGCACTATGAATTTATCAAGGGATTAAATTAAGGGATACAATAACTCCCCAAAAGCCTATCAGCTGTCAATCAAACTCTCAATACAAGAGCCTGTGGGATACACTGCATATTCAAACCACTACTATGGTACTGTCTGATGATCAAAATTCAACCGAACATCATAAATTTCAAGCTATTCTTTAGAAGATTCCAGCATTTTTGCTCCAAATTAAAGCATATGCCTGATTAAATGCAAATTAAATGAGTGTGCTTGAAAACCTATTTGTGTGAATTATGTCACAATTTTAACTAAGTAATCTAATTTAACGGAATAATAACTACTGGATTATGTATGAGAAAATGTTTCTAAGGAAACCATTGACGGTTTAGTCAGAGGTGAGCTGATAAAAAGCTCTTATTCTTAAAACAAAATGTTAGCATGTAAATGTGCATGCATTATGTTTTAACTAAAATAAAAATCTCAAGTCCTATTTACCTACTTATCATGATTACAAATTTAACTAACTTCTTGGATTCACTGGTTTGATACCAATTATGTTCGATAAGAGAATTTCTCCTCTACTAGCAATTCCCACATCTTCTTGGATGCTTTTTGTCACAGTTAGCTTCAGTTCTCAACTTGACACATCTGGAAGAAGGAAGTTTAATTGAGGAATTACCTTAATCTGTGGGCATGTCTGTGGCCATTTTCTTGATTGCTAATTGGTGTAGGAGGGCTCAGCCTACTGTGAGCAGCACCCCAAGGCAGGTGGGTCTTAGCTATATAAGCAAGGTAAGGGAGGGACCAGGAGGAGCAGGCCAGTAACAATCATTCATTTGTGGTCTTTACTTCAGTTCCTGTCTCTAGATGCCTACCTTGAGTTCCAGCCTTGGCTTCCCTTGATGATAGAATAATTCCTTGATTATTCTTTTGGTAAGCCAAATAAACCCTTTCTTCCCCCTAAGTTGTAAAAATCCTATTCCGTATGTAGCATGTGTTTCTCACCTTGCAAGTGTGACAAACTCTTACTTCTTCAAAAGTTAGCCCGAGGCTGCTGTCTAAGTTATACTTCTCTTAATATCTCTGGCTCTTTGAGCTGGTCTCCTCTTACCCACTGTCCTCAGGGTAGACATAATGTTACTGTACATTGTGTAAAGATTACCCTTTTATTATTCAAATGCTGATCTCTCTGCCCCAGTATCCTTATTGCAACCCTTATTCTGAGAATCTCTTATCTTAATGTTGTGTACATTGCTCCCCAGTTGGTCCCTGATTGGTCAATAAAGGAGCTGATCATCTAGTGACTAAGCAGGGGAGAGAAAAGGGATGGAAGGTGGGAGGAAAGAGAGGAAGTGGAGACTCTCCATGGGGAGACTCCAGGAGAGGAAGTGGAGACTCTCCATGGGGAGACTCCAGGAGACGCCATGAGAAAACACTTGGAGGGCAGAGATCCAGATCAGCGCTCAAATGCAAGTCACACTGGGATTTTCATTGGAAGGAAGCCAGACTAATTTAGAGGATTAAAGTAAAGCAATATTGCTCAGCTGTGTCCTCAAAGCTTGGTAAATAAATACAATAATCCAGTCTCAATTATTTGGGAGGGAGCTAGCTAGGTTAAGGGGAAAACTGCAACAAACCCTTATTTAAAAGCCACTAACACCTCAGTATTGTGGTCTATCATGCATTTAAATGTATGGTATTGTCAGTTTTTCACTGGGATGTAAGAGGGATATATCTGTTTGGCACAAAGGAGACCCATGAATTTAATAAGAAAAAGAATAAAAGAATGACTCTTTTTCTTCAACAAGGTGGTCAGTTGAGAGACATGCAGATCTTCCTGAAGACCCTTATGTGCAAGACCATCATCACCCTCAAGGTTGAGTCCAGTGACACCTTGACACCATAGAGATGGTGAAGGCCAAGATCCGAGACATGATAGGTATTCCATATAGCCAGGAGTGGCTAATATCACTGGCAAACTTCTGGAGGGTGTCTGCACCTGACTACCACATCCAGAAAGAGTACACCCTCCATCTGGTGCTATGCCTGCATAGTGGCCTCACTGAGGCATCCTTTGCTCAGCCCATCCAGTACACGTGTCACAGCCTACTGCAAGTGCTGTGCATGCCTGCAAACCCATGCTGTCAACTGCCTCAACAAGTGTAGCTACACCAACAACCTGTACCCCAATAATGAGGTCAAATAAGGTGAGGGCTCTACTTGGCCTGTGGCTCAGGTCCAGCAGAGCTTTCTTCTGTCAATTGGGAGAAAAAGAAAGAATGAAATGAATGAATGAATGAGTAAATAATAAAATGAGCAGGGTAAAATCCAGAGGACAGAGCACTGATAGGTGGAGAGAAATAACAAGGAATTGTTTTAAAGATGTATTTTTTTTTACATGTATAGGTGTTGTGTGTGTGTGTGTGTGTGTGTGTGTGTGTCTGTCTGTCTGTCTGTCTGTCTGATGCCCATGGAAGCCAGCATAAGGCACTGGATTCCTAGACTGGAATTACAAATGGTTGTGATGTACCATGTGCTGCTGGGAATTGAACCCATGTCCTTCATAAGAGCAATAAGTGCTTTTAACCACTAAACCATCTCTCCTGCCCCACAAGTAATTTCATAGGGATAACCAGATGGCTCAGCTAATAAAAGGTGCCTGCCGCTATCAATTCTGATAGTCTAATTTTGATGCTCTGGACCTACATGGTTGTAAGTAACACCTGTAGGTTGTCCTTTGATTTATATACCATGGCATGCAAAATCATTTTCTAGTACACCAGAAAAGGAACCTTGCTGAAGGAGCCAGGCATTGAGTATAGGAAGGAACTTGTGTGTAAAGAATTCCTGCAAAGATTGAGATATTTAGAGAGCTTGTAAGATACTATTTCACAACATATGGATGCCTCAGGTTATCCTTAAGGATGGGGCCTGACTACGGGAGCCATATTTGACAGGAATTGGTAGATGAAAAGAACCATTAGTTGGAGGCACTCATTGGATCATAAAACTGAGCCTCACCTGAGAGGAGGAAGGTGCCACTATCTTTGCCCACTAACTCCCACTGGGGGCTTCGGAGTGCTGGCCTTTTGGAGCGCTCTGGGGTTGGGGGCTTGTAGGGCACTTGCAGGATGAAGTTGAGCAGGCGCAGCTGGCGCCCCTCCCAGTACTGCTGCATCTGCTGTAGGATCTCTTGGGCATGAATTCGTTCCTTATCGTACTGCCAGACCTGGAAAAGGTATGTCTCAGAAACCAGAACTGGCTAGTGGCTCGGGAAGGACAGCCTTGAAACTGGGCCTTGAGGACTGAGTCTGAGACAGAACCCAGGGGCCTGAAAAGTGGAAGTCTCAGAGGTGACGGAGGAGTGGGACCAGCAGGCTTCAGCAGTGTGCTGGCAGCAGCAAACTATTAACACTTGGCCCAGTATTGCTGCTTCCACTGAGCAGTCTCCTAATGACTCCCACAGAGTAGACAATATCCTAGTCAGCCTGTGCCCCTTAGGGAACAAGTAAACATTGGCAGACATTTGTAAGTCCATGTGCCCACAACTTTGAGGCTGTTACTCACTTCCTTCTACCAGGGGAAGGAAGCATTTAGTCTGGAACTGCCCATCAGATACTCATCTGCAGATGGATAGGGACTCTTCCTGCCCTCCAGGATGTGATCCAGACCCAACTTCCTTCTTACCTCCATGCCACTCGTTGTCCCCACAGTCCCACAGGGCTGCTTTATAGGCCTTGGCTGGCTTTAGTACAAGTTTTTCATTTAAACCACCTCCACTCCTTCTTGTGAGCCCCACCTGATTGATTCGGTCTGCAAATTCCAGCAGTGGATAATTGAGCATCTGGCCCAGTGTAAGGAGGTCCAAGCTTCGTTGACTACCCAGCCCTAATGCTGGAATAGAACAGGCCGGTCAGAACAACACCCAGCACATAGCTAAACTGAGTGCATATCCCAGAGCTCATTTCTACCTTGAGCCCAGACCTGTAGTTCAAGATCAACCCAGAGCCAAGATCCCAGAGTCTAAGGTCCAAGACACAACTCATCCCCAAATCTGAGACTAACCCCCATTGCTTAAGAGGACCCTGTGTTGTAATGAACCAACACAGAAAAGTGTTTCCGGGGTTGAAATGAGTTTAGCATATGTAGGAAAGAGGAAGGTAGAACAATGTTTCTAGCAGGAGCAGCAGGGAATTGCTACAAACTGTTTTTTCCTATCCCTATCCCCTGTCTCTAACCAAACACACCTCTCAAGAGGGATTGAGTATTAGGATCCTGCAGCTGGAGGTTGCCCAGCTTAATAAGCAAGGGCAGGTAGGCTCGAAACTCCTCTAGAATGCGCATACAGCGTTGTAGCACAGGGCTTTGCTGCCCCAGGGCTGTGCCGAGCCTTGCAGCCTCTGTCAGCCAGGCATCTGTCTTCTCCCGGGCCATAGAAAGGTTGAACTGCATAGAAAAGAGCTCATTGTCAGCCTGACACCCTCCCACCTCCACCTGCCAGCTTCTGCCCCAGGTGAGAGCTCCTGGGAGGAGTGTCAGCACCTTGCTAAAAGCCATGCATTTCCACTCGCCCAAGTTTTCAGAGATGATCCGGTAAAGCCGCCAGATGCGCTGCTGCAGTACTATCAGCCGGTTCCCAGAAGCGGGAGGAGACATAGGCTTCTTATGCCCTGCAGAACACGGCTGGCTGAGACTTGGGTTGTTGGGGGAATGGGCCAATCAAAAGTCCAGAAAAATAGATGAGGTGTGCCTATGTAAATCTCTCAGTTCAACAGTGAAAGTGGGGCCACCCAAAGAAAGAATTCCTGAGGACTCACCATAGTGGTAAACTAAAAGGGCTTCCCCTCTATCTTACTCACCCACTCAATTCCAGCCACAGAGGACTTGATTATATAGCTCAGGTGTGCACCAGGTACACTCCCTGACCAGGAGTTGACTCTTTTATGGGAAACTCTTGCCACAGAGAACCACCCCTCATATCATCACCTCCAACTCTAAGAGCTTGCTGCAGCAGTCTCTTCTTCATGAAGCCTATACAGACTCTCCCATAAAACACTGTTCTCTAACCAGCTGGAGTTTTCAGACACTCTTTCTTATCCTGCTGTTTCCCCCCCCCCTTTGTCATTACCTATCACTTTCTAATATGCTATGTAATTTAGTTATATTTGATAATTATTTATCGTCTTTCTTCTCTAGCTGCAATGTTGGTTCCATGACAAAAGATGGTTTGCCATTTGTTTGTTGGTGTACTTTAAACTCAGTACATAGACACTAAGCAAATAAGTGTTGAATGTTAAGTGAATGAACGCTCAAAAATTGAGGATGGTTATTAAATCATGAGGATCTAAAGTACTAGAATATTTTTACAGAAACTAGGATTAGGTGAGGAATTGGGGACAGAAGGAAGTGCATACACTGCTATGCAGTTCCCTGGGCCTAGCACTGCATGGCCTGAGTCCTCTACCCTGCTTTTCCATCAACAATCCAGACTCCTAACAGGAAGGGTTGAGTCTATGGTTGACATCAGTTAGAATACGAACTGATGGCTTCTTAGTACTCTGGGGGAAAAAAGTTCCTGATGAAGGATGGTTCTAGAGTCCTAGAGCATCTCCTACTCCACATAGCCCAAAGGCCCAGTTGATAGCTGACTAAGGAGCAACTCACAATGCACCCTTTCAAGAGATAAGTGGCTACAATTGGGGAGAGAGCCCATGCAGAAGGGAACCAGCCTGGCTGTACACCTGTAGAAAAAGCTGGTCTCAGATCAGCAGCTCTGTCCCGATCTCCTGTGGAGCAGTGAGACTCTCACCAGCCTTTTCTTCTAGATATGTTGTCTGGAGGCAGTAGTCAGCAACCCCATCAAGATCTTATCTCTACTGTTCTTATCTATGACCTGCTGCTTAGAATAGGACAACACTGACCAAGGCTACACACAAGTTACATGTTTACAACGAGTATATACATTTCTTCTGAATCAGCATCCAACCCTGCACCCATTTCATTCTAATGAAACATTAAGTTGTTTGCTTTCCCTACCAGACTGTGAACTCCCTGTGTCCACTAACGTAACAGCTGAGACATAGAACAAACGAGGCTAATATGTCCTCCCGTATTTGTTTGTAAAAGAGACCATGGAAGGTATGTGATTCCCAAGGCTTGCTGAGGTTCACAGAAGACACAGCACCCCAAGTCCCAGCCCTTATCTTAGATGAAGGGTCCTCCCAGGGTAAAAATAGAGACAATGATGATCAGTACCAGTGAAGGTGCAGTAAGCATTGCATAGGGCATTGAAGTTATTGAGTATGTTCAGGAACTGATGCTCCAAGGCACCAAGCTGTTGCTCAGTGCTCCTCTGTTCTTGTGAAGGATCCATAAAGGGACCAGACAGTGCCTTCCCTAGCAGGCCTTCCAGCTCTGCCAATGCTGCTGCCATCAGCTGCTGCAGCCTGGGCACAATGGCATGTTGCTTGCTGAGCAGGAACTCTGAAACCTGGCTTCTTTCAAACTGAAATGCCTCCCATAAATCTAGAAGCTGTGGGGCAAGCAGAGGACAGTTGGGATGTGGTTATAGAGGAGGGAGGCCAGGAGAGATTGAATGAGTCCTTATAGTAGTCTCTTACCGCGATGTCTAGAGTCTCATTCTCAGCAATGAAAAGGCTATAGTGGTTTCGGATGAGGTCATGGAGTGATCGGACATATTCCACTCGCTCCTCTAGCTGGCAGTATTGCTCATTGGCTTCATTCAGCTGCAGAGGTGACAGCATGAGACCAGCACCCCAACAACCCTGCCTACCTTTTTGGACTCACCCTCAAGAGGAAATCCCATCTTCCAGGATTGACATCTAGAGGCTCTAAACCCAGATCCAGCCTTTAAACCATTTGAGATCAGGGGGACTTGCTTTTGACTCAGGTCTTAAAGGAAGTCTAATTCTTATCCCCCAGACCTGATAATATATCCCTCACAGACCAACTGTCCCAAGATACAAAGACACATCTTAGAAAGCAGTGGTTCTCAACCTTCCTAAAGCTGTGTGATCCTTTAATATAGTTCTTCATGTTGTAATGACCCCCAACTATAAATTTTTTTTGTTGCTACTTTATAACTGTAATTTCACTGTTAAGAATCATAATATAAATATCTGATATGTGACCCATGTAAAAGGATTGTTTGACTCCTAAAGGTGGCATGACCCACATGTTGAGAACTAATGTCTTAAAGCAAGATTCTCTCTTGTTCCTTAGGGGTATGCTCCTGATATGAAGAAGCAGAGTACCACATAAACAGGGCAAGAATCAGCAAGGACAGATGACATAATGCAGTCAATGCTTAAGATTCAAACCCCGTAAAGAATGCAACAAATATCTAAAGAAGAGTGTGCTGAGCCTTTGTGCAGGCCGGGTCCTGGCTAGCTATGAGGAAGAAGGGATGAGGAAAGCTCACTTTCTGGGAGCACTGTGCAATGGCATGGATGTCTGAGCTGATGGTTTGGAAGACCCGCAAGAACTCAGTCAGTTCTGTCATCAACTGCTGATTCCGGCTCCAACATTCATTTTGCGCCTGTTCAAGAATGTTCTTCCTCAGGTTATTTAATTTGGTTCCTGGCAATAAGAGTATATGGTGTTAGGGGATGTGTAGAAGTAAGCATATCAAATTAATACACACGAGAAAATGGGTAAGACAGAACGTTTCCTCATAATATGACAATAGAGGTAAACATATGGACATAAAGGGACAAACACAGGGGGTTCTCAGTGTGATAAATCCTCTGAACTGCCGGGAGCAACCAGCCCTGCATAGTAAAGAGAAGTGGGCCTGAGAAGTCTTGAGGAGGCCTCTGCAGAGGAGGGTATTGAATTGAATGCACGAAGAGTCCTAACACTCCAAGCAACATGGAAGTGAACATTCATGAACCCTTGTCTGTGTTTCTTTGGAGTCTTTCTGACTTCTAGGTGAAGGGACACCAAGAAGAGGATTAAAACTGCCTTTTTCTGTTTCTTTTGGTTTGGTTTGGTTTGGTTTGGTTTGGTTTGGTTTGGTTTGGTTTGGTTTGGGCTTTTTGAATACATGGCCTTACTCTCATCTTCCACCAAGCCTAGCATATCTTTTGCTTTTGCAGATTTAAGAAAAGCCATTGGGATGGACATAGGGTTAGAAGATAATCTACCATTAATAAGAAGAACACATTCATTGTCTCAGGAAGCAAGAATAAGGGGGCTATAGTGATGTCTCAGATGGGCAAAGGTACTTGCTAGCAAGTCTGACAACCCGAGTTCAGTCCTCAGCACCCACATGGTGGAAGGAGAGAACTGATTCTCATGAATGTCCTCTGACTTTCACACCCACACACTCATGCTTGTGCATACATGCACCGTGATATGTGCACACACACAAAACAAATATATAAATGTAATTCTATTTATTTATTTATTTTAAAGATTTATTTATTATTATTATACATAAGTACACTATAGCTGACTTCAGAATCTCCAGATCTCATTACGGGTGGTTGTGAGCCACCATGTGGTTGCTGGGATTTGAACTCAGGACCTTGGGAAGAGCAGTCAGTGCTCTTACCCGCTGAGCCATCTCCCCAGCCCAATGTTTTATTTTTATTACTTTTAGTTGTACTAGTGGTGTGTGTGTGTGTGTGTTGCTTGGTTGGTTGGTTGGTTGGGGTATGTACAAGGAATCGTAGGTGCCAGAGGAAGCCAGTTAAATTTGATTTCCTGAGTGTGTACTTGGGATACTGGGAATCAAACTCAGATCCTCTGGAAGAGCAGCTGTACTGGCCAGTTGTGTGTCAACTTGACACAGCTGGAGTTATCACAGAGAAAGGAGCTTCAGTTGGGGAAATGCCTCCACGAGATCCAGCTTCAAGACATTTTCTCAATTAGTGATCAAGGGGGGAGGTCCCCTTGTGGGTGGTGCCATCTCTGGGCTGGTAGTCTTGGGTTCTATAAGAGAGCAGGCTGAGCAAGCCAGGGGAAGCAAGCCAGTAAAGAACATCCCTCTATGGCCTCTGCATCAGCTCCTGCTTCTTGACCTGTTTGAGTTCCAGTCCTGACTTCCTTGGTGATAAACAGCCGAATAAACCCTTTCCTCCCCAACTGCTTCTTGGTCATGATGTTTGTGCAGGAATAGAAACCCTGACTAAGACAGCAGTACACATACTTCATCACTAAGCTATCTCCGCAGCCCCAAGTATATTGTTCTTTTACAAAGAAGGCAGAAATAATATCCATATGATATAATTCATTGACTCTTAAGATATCAGTAGTAGTATAAGTTATTATTACTTTAAATACTACTAAAAAGAAACAATTAAACTCTGACTGCTACAATGGTGTAGGAACTTTTCAAGTTTAGTTGTGTTAAAATAGGCATAGGACATCAAAATGCAATGTAAAGATATATATCACAAATCCAGTACTGAGTACTTATTATATGTCAGACATTATTTCAAGTACTTCACATGCATTAATTTGCACTACCTTCATAGGCTCCCCTTGAGTAAGTACTGTTGTTTATACTTATTTTATGAATAAGCACATAAAGGCTCAGAGAGGTTAGCTGTACTTAGTCCACTTTATGCAATGTAGAATAGTGATTCAGATTTAGAGAGCTTCGCTTTGCTCCATTATAGTTCAGGTTATAAACATAAAATAGAGTTAGACATGTATACATATAGTCTGTGGTATACACATATACCATATATAATATTACAATTTTATTTTATTTTATATACTGTAGTGGGTTGGACTGGTATTGCTATATATTCAAAAGCTAAATACTGGCCCCCAAGATCTGGTTGGTCCCAGATAAGGAGAACCTTACATACATCAAATGATGTTATGTAACCTTGTTCCCCAAGTTACCTTAGGATCCTTTATTTCCAACACAGAAACTGCACTCAGGTCCAGTGGGATCAATGTTCTGCTAACGCACACACACACACACATACACACACACACACACACACATCAATAAAAGGCTAAAGCCTGTGGTTGGACAGTTGGATAGAGGTAGGTAGGTTTTCAGTTACCTGGCTGGGGGTTGCAAGTAGAGAGAAGAGAGGAAGAAGAGGAGACTAACAGAAGAGGAAGGCACCATAAGAGGAGATGGACATGAGCACATAGCCAGGTGAAACAGCAAGTAACAAGGGACATGTGGGTGGGATATAAGTTAAAATAGCTCCAAACCCCTCCGGTATAGGCTTACAGCTCATAAATAAAACACCTGAATCATGTGTCTTTTATATGGGGTAGCTAGAATTTGTAATTCCTTTTATTATATATACTATATAATGTTATATAGAAAGTAAACCCACCTACCCCCTATTAGCATCTATGCAACTGATAGGTAGAATTGTGAGTTTGGAGGGCAAACAATTGAGATCCACTGTGAATGGCACTTTCAGAGACTTGGAAAGAGTATACAAGAGAACTAGGCACCGAGAAATGAATCTGATGAAACCTACCAAGACGGAGCTTTTGAAGAGCACCTGTGCTGAATAGAGCACCTCCCTTGGTGAGGATGGCCACCAGGCCACCGAATGCTGCTGCTGTGGTACCAGGAGGACCATGTGGGAGTGCAGCAGTGCTGTCACATGACATGAAGGGGCAATGGTGTGAGCAAGTGTTAGGGCTCCTTGCATCTAAGAGCTGAGTGAAGATGAACTGGAAAACATTTGAGAGAGATCAAACAGGAGAAGAAAGGCAAAGACTTAGTGTTAAGTTGGGTGTGGTGTATTTCTACCTTTCTCTGTTCAAGTGGGCTTAGAAAGAAATGGAGCAGAATTAACATCAAGGATGGTCAGCTAAATGAAGCAGATAGAGAATAAGAGGAAGTAAAAATGCCATTGTTTCTATCAGTTACTTATAGAAGTAATTAAAAAAATAAAGCCAAAAAAGGAAAAAAATATTTTATTTTTCTTCCTGTAATCCCGAATGACATATTAGCATGACACATTACCCTGCCTCCGTTACAGAGAAACCAAAGCTGAGTGTCTTGCATCACAAAGCTAGAGAGAAACAGAGCTAGGGCACGAGGACACTCAACTCTGAACTGAAGAAGTCAGTGGGTCCTGGGGGTACAAATGAGAAAGAAATAAAGACCCTGGGCAGTGCCAAAGTACCCCAGAGCTGCACATGTAGCAGAAGATGGCCTAGTCAGCCACCACTGGGAAGAGAGGCCCCTTGGTCTTGCAAACTTTATATGATCCAGCACACGGGAAGGCCAGGGCCAAGAAGTGGGAGTGGGTGGGTAAGGGAGCAGGGGTGGGGGGGTATAGGGAACTTTCGGGATAGCATTTGAAATGTAAATAAAGAAAATATCTAATAAAAAATAAATAAAATTAAAAAAAAAAAAGAAAAGCCTGCCCAAGTCAGAGAAAATGAACCAGTCCTGTCTTGCTAGAAGAAACCCCTGCCCCTGAGATGGAAGCCTCAGTGGTCCATAAAAACTCATGAGGTCTGTGCATTCATCCAGCTGGGAGCAATAGCCGGGATGGCTAGGCAGGCAGGTGCTATCAAAAGGTTCCCACCTTCATAAAGAAAGCAGGCCTGTGGTGGTGGTGGTGGTGGTGGTGGGGTGTGTCTGTCTGTCTGTCTGAGTCCAGTACTTACTCCTGTAAATAGATACTATGGTTGAGCCTGTGAGAGGATCAAAACAGCCTCCATATTTCCTAAGGAAGCAAAGCAGTGGCTTCCTAATTTACCTCACCATAAGCTTCTGTGAGGCCAGCCAGCTCATAGCTAGTACAAGACAGCATAAGCCATTCTTCCAACAGGAAATAAGAAAGAGTAGAGGGGAGATGAAAAAAGAGAGAGAGAGAGACTATAAGCCAGAGTTCTCAGGACTAGGAATATCAATAATTGGCCTTGACCTAGTAGAGTATGACCTACAAGGAGGGCTCGGAATAAGAGAGCAAGCCTCTAATGCCCACACTTGGGAGGCAGAAGCAGGCAGAGCTTGGATTTTTTTTTTCTGGTCTACAGAGTGAGCTCCAGGACAGTGAGAGAAAACCTGTTTAGAAAATACAACAATGGGCTGGAGAGATGGCTCAGCAGTTAAGAGCACTTCCAGGGACCCTGAGCTCAAATCCCAGCAACCACATGGTGGTTCACAACCATCTGTAATGGGATCCAATGCCTTCTTCTTGTGTATCTGAAGAAAGTAACAGTATACCCACATACATAAAATAAATAAATCTTTTTTAAAAAGAAAATACAACAACAACAACAAAATGAAACAAAAAAAGAAAAGTAGATGGACTGAAGAGGGAACAGACCAGAGTGTTCTAAAGTCCCACTTTTATATGAAACTTTGGGAAGAGGCCTCCTTAAATGGCTCCCTGTGTTGATTGTAAGCAGTCACTGCATAGTAAAAGTTGTAGTGTGCTGTGTTGTGGCAGGAAGGAGATGAACCCAATATTTACCAGTCCTCCTGATCCCAAATGACCAGAGATACCACAGATAGCAGAACATTGATCTCACTGAGCCTTGTTGCAGTTTCTGTGTTGGAAGTAAGGGATCCTAAGGTAACATAGAAGTGGTCAGTTAAGTCAAGTGGCAAACCCAAGAGACAAGAAAAAGACTTCATTAAACTCCCAAAGAGCTGCCATGGCAATAGGCGCCATGGCTATGCCAATTCAGCAAAGGCTGGGGCTGGAGAAACAGCTCAAAGGTTAAGAAAACTTTCTGTTCTTGTAGAGTACCAAAGTTTGTTTCCCAGAACCCATGTTGGACATGACACCAGCTCCAAGAAATCCAATGCCCCTCCTATGCACCCTGTACCCTACACACTGTGAACTGCACTATACACACACACACACACACACACACACACACACACACACACATTTAAACAGAAAAGGGAAAATATGCACAGAACACACGCCAGCTACACCATTCTGTAATACAGCAGCACCAGAATCATCAGTATCAAGAGGGCTAGGACCAGGCAAGGGAATGTTATACTCTGTGTAGATATTGTACAATGTAGTGGGCTGCCCTGGTGCCAGGGTTCCTATGGAAGCAAAATGGAGCAGAGAATACTTGAGAATAAAAATCAGTGGTGTTAAGAATTCTGAACTGACCAAATATTCAAAATAGAGTGAGCTGGCCCAGAGTGGCCACTGACAATGGGAAGAGTCCTCATTAACTAGGAAGAGTGCACTCTTTTGCCACAGTCCACAGAGGTAGGACGACAGTGTGAGGCAAGAACAGAGAGGAAGTTCTCACGCGTGCAGATGGTAGCAGAAATTTTAGCAGCATTATACTCAAGAAAGGAGCATCCTAGATTCCCAAGACTCTCTGTGAAGAAATCCAAACTCAAGCTAAGCTTCTTAATCATATTTGGTTTGACCTTTCTTTATAAGAATAGAAATGTTTTCATTAACTGGAACATTATTCCTAATGAATACAGGGAATTCCAAAGTGGAATCCAGGAAAGCCAAAAAGAGCCATACTTTTGATGGTAAAAAGAAGGGGCTAGGAACTAGAGCTTTGGAAGGCCACAAAGGTACAAAGAGGGACCTGAAGCAAAGCTTCCTAGAGGATATTCTAGCCCCATGGTAACCCATGTGCATGGATGTAAGGAGGGAGACATAGGGAAGACAAGAAGCACTTACCCAACTCTTCTTGGACGTCACGGCCACTCAGGAGCAGCAACTTGCCTTTTGTCAGTAATTCGACAGGCATATTGGAGACACGTTCCTGCCACTTTTTCAGTTGGATTACCAGATTTACATAATCATTAATAGGAGAGCCTCTCAGGTCCTCTAGCTTCTGAGAGTTCCAGGCTTTCAGGAACTCATAGATGACTTCTACCCACTTGTGTTTATTGCAGAATTCCTGCACCTCCTGCCTCATATCCTATGGACAAATACAATGTGTAAAGCAGAAGTCAGCAGCTGTAATGGGAGCTGGCAGCCAGCAGCCAACTCCTCTAAGCTCTCACCTCCAAGAGTGCCTGTTGTACAGCCAGCGCCTGTTGGATTCCAGGATTCTTGTCCAAGTCCTCCTGCACATGATCATAATTGGGGTGCAGAAACTGACCCCGGAGCCTGTGCCCACGGACTTCCAGGACATCAGTAATTGCATGAGACTTCCAAGGCCACACATATCCTACATTAGGGCCACAGAAGAGGTGAACAGCATCGCTGGCCTTTCCATGAAACTTGGGCATCAGAAATTCTGCATTTGAGTCCTGGTCTTTGTTGTCTAGTGGAACACATGATATAATAGTCCATGAGCACTCTCTAAAGCCCTACACAAACCTTCTCTCTACCACGAATGCACACACTCGCTGCACACTATGCTCCCATTCCCTGCTTCTGGATGAGTCTATACATATATCATCAACATTAATTAACATAGTACAGCAAATCCATAGGAGGAGCAGATCAGCCAGAACTCACATGTTGATAATAGAACTTGCCTACTGTAAGCAGAAAGGGAAATTATTACAACTTATTGAGTTTCAAAGAAACTAAGAGATGAGAAAAGCAAAAGTATTGTAGGCTGAATATCTAGAGTCTGGCTAACTGGCACATCTCCTAACAATATCTTCTCTGACTCAGCTTCTTCTGGCTCAACTGTCACCAACTCTCTTCTCTAACACTATTCTATGACCCTGGAACCTCCCCTCTCTTTTTTTCCAACTTAATTCTGAATTGACAGCTCAGATGAATCTAATTGTCAAAACCTACATCACATAGGCTATCTAGCTGCAAGGAGACTAGGAAGTGCACTTTAGGAGTATTCTGCCCTCTACAGAACAGAGAAAGAGAGAAACAGATGCATATTGATTGACTATGCCAAGAAATTATCCTCGGGCCTGCCTTCTCCCAGTAACATTTTAGGAACTGGTTAATTGCCAGAGTTAGTATTTTTGGTAAAAAGGCATGCCAGCAGGAAGAGTTGATAGCTCACATCTCGAAACTACAAACAGGAGGCAGAGAGCACACTAGGAAGGGTAAGAGACTTCTGAAGCCGCAAAGCCTGTCTTCATGACACTTTTTCAACAAGGCTACACTGTAGTGTGATTTATTTTGTGTGCCTAGCCCTTCAAAGGACCATGTGCCCTTCAGAGTTGGTTGCCTCCTAGAATTCTGGGATCTAAGAAAAGCCTGCAGAAGCTAAGACAGAGGAATAGGATTAGGGTTAGAGAATAATAGGGTACAGCTGGCAGAAGAGGAGTGGTTCCAGGAGATAGAGAGTAGGGTCAGAGAGCAGGGTTAGAGAAGACAGTTGGTGACAGTTGAGCCAAGAATGGGCCAGAGAAGATATTGTTAGGAGACAGTAGCAGAAAAGAGAAACATAAAATAAAAGCTACACCACACTGCCCATTACTATGCAAGTAGTTCCACCAACAGAGGAGCAAGTATTCAAGCATCAGAGCTATTCTCCTTCAAACCACCACACTGACATGTGGAGTCTACATTCAACTATACCCAGAATCCAACTAAGTCTCCCCACATCCACCATCATTTGACCAAATTCATCCAAGCCATGTCATTATTATCTTTCACTGCCTTTGCAGAGGATAGCTTAGAAATATGGAGTCTACTTGACTTACACTACGCAAGCATTCCATTGCTAACAACCTGGGATCCCCACCTGTACTGAAATGTAGCTGAAGGGTAGACTCCACTTCAAACAATGGAATAAGTTATTTCCCTTAGCAAGTTCTTGTTAACTCCCCCTTGTGGTTAGTTTCTATTCAGACATGTTGCAGAATATTTCTAGGAACCAGAGGCAGGGGTCCAATTCAGTGTGAACCAGTTTTGAATTCAGACACAGTAATATGTTCAGAGCAAACTTGCAGGGTAAATCCTTTATTTACTATTTATGCCTATGCATAATTGGGCATGCTTATGATCAAAATCGATGCATCATAGGAAAAGACAGGCACAACAAAGTTAGGTTTGCATAACCCAAGCCTGTTGATTCAAACAAAGAAATCAATCACACTATACCACTTAGCAACTAGCTCTTCTTCCTCTTCATAGAGCCCTCAAAAGGAAGCCACAAGCTCTTGGCACTCTAGCCCAAGTGGCCTGCTGTTCCCTTGCAGTGGGTCCTGTACTGTCTCTTTCAATAAAACATCTTGCTGCTTTGCTATTTGTGTGTGATCTCTCAATTCTTTCAATAGCATGCCAAGAACCTGGAAACTCCTGGGCCAGACAGTAAGGATAGGAAACACTTCTGCAATAACCTTCCAGCTTTTTCTTGCTTAATAATACCTTATAGCTTGTTCCACATACAAACAATAACAATGTTAACAACAGAACGGATTCTAAGATGTCAATAATAAAAACTATTTTTAAATCTCTGCAAATACTCACATGAAAATGACAAAGCAATTAGGAACTCAAATAGGTAATATTTTTAACAACTAGGGTAAAGGCACAAGTCCCAAAGTACCAGTGAGTGGGCCAAGCCGGTCATGGCCTCAAGATACCAGCATTTATGAGTATGTAAAACACAAATACTTTTTGCCACTTAATCTAAACTTACTTTTGGAAAATATGTCTCCAACAAATGTGATCTATATGTGTTTATCTACACAAAATACAGACTCCTTTTCCAGAACCTTTTCCTTCTTGTGAATGATTCCATAAAACTAACTTCATTTTTCATTCTTCTTCATGAAGATATACCAGTTGGCTAGAAAATTAAAAGGTATCTAATGCTTTTAATGATTTTTTATGACAGCATTATTACCCTGAAGAAAGGAGATGTTGCCAGGCATGTTGGCACATGCCTTTAATCCCAGCACTCAGGAGGCAGAGGCAGGTGGATCTCTATGAGTTCAAGGCCAGCCTGGACTATACATTAAGTTCCAGGAGGGCCAGGGTTGTTACCATATCTTGAAACACACACATACACAAAGTGATATCAAGATGTATTTTCTTTCGGATGGTTGACAAAGTTGAGATTTTGGGCTGGAGAGATTGCTCAGTGGTTAGAGCACTGGCTGCTCTTCCAGCTGACCAGGGTCATTTCCCTGCAACCACATGGCTTACAACTGTCTGTAAACTCCAGCTTCAAGAGATGCAGCACATGGGCTGGTGAGATGGCTCAGTGGGTAAGCACACCCAACTGCTCTTCCAAAGGTCTGGAGTTCAAATCCCAGCCACCACATGGTGGCTCATAACCATCCATAACAAGATCTGAAGACAGCTACAGTGTACTTACATATAATAAATAAATAAATCTTTTTTAAAAAAGAGAGAGATGCAGCACCCTTGCAAAACACCAATGCACAAACCATTTTTAATTAAAGTTTTCTTTTTAAAATTGAGGATTAATATCTCAAACCTCAACCTTCCTTATCATAAATTGCACAGCCACAGGAGCTAAAGCAGAAGTTGAACAAGCAGAGCTCATCAGACAAGCACACATTAGGATAGCAATCAAACTCAACAGAAAATAAAGTGTACATGAAAATGGAGGAAACCTGGGATGTGAGGTGAATCAGGGAACAGACAATGTATCCACACACACATACCCATCACACACATGAATTAGCAAGCACGTGTACATAAGCACATAGATTAGCGTGCACAACTCCCTCTAGACTCTACTTCCCAGTAGGCATGAACATTACCCAGCTTAGAGCTGCCCTATTACATCCAAGGTCTGACCTGTACTGGCTGACTCTCTTGTCTACTTCCTATGCCATTTGCAGTCTACATGTGCCCTTCCCCTCCATTCAGACTTCTTATCCCATCTCAGCCCCTTTAAATACCTTCAGAATACAGGAGATCTCTGGAGGTCCTCAGATCTGTAGACTGCAGTACCTTCACATCAGAAAACAGAGAAGGAACAGAAATAGAGAAATAATAGGATTTTAGTCAGGCTGAGAACTTCAAATTTCATAAGGGATAGGACTAGGAATTCCAAGAGCCCACCCTCTGCCCAAGTCAGAAACCTTTAAGGCAGAGGTCTTGATAGCCTGCAGGCTCTTAATGAGATCCTGGATTATAGATTCAACACGGGGCATAGGTGACAACTGACCATTGTCATCAAAGACCAGCTGTGATAAGAGAAAGGGGTTTTGCCTTGGGGCCTATAAAAGAAAAATCAGGAGTGGTTGTAGGGTCAGATGAAAGTACACACCCCACCCCCATATAGTCTGGTTTCTGATTGCCTTCCCACCCCTCCCACCACCTCACTTGCAGAGTATTGGCTATAAAGGAAGATATTTCATCTTCTAAGATGGATACAAGGTTCTGACAAATCATGTAGTCAATCAGGCGGGCAAACTTTCCCAGCTTCAACGACCATGTTTCGGCCTGCTTCAGCTTCTTCTCCAGATGTCTGCACAGTGTCCTCTGAAGGTATATGGAGCCTTGGCCTTTCCTGATTCTGTTCCAGTTTTGCACTCTCTCCTGCAGGCCCTGTTGCATTTGATATGTGTCTTCATGAATCTTTCAGAGTAGAAAAGGAGAAACACACTGAAGATAAAGGATGGGAAGAGAAGCAGCTACTCACTGTAAACAATGAGGCCTTGGTGTCTAGAATGCAGACATGCATGTGCAAGGCTCCTTTTTAGTAGAGATTGACTCAAACACTTTTAAATGACTTGAGAAGACATGTAAGAGGATTTATATTTAGAGGACACATGTGCTAATGTGACAGGCCAGGCCTATCAATGGAAAGACCACAGGATAAGGCAGCTGACCTTGGTGGTACATACCTGTAATACCAACATTTGTAATATATAGGCAAGAAAATCAGGAGCTAAGGGTCAGCCTGAGTTATGAGACTATGCCTCAAGACAAACAAACAAACCCCAGGTAGAACCTATTAGAAAAAGTTGAGTATAGTTCATAGAGAATGTCACAAGGCAAAGAGTAGATAAACATTGCATGACCAAAGCCAGCAATGATTGCAGGATTTGGACTCTAACCATTAGGTCTGGATTAATGGAGCCTGCTGAGAAATATAATGTCAACTTATATTGTATTTGTCTTAGTCAGGGTTTCTATTCCTGCACAAACATCATGACCAAGAAGCAGCTGGGGAGGAAAGGGTTTATTCGGCTGTTCATCACCAAGGAAGTCAGGACTGGAACTCAAGCAGGTCAAGAAGCAGGAGCTGATGCAGAGGCCATGGAGGAATGTTCTTTACTGGCTTGCTTCCCCTGGCTTGCTCAGCCTGCTCTCTTATAGAACCCAAGACTACCAGCCCAGAGATGGCACCACCCACAAGGGGACCTCCCCCCTTGATCACTAATTGAGAAAATGNCTTGNAGCTGGATCTCGTGGAGGCATTTCCCCAATTGAAGCTCCTTTCTGTGATAACTCCAGCTTGTGTCAAGTTGACACAAAATGAACCAGTACAGTATTATAAGCTTTATGGGAACTGATAGAGACTTTCAATTGAAGGGAAGTTGGTGTGAGGAGTCTCTTCATGGGTTCTTCTCAGACTAGGAAGATTTTAAACTGACAGAGGCGGAGAGTTTTCAAGTCTCTGCATTTGTCCAGTTGGGGAACCTAAGAGATACGGGAAAGTGATGTTTGGCCACACAGAAATGATGGCCCTTGACTCTCTGTTCCTTGCCATGCTCTACTGAGCCTGTGATTAGAGCTGACTGGTGGCTTCGAATTCTATTTCTGTTCTGTAGGAATCCAGGTGTCAGTGTTCTGAGAATAAGTTGAGCCCTAAGCAAACCCATTCTCAAAACTGGGGAAGTGTCATCTTTGCTTTATTGATATCCTCAAAGCCTAGTATTTCACACCTCGTAGCCCTTTATAGTTTGATACAGTGGTTCTCAACCTTCCTATTGCTGTGACCCTTTGGCGCAGTTCTTATGTTGTGGTGTCATTGTGACTTCACAATTGTAATTTTTCTACTGCTATAAATAATATAAATATCTGATATGCAGCCTCTCTGGGGGTCACCATCCACAGGTAGCACATCATCATTACATTTTCTAAAACTGTAAAACCTACCCACTCTCCTGCAAGATCCTTGAGGAGGGAGTCTCCATCATACCTTTCAGGGTTTTTCCCTTTGTTTGACATAATATTTGGTACACAGTAGTTCCATTGTATATATATGTTTTGAGGACGAATATAATGCCTTCCATTAAAAAGGCCCCCGGTTGCTAATCAGCATAAAACCATACAAATGACAATAATAATTACTACTGAAAAACATAATCAGTATACAGTTTTAAAATACCAGTACTAGTCACAATAACTTGGAGGTTATAATTCTTTTAAACTTGTTAAACATAATTCCTATTCCTAATTTTAAAAACTCTTAGTAAGTAAGAGAGAGCCACAAAAATAAACTTCTTTCTTTAATGTCTCAAAACTATTTTAACTCTTCATGATGCTGTGTTTTAGTGGGCAGTGGAATGCCCATTAAATGAGTGCATTTATTCAGCACCAATAAACATCATGGTTTGAATCGTTTGGTGCCCAGCTGCAGGATGCCTGAGCTCACATCTCCCATCCCTGCCTCCGGAAGGTGACCAAGGCAGGGAAAGGTTTCATTCTGTTCCATGCAGCAGCAGACAAAGTGGCTCTATGCATTTAATGCTTGTCTTTTAGTTTTTAAAATGATGTTTTTGGTATTAAAGTTTAAAATTCAATATGGAAACATGCACTGATATTTTGTAATTTATAATTTTTATAGTTTCTTTAGAACACTTGCCTTAGCACATATAAGTGTCTGGGTTCAATATTCAGGACTATGAAGGAAAAAAAATATACAAAAATATACAAAACCCTTTTCTAGATTGAAATAATAGAAATCTGCCTCATATTGTAAATTATTTATTTTCATTTCAAGCAGATATCTTTTACTCACAGTGAGTGGTAGTGGAGCAATAATTAGAAAACAATGGTCTAGTGAAAAATGTTCAAGAATCTAATGCCTAGAATCTTGGTTAAGAGAAAGTAACAAATTTGAAACACCAAAAAATCCATCTTCTTGACCTTTTTGTATATATTGGATATTAGTCCTCTATCAGATTTAGGATTGGTAAAAATCCTTTCCCAATCTGTTGGTGGCCTTTTTGTCTT
>NC_034590.1:75864516-75882011 GCF_900095145.1 Mus pahari | reverse complement strand
AAGAAGAAGAAGAAGAAGAAGAAGAAGAAGAAGAAGAAGAAGAAGAAGAAGAAGAAGAAGAAGAAGAAGGAAAAGAAAAGAAAAGAAAAGAAAAGAAAAGAAAAAAAGAAAAGAAAAGAAAAGAAAAGAAGAAAAAGTGTAATAGATAAGCAGATTATTTTGTAGAAAAGAACCATCTAATTTCAAACTTAATGTGGAAATTCAAAGAAGCAAACCAGCCAGGGCTATCTTAAGAGTAGAAAAGGGGTAGGATTTGCAATACCAGATATAAAGCCTCATCAGAAAGCTGAAATAATGAAGTCAGTGCGCTCCTGGAAAAGACATGGATAGGTTAATGAGTGCTACAGATTTTAGAGGCAGACACTTAGAGTGTGAAAAATACTGGGGAGATGGATGTAAAGCGCCTGCCTCACAAACATGGGGACCTAAGTTCACATCCCAGCATCCAAGTTAAGGAGTTACACAACTGATGAGACACAACTATGTCTTAAAAACAGATAAGGTGAAGTGTGACTGAAGACCATGCCTGACATCAACCTCTGACCTATACACACATATGCATCTAAGCATGCAAACGCACACCTGTACACATATACCAAAAGGAAGGTCAATAGTATTAAATGGAGGAAGAAGAATCTTAATGGAGAATAAAACTAATTTTGACTCCTTCCTCACCCCATATACAAAAACTTCAAACAGATTATAAACCTAAATCTTAAGATGAAGTAATAAAAGTACTATAGAAAAACATGAGAATATCCCTAAAGTAAGTGGAGATATTTTAAATCAGGACCCAAAAGACTTGATAGCACTGAAAAAAACATAAAGAAAGTAAAACCTGGGGCTGGAGAGAAGGCTCAGCAGTTAAGAGGTGGCTGCTCTTCCAGAGGACCCAGGTTCAATTCTCAGTACCTACATGATAGCTCAAAATCAATTGTAACTCCAGTTCCAGGGAATCCTATGTCCACTCTGGCCTCTCTTGGCACCAGCACAAATGTCACGCCCAGGCACATATGTAAGGAAAATACCCATACACATAAAAATAAAAAACATATATAAATATAAATAATAAACTAAAAGATAAAAATAAAATTAAAAATTTCCATTTGTGGAGGGGGAATGAGGGTAGGATCAGTGTCAGCAGGGGACTAGGAGGGGGGGTCTGATATTGTGATGTAAAGTGAGTAAAATAAATTAATTAATGGGAGAAAAGAAAGTCTAAACTAAAAGAGAAAAACAAACTTTCTGTTTACCAAAAGACACAATTAAAATGCTTAAAAAGTAAATTGCAAACTTCTGTTGTCTTATAATTGATATAGAATTTACATTTACAATGTAAAATAACATTGTGAGAGGGGAAAAACATTACAACACACACCAGTGAACACAGCACTCTGACTCCAGACATGTAGAGGTGTTTTGTTTTGTTTTTTGTTTTGTTTTCATGTACACCAAACACTTCTTTGGCAAACTAAAAGTATATATCTCATAGCTTAACTATCTGAAAACAGCCTTGGGTCCCTCTGTTTAAAGGCACAGACCACAGGGCTATCTTCCACTTCAGAAGGCAGTCACAGTGGGTGGTCTTAGTTCATTTGTTCTGCTTTAATAGATTACTTGGAATTAGGTAATTTATAGAGAACAGAAATTTATTTTCTCACAGTTGTGGAGCCTGAGAACAGGCTTCCTTCCACATCCTCCAGATGAGAGGAAAACTATGTTAAGGGGAAAAGTGGAAAGGCTAAGAAGGCGAGGGAGGCAGAGGCAGAACCTTCCAGGCCCTATTACCTTCCAAGTGTTCCATCTCCTAATACTGCCAATAAGGTACCTCGTTTAAATACCAAACAAAAACATAATCATAGATCAGAGACAAGAAGCAAGAACCAGACAAGACAGACCAGACTATTAGACAAGGATGTAGACCTCAGATACAAAGTAGTCAATTAGGGAAGATTCGGTCATTTATGCATCTACTAGATTGCCATAGGCTCAAAGATAATCCCAGAAGCATGAAAGGTTAGGATTCCAGTTCTTAATGCTCTAATTTCTTCATGTTAGCACAAACACTGGACAAAACAGACACTTTTTTTTTTTTTTTTTTTTTTGGTTTTTTTGAGACAGGGTTTCTCTGTGTAGCCCTGGCTGTCCTGGAACTCACTTTGTAGACCAGGCTGCCTCTGCCTCCCTGCCTCAGAAATCCACCTGCCTCTGCCTCCCAAGTGCTGGGATTAAAGGCGTGCGCCACCACGCCCGGCTATCAAAACAGACACTCTTAACACACTTTCTCAATCCTGGTCTTAGGCCAGGAACAACCTTTAGGGAAAGTTTAGTCCCAGTTTGTGCTCACTTGTTATTGATCCATTTATGGCAGAATAGAAACTATTGTTGCTAAGGAGAAAATTTTGTCTAATCCAACAGCAGGGGTCCCAGAAGTAACTTAACCAAGAGAAAAATGAAATTCTGGAGAGCCTGGGGTTGAAGAAAAGGCTCACCATAACAGGGAGCCTCTTACCAGTTGAAGAATGGATGTACAGAGATTCAGAAAGTGACAGAGCACTCGAAGGGCCTTGTGGTTCTCTTTGGCTATTGCCTTCTGCAGGTCCACCAGCTCATAGCATCTATCTGGCTCCTTGGGTAGCCAGGACACAGAACGAAACTCTTGAAGAAGCCTAGAGTCAAGAAATAAGCTAGTAAGAGCAGATGTCCCAGCCATCCCTCTTTCAACACCTTTGAACTCTTCCCAACCGAATTCAACACAGACTGAGCAGATGTTTACAAAGACTGTAATATTCTCAGAAACCAATGGCAGCTTCTTAAGACTAGAAAGTTGCCAGATGGGGAATTATTTGGAAAAGTCTTGCAGAATGCACATATACTTATACCTAGTGACTTTTCTTTCAAGAGATGCTCAGATATGAAAATACAAGAGACTTCTTCCTGGGAATAAGGAAAAACAAAGGTCCTAAACAGTCAAGGTCAACAGACACGTTCTGTATTTGACTGTTCCCAAGGAAGCTGTTCCTGTTCTCTCCCCTCCCTATTACTCAGCTCTTGAGATTCCTTGAAAAATATGAACATCCCCCAATAAATAGACAGGATGTTTAAGATGAGGTTGTATATATGGTATCTATTCCAGAACCCCTAAAAGGCATTATATATGATATGTTACTTCTATAATCTCATTTAGTTCTCATTATTAGCACTGTGTGGCTTAAATCCTTACAGGAGTTTGCAATCCATTAACCTGAGGCTCAAAAAGTAAATTCTCTTTCTAGTTTTCAGGCTCTAGATTCAGACATATCAATCCATCCAAGATTTACACTATTAACAGGCATGCTGACAATCCTAAATGTTAGGAGCTTGAGGTAAGAAGTTCAAAGCTACCCTTTGTCTGGTGTCTTAGTTAGGGCTTTACTGCTGTGAACAGACATCATGACCAGTACAAATCTTATAAAGGATAACATTTAATTGGGGATGGCATACAGGTTCAGAGATTCAGTCTATTATCATCATGGCAGGAGCACGGCAGCATCCAGGCAGGCACGGCTCAGGCAGAGCTGAGAGTTCTACATCTTCATCTGAAGGCTACTAGAAGAATACTGACTTTCAGGCAGCTAGGATGAGGTCTTAAAGCTCACACCCATAGTGACATGCCTACTCCAACAGGGCAACACCTTCTAATCGTGTCACACCCTGGGCTGAGCATATATAAACCATCACACTTGGGAAGCAAATTACAGGCCAGCCTGGGGTATACGAGACACTGTCTCAAAAACAAAGTAAAACAACCAGAAAAACAAAACAGAAAACAAAAACAAAAAAACAAGAATCGAATCATTTTGATGACTAGGCAAGTTCAGAGAACTGTAACAGCCTAAAGAGGGCGCAAACTGGTGACCAATGTACCAAATTCAGACTGAAAAGTTTACAGTGTATATTGCTATGAGTTGAAACACATTTTTTTAATTAAAATTTGACCCAAAATAATATTCAAATTTTAAAAAGTTAAAATTTTTTAGAAGTGGCAAGATGGTTCAGTAGGTAAAAGCATTTGCCACTAAGCCTGATGACCTCCCAGGTCCCACACAGTGGAAGGAAAGAACCAACTCTCCCAAGTTGTTCTCTGACTCACACACACACACACACAACTAAAATACTAGTATTTAATTTTTGAAAGTTTAAATATTACCATGAAATGTAGATTTCCAGAAAATTCTTAAAACTAAGGTAAGCTGATCATATTAGACCTATATTTTATAATGTTATTTAGACCTATATTTTATAATGTCATTTAGACCTATATTCTATAATGTCATTTAGTTGGAACTGAGAAGTGACTGTCTTTTAAAGATGCATTCTTCAGGCTGAAGTGCCACAATCTCTAGTGTCTTGCATCTAATCACTGTATTCTACTAGTCTCTCCGTTTAGGTTCCCTGGGCATGTGAGCTTGCAACTCCTATCACAGAATATACCTGAAACATCATGAAGGAAAGGCAGAGAAGTGATAAAATAATAACCAACTTTCAAAAGAGTGTGGGTATGTTTGAGAGAGAAATGAAGAGAGATTAAAGAATTTTTAGGGGTGGGGATTTAGTTCAGTGGTAGAGTGTTTGCCTAGCAAGTTCAAGGCCCAGGTTTGGTCCTCAGCTCCAGAAAAAAAAAAAAAAAAAAAAAAGAGTTTTTAGATTCAAATACAGTTTGACCCACAGGCTTGGTAATTAATTGTGTTGTATTTAGGACAACTTGGTATAAAAGAACATATAATTACATGGAGATACATACAGAATACTTGTTATATAAACATGTAACATATGATCATATTTTATATATGTAATAGGGCTAATTAGAAAAATACGATGTTCTTAGAGATTATTTGTGAATTAGGGAGTTTTTCTTTGTGGTTTTTTTTATATCTTAGAATTTTATGAATGGGCATGGTATGCCTTTTGTCCAGATAGTTTTTTTTGTGGTTATTGACGCAACATTTTGAAGATAGGAGATGTGGTTCAGTGGTGGAGCACTTGCCTAGTATGTTGAAGGCATTAGATTCAATCCTTAGCACTACAACACACACATATGTACATCAAAAACGAAAAACCAAACCAAACAACCAAAAACATGATAGGATCTGTTTTGCAGCGTAGGCCAAACTCAAACTCTTGATCTTACTGCCTCAGCCTCGGAGAAGTGGGACTACAAGCATGCACCACCATACCCAGTATTTAACATTTAAAAGTCCATGGCTGTTGCGTTGTAATACCTCACCTGCTAATATGGAGCATCCCAGCTCCAAAATGAGGAATAGCCAAGAGCAGATGAGTCTTCAAGAAAGTCTGGATCCGATGCAGCCCATGCAACCTCACACTTTTCTTCCAACTACAAGTTAGAAGTGAGTGAGGATGTGTTTTCATATTTCCTTCATCCATTGCTCCATCCAAGACCACCCTGCCATCACCTACCAGGTCAGCGCCTTTCGTAAGAGGCAATTCTTAAAGAACGGGATGCGCTGGAGCTCACGCCAGAGAGCATAGTCGCGGTGCCAAGTGCCCAGTGTCATTGCCTCGCTGCCCTCCACAGGATGTATATGCAGGATCCCAAAGGGAGAGAAGATGTAGTGTTCAGGATTCACCTTGTCTGGTGGTACCACCACCAGCTTGTAAGGGCTGTTTATAATTAAAAGACAACAACAGGGCTGGAGAGATGGCTCAGTGGTTAAGAGCACTGACTGCTCTTCTAGAGGTCCTGAGTTCAAATCCCAGCAACCACATGGTGGCTCACAACCATCGTAATGAGATCTGATGCCCTCTTCTAGTGTGTCTGAAGACAGCTACAGTGCACTTACATTAAAATAAATACATCTTTAAAAAAGAGACAACAACAAAATCCAAGTCTGATCAGTGAGAACCAAAGAACTTGTGCACATACCTGAGGAAACCAGAGGAGGACAGGGGAAGAGAAAAAGGAGTTAAGAGAGGCAGAAGAAAGTAGAAATGGGGAGAAACAGCAGAACTGTATTCTAACTAGAATGATTGAATGGACATCAATTTAAGCAAAAGATAGATGAAAAGAAAGAGAAAGGTGACATCTAGCTTGTTAGCCTGATCCAAGGCCTTATCTTCAGATACAGAACATCTCACAAAAATTAAGACATCATCACATGTAAGCTACAATATTACTTTATGAAAAGTAGAATTAAAATTCCTTCCATTGTGATACTTTGATTTTTAAGACACATGGACATTTTGGAGATGTTGAACTTTGTGTGGGGTGGGGATGGGAGTGTTTTAATCGTAGCTATCATAGTCTGTGAGGGAGGTAGTGAGGGAAGGATAGAAAGAGGAATTAGGGCAGGGTGGGGGTATCGCTCAGTGGTAGAGCACTCACCTGGCATTTGTGAGTCCCCAAGTTCCATCCAAGAAAAAAAGATTTGGGTCCAATGGGAGAAAGTGAATGAATGTAACTGATATGGAATCCAGAGGCTTGTTTTTATAGTCTTAGCAGCAAACAAACAAAAAAACAAAAACAAAATACAAAGAGGTGGAAGTCCAGGAAAAGAACATTTTAGTTTAGTTTGAAATCAGGATGCTTTTGGAAGACCAAGTTTCCCTAACATTGAGATTTCAACATGACAGTCTTACACTGGAGTTGAGTAAGGTCAGCATTAAATGTGCTTCTGAGGCTATAAATAAATGCTTTCCTCTGTCTACAAAAGAATAAGGAGCAAAGTAAGAAAGGCACAATTCAGGCAAGAGCTTGTAAAAACAGAGAGGAACTGGAGAGTAAAGAGGAGGCTGAGAAGGGAAGACAGCTGAAAACCATGAGGCAGGAGAGGTGTAAGGACAGCAAGCAGAAGAGGGGGATAGGTTTGGAGACAAAAAAGCTAGAAGGTAGCATGGCCAGGTATTGGAGGGGGCTGTGGAAATGCCCTGGATCTAGGCCCTTACTTAAAGTGCCGATCAGAAACCACATTGAGATAAAGGAAGTGGATCTTCTTCTGGGACCAGTCTCTCTCCAGAAGGGATTTCACCTGACTTCTCAAGACGGGAGTCCTAGAGCTTTTCTTCTTGAGGGCCTTCTCCTCAGGAGCTTCAGAGGCAAGCTGAGGTCTGCATGACAAGACAAATCAGGGAGAAAAGGTAGAGCAAAGAGATCAGTGCCTAGAGGAGAGCTTCACCATCACTAACCATGGAAAGCAGGCACTAGATCAAGCACCTGAGGGGACACAATACTATCAGAGCCTAGATAGTGTAATCTATACTCAAAGATGTCACATACACAGTCCATCATGCAAGTTCATCAGCTGTAGTCAACTATAGCCTAGGTATGAGAAACTCTTCTTTCTGATAAATAATTCTACTAGACTGGTTGTGATTACTGCAGTCAATGTTATATAACATTGTATAAAGTAATAAGAAGGCATTATTGTACCAGCTTATAGGTTTTGATATTTGACCAAGTTCTATTAACTGCTATATCCATGATCATAAGAGAACATTAAGTTCAAGGCTAGCATAACCAACTTAGTAAAAACACTATCTCAAAATAAAAAGTACAAATCGGGGCTGGTGAGATGGCTCAGCTGGTAAGAGTACCTGACTCCTCTTCCAAAGGTGCAGAGTTCAAATCCCAGCAACCACATGATGGCTCACAATCATCCTTAATGAGATCTGACTCCCTTTTCTGGAGTGTCTGAAGACAGCTACAGTGTACTTACATATAATAAATAAATAAATCTTTTTTTAAAAAGTACAAATAGGACTAAAAATTTGGCTCAGTAGTATAGCAGTTGCTTAGCATGCATGGGGGCTCAGGATTGATCCCTAGCATGAAAGAAAAGAAAAATGTATTTTCTTAGTAGTGAGGTCACATCATCACAAAACTATAACTATTGGTTCCTGAATGATCCCGAGTGTCCAGTCTCAATTCTGGGCTCACTCTGTTTGCTATCATAGTACAAACAACTATTGTTCGCAACTCCCTAAGCTGCTATCCCTAACTGCATGCTCAGCCCTGCCTATCCCCAGTCTCATCCTTCCTCCTTTGCCTGAGCAAACTGAGCCACTCAGCTCTAGCTCTGAACTAACTTCTTGGTTTCAGTTGCCTTCTCCCACACTGTCTTCCCAGTCTGGAGGACACTGTGCCTCCAGTGGCAAGGCCACTTTCTCATGTGTATGCTATATTCCTTAGTGTGTTCCATATAGTTTACTCTTACTATAACCTGCTGATTAGTCTACAAATACAAATGAGTTGTAGGATTATTTGATTACACTGAACCTCAAGAGTGTGCCATTTACTGAAAAAAAAAAAAAAAAAAAAAAAAAAAAAAAAAAAAAAAAAACGGTTTCTAGTTGTGGTGTGGCTCAGCCCTTTGATCACACCATGAACCCCAAGATTGTGTAGAAAAACCTCTTTCTAGTTGTGGAGTGGCTTAACCTTTTGCACATACCTTTAATCACTCTGGCTGGAATAGAGATACGTCCTTAGTATACACCTTTAATCCCAAACAAGGAAGGTAAAGTACCCATGTCTTAAAGTGATGTTTAATTGAGCAGCAGACAAAGTGACAAATCAGAGAAAGATTTTACAGAATAAGATATGCCCAACTCTCATGAGAAGAGAGAGGAAAGGGAAGTTGCTTAAGAGACTAGTGCAGAGGAAGAGGAAGGAGGCGGTTTTATCAGGACAGTGGAACAGAGGCAGGTTGCAGAAAAATAACAAGCTAGACACAGGTGAAGACAGAATGACCCAGAGAATGAGAAGCTGGAAGATTAGAACATATTGCCAAAGCTAGTTTTAGGCCAAGCAGAGCAATTTAGGAGAAGCCCAGAGAGGCAAGATTGAATCAGTTAGCTTGGAGAAGAGTTGGAGCTAGTACAGTTGAATTGAACCAGCCAGTCAGAGCTCAGAAAGAACTAGAAAGGGTGAGCTTATTCAGCACCAAGTCTCAGAGGCTGAAAACATTTTAGGCCTAGATAAGATTGTATAGAGGCTTAGAAGCTCCCAGGAGTAGGTGTAATTATCAGACAGAGTCAGTGAGCCTTCCAGACAACAATTACAACAGGAAAATAAAAGATACTTTAACACAGAGTACCTACATCTCAGGTTCTGTGTCTTAAAGGCTGAAAATATCCCTCTTCTTTAACAAGAGTCTCATCTAGATGCCATAATTACTTCAAACTCTGGTCCTAGTGTCTTTCTCTCTTTCAAGCAGGTATTGATGAAGAGTGAAATAGTGTTTCCACTGTCTTCCATTCATTTCCAAATGCACACTACAATCTAGCTTCCTTAACACAAAACTCAAAACGGCAGCATGTAGTACAACTAACTGCTGTCCCACTGACACACTTTCACCTTCTAACCTTCTTTTTTAATCTAATCTCTATCCAAATTTTCTACTCCTACTTTTCCAGCCCCTTTCCTTCCCAATCCCATCCCACCAAGAGTACACAGGCAATAGCCAACAGCCTTTTGTTTTATACTACTTACTATAATTTGTTAATTATACCTTACTTGTCCTAATATCTCCCTTACAAAACTGTAAGACTGATTTCAAAGGAAAGAACTAAATTTATTTGGCTCATTTTTTACATTCCCAGCATCTGGATACATCCAAGTAGCAATTAAGTTATTAAATGAACCAATACCTAGGAAGACAGTCCTGAAGAAGAGTAAACTGTATTACCTAGACCTCAGAGGATGACTGCCAAGTTCATACAAGCATGAGAACTTGATTCCTTCCTGATAGATCAGCCCAGATCCATTTCTGTTAAGGTCTCCCAAGAGTTAGTTAGACTTGGGCCCATGCTAGGGGCAGGAGGAAAGCTTGGCTGAGAAGATTGCCAAATTGTTGACATTTGACAACTTTCTTCATAGTTCCAGGAACATGCCCACTTGTCCACCATTAGGGATCTGAGAGTTCACAAAAAAAAGTCACAAATTGAGCCCACCATAAATATAAGAGCAAAAATGGAGCAAGTAAGTCATGCTTGATTACAGGCAAAGTTAGCTTTTTTTCTGCCTAGAGAGTGAATATATCATAGACAAGCTACATAAAAAGGGAAAAACAGACCAGAGCTAGGAAGAAGTTCCTATACTAAAAGAACTCCTAGAAGGGATCTTCAGGGCATTCTGAAATCCAGATTGGGGGACTGGAATGAATAGATCATTACTCAAGGGGCCACCCTTACTGTCAGATCAGGAAGTTGACATAGAGGCAGTGCTTTGCCTTAGACCTTGAATAGTTCACATAGACCTGTGGAGGAAGACCACTCAGGCAAGCACTCCCTAGAATAACCAAAGACCCCATATAGAGTTCCTAGGACCAGCACAATATATGCCTCAAAGTATGTTTTGGCAAATATAAATGACCAAGAATATAAACCCCAAAGAAGCTTCTGGCACCGTCTGAGAAGACTGGAAACTACAAGGTCAAGTTTTGGCTTCCCAATGGCTGCTATTTGTTTCAGTATTTCCCTATAGATTAGCATTGAGACATTAGCTTTGTTTTTGCAAGTGGAAAAAAGTGCAGCCTAGCCCAGCTCCCTTTAGAGGTGGGCTAATCCTGAAGAGCCATAGGAGCAGGCTCAAGAAGCCAGTGGCCCTGCAGGCACCTAAACTAATTCATTTTATCTTTTCTACTTAAAGCCCCAAACCATGCCACTCACTTTCTCCCATCAGGTTCCCCTTCTGCATGCTCAATATCACTGCTTTCATACTGTACGGGGATGTCTGTAGCCAGTGCCAAGGGCAAGAGACTAAGGCTGTCCAGCCACGGGGTCTCTTCTAGGGCCACCTCAGCACCAACAATGCCCAGACAGTGCTGTAGCTCAGGCAGTGTCAATGGTCGGAGCCACGTGGCCAATTCCTTTTTTTGCTGCTGGTCCCACTGGGCCTTCACAAAAGGGCATGCTGAGCATGGAGGCCCTCGATGAAACCTCTTCATCCAAGGACCACAGTCAACATGGGAAGAACTATGTAACAAAGAACTGTCTGGGGGAAAGGCCTTGTCTATGGCATCTAGCAGGTCCAGCTTGAGCCAGGCTTGGACCTTGGGTGCCCAGGAGTACAGCTGCTCCAGGAAGGGCAGCAACTCGAGTTGACCAGCTAGCATCTCACGGTATGGAGGCAACAGGCCCAGTACTGCATGTAGATAGCGCCAAGCTTCACAACTGCCATCCTGCATCACAGCTGAGAACAGAGACTGGAGTTCAGACAGCAGCAGCTTCAGCAGTGTACGCTGCTCTGATTCAACCACTGCCTTGAGATTCTCCTGTTTCATTTGACAGTCCCAAGAGTGTTCTTGTCCGCTGCAGCTACATCCAGGGAGCCCAGACTGAAGGGTGTAAAACCATGGGGTTTTCTTCTCTTCCAGAATAAAGCGGAGGCAGGTATTCAACTGCTGTCGAACAGATCTTGCCCACAGCTCGGGGTCCAAATGCCAATTCCAGGCTTTTGGCTTCTGGGTCTGACCTGTGTGACCCAGGAGGGGGGGTGAGGGAGTGAGAGGGGTGGGGAAGGGGGTTCGAGGATAAGTTCAGGCTCTGGATTGTGCCAGTAGGGTTTAGGACAGCAAGGTGGATATAGAGTTGCAGAGCATAGGAAGACCAGTAGAGGGCCCTTACTGAGCCCCTCACTGTCAAGGACTAGCTCAAGTCCAAGAGGGAGCCCTCCCTGCCCAGGAGCTCCTTCCCACCCTCCAAGGCTTAGTCTCACCTGACCCACAGGATGTAGAAGGCATGGGAAGGGAAGGGGGACTGGTCTGTGAATGAGGTTTCATTGTGGAGCACTCCCTGTCGTCGTGAATGAACTTAGACCCAGTTCCAGTCACTTTAACACAGAGACGCTTGCAAAATCTTTGGAAAAACTGTGTTCACATCAGGAAAACTTCAGAGTGGAGGCTGGCAACCACCTTGAAAAGGAAACACAGAGGGCTCGTCACTCAAAGGCAGCAAAACTCCCGTCCCCTGAAGCCTTCACCATAGACTGAGACTGGCCAGAGTGCAAAGCCAGTTACTGGGTAGGGAAGCAGTTTAGGACACCTAGAGGAAAGACAGGGCAGAAGACAGCTCCGGGTGCGCCCGTGGGAGGGGCCTCCCTAGGCACTGGAAGACGTGAGCCACTGAGGGCAAGGGTGGCAGATCCCAGAGCCAGAGCGGAGGACTCAGCTGCACCACCTGCTCCCAGCTGTTAGAACCGTTACAGAATCCTGGAGGCCCGAGCCTCAAACGGGAGCCAGAAGGAGAGTTCAACGGGCATGTGGGAGGAGCCTGGGGGCGGGACCCAGGCCACACTAGCAGGCTGCTTTTTAACCTGACACCCCAAAGGCCCAGAGAATCTGGCTGAGCAGGAGAATGAATGACAAGATTGACTTGGGGCACTAACAACATTAGGGGCGTGGTCGTAGGAAGCAAGGGTCATCCTGGGGACTCACCCACTGATTCTTCCCTCCCCTCCCGTGACAGTTTATTCAACTGAACCACCTCAAGTCCCAACAAGAATCTGAGGAAGACAAAAATCTTGTATCTCTCTCAACAAGCTACACATCTAGTAGTGGCTGAGACTCTGGGAGTGGTTTAGTTATTAAAAAGAAAGAAAAAAAAGAAACCATACCTCTGTTATAGATTTTATTCTAACCAGTGGAAATTTTGATAGGCCAGACAGTAAAAAGAGTAGACTGGGGAGGGGGGGGTCTGATTTCAGATATTTCAAGTTTTAAGTCTGAGATACAGATCTCACGGATGAGAGGCATAGCTCAGTGGTCAAACACTTGCCTCATATGCTCAAAGCCCTGGGTTTAGTCTCCAGTCTAGAAATGAAAGCTCTCCTTGAAGTCATGACTCCCCTGCCTCACCCTCCTAAAAGAAAGAATTATGCTTATGTGTCCAACTAGAAGTTTAGTGTTTGCTGTCACTTGAGTCACATTCAAGCTTGAGTATTCCCAGGACCATGACCAGAGTGTTCTGCTTTCCCTAAGGCTAAGGAAATAGTCTTTGCCTTCAGGGTCCAATAGAGTTCATCACCTCCTCTGCCTAGGCCCATTACAACTAGTGAGATGAAAAGGAGAAGAAATCACACCTCTTTATTAAGGGCACAACCTGGAAGTTGCCTGTGTCACTCCTTCACTTGGCCTGACCTAGGCAAAAAATAAAACTTCCACATCTAACCTATTTTTTGCAAAGGTTGTGGTGGTTTGAATGAGAATGACCTCATAGGTTCATATGAGAATGACCTCATAGGTTCATCTGAATGCTTGCTTGGTCCCTTGCTGGAGCTGTTTGGGAAAGATTAGGAGGTATAACCTTGATGGTTCATCTCATTGGTGTAAGGATCGTATACAAGGGCGAACACTTTTCTCCACATTGTTCTCAAATTTTTATTTCAAGTTTCTGCTCAGGCATCCCCTTATAGTGAATCCTTTAATTTCCCAGAAGTCAGCACTCTCCCATGTCCAGACCCTCTTTTTCTCAAACTAATTTTACCCCATACTTTGATTGCTATCTCATATTTGCTTACTCATTTACCCTGATAAAAAATATAAGCTCCTGGAGTTACAGAGACAAACTGTGGAGCAGAGACTGAAGGAAAGGCCATCCAGAGATCCAACCCATATAGTCATCAAGCCCAGACACTATTGTGGATGCCAACAAGTGCTTGCTGACAGGAACCTAATATAGCTGTCTCCTGAGAGGCTCTACCAGTGCCTGACAAATACAGAGGTGGATGTTCTCAGTCAACCGTTGGACTAAGCACAAGGTCCCCAATAGAGGAACTAGAGAAAGGACCCAAGGAGCTGAAGGGGTTTGCAGCCCCATAGGAGGAACAATATGAATCAACCAGTACCCACAGAGCTCCCAGGGACTAAACCACCAACCAAAGAGTGCACATGGAGGGACCCATGGCTCCAGCCACATATGTAGCAGATGGCCTTGTTGGTCATCAATGGGAGGAGAGGCCCTTGGTCCTGTGAAGGCTCTATGCCCCAGTGTAGGGGAATGCCAGGGCCAGGAGATAGGAGTGGGTAGATTGGTGAGCAAGGAGAGGGGGAAGGGAATAGGGGGTTTTGGAGGAGAAACCAGGAAAGAGGATAACATTTGAAATGTAAATAATGAAATATCTAATAAAAAAAGACAATAATAAACAGAATCATAACAACAACAAAAAACCATACAAACTCCATAGTGGTAGAGATTCTAATTGTTCTTATTGCCTCTTACTCTATCTACAGTCCTTGGTGCTAAGTACTGTGAATAGATGATTCTAAATATGGAAAATGTATCAATGGATAACAATATTAATTGGTAAGATTGGTTCTGGGATCAGATTACCTAAATTAAAATCTTGATTTTGCCACTTGGCTTATAGTTTTGAAAATGAAAATAGTATCTACTTCTTAGGACAGTTATGAGATTAAATGATGTTATGTGTATAAAATATTTAGTCTCACAAAAAATAGACTCTTGATATAATTGACATGAGTGAGACATAACAGGGTTCAGTGTGGAATGAATAAGAGCGTAGGTAACCAACCAACTCTTTTTGTGGGGAAATCCACAGGTTGCAAAAGGTCAAGAAGTTTAGGCTTTGACACAACAGTTTTCCAGACAGGCAAAAATAAATGGGCATTCTTTATTCTCAAATAATAACATTAGCACCTGTTTGTTTGAGACTGGGTTTCTCTGTGTAATAGCTCTGGCTGTCCTGGAACTCAACGCTCTGTAGACCAACCAGGCTGACCACAAACTCACCTCCTGAAAAAGGTGGGGTTCTCCAGAGAGATGTGTGTGTCTCTGTGTGTGTATGTGTAAGGGAGAAGGGGGATGAATTTGTTTCACACATGCAGAAGTTAGTGCTGCATCTTGAAGCAGAATTTTGACCTCTACACATGTCACCGCACCTGTGTATGTATGTGTATATACATATGCACACAAAATTAATATAATGTAACTAAAATTTTTTAAGTCACTTCTTTTTTTTTTTTAAAAGATTTATTTATTTATTATATGTAAGTACACTGTAGCTGTCTTCAGACACTCCAGAAGAGGGTGTCAGATCTCGATACAGATGGTTATGAGCCACCATGTGGTTGCTGGGATTTGAACTCCGGACCTTCGGAAGAGCAGTCGGGTGCTCTTACCCACTGAGCCATCTCACCAGCCCTTAAGTCACTTCTTGAGGAGTTTGATGGCTCGGTAGTGAGAAGCACTTGCCTCTCTTTCAGAGGATCAGAGTTGGAGTCCTACCACCCACACCAGTTTACATTTTCACATAACTTCAGCACTAGGGGATCTGACTTCCAAGGGTACCACATGTGTGCTTACACACACACACACACACACACACACTCACACAAATGCAAAATAAATTACTTAAGGTAGGATCTTGTTCTCATAAACAGGTAAGTTTGAACTAGTGAATTTCCCATGACAACATACATTTCTTCTATTTTAGCATTCTTTTTTTAATATTTTTTTATTTTTTAAAGATTTTTATTTATTTACTATATGTAGGCACACTTTAATTGTCTTCAGGAACTCCAGAAGAGTGTCAGATCTCATTACGGATGGTTGTGAGCCACCATGTGGTTGTCAGGATTTGAACTCAGGACCTTCGGAAGAGCAGTCAGTGCTCTTAACCTCTGAGCCATCTCTTCAGCCCAGAATTCTTTTAAAAAAGATTTATTTATTCATTTAATATATATGAGTCCACAGTTGCTGTCTTCAGACACACCAGAAGAGGGCATCAAATCCCATTAGAGATGGTAAGAAGAAATGGGACTGGAGAGATGGCTTAGCGGTTAAAAGCAATGACTGCTCTTCCAGAGGACCCGGGTTCAATTCCCAGCACCTACCTGGCAGTTCACAACTGAATTGCAATTCCAGAGAATGTAACATCCTAACACAGACATACATGCAAGCAAAACAATGTGCATAAAAAAATAAAAAGGAACTACTGAAAAGAATTTTAAAAAGGAAGTACTTACACACAATTATAGGTCCTACAAATTGAAAGAGTAAACTGGTGTAAATGGGCCCTTGGGTGATGATTGATCATACAGTGTTAGAAGATACTACCCACTGAGTTTGGGGATTAAAAAGGCATGCCCAGTTGGCATGGGCACTTGTTCCTATAGTCCTAGCACTCCAGAGGCTAGGATGGTGTCACGTAATAATTTCCTCTAACCAAACATTACATCTTGGAGGGAAGCTCCTTAAGATAAAGATGTAGAATGTTCTAAAGAGAGTTGAGATACCAAATCCTGCAGGGAAGCTCTTTGAAATTCAAGAAGTAAACAATTCAAAAGCTTAAAAGTTCCTGAATCTGACCAGAAGCATTAGGCTCCTCCCTCACCAAGCACACATATGCAGTAAGGACTGCTGAGAGACACTCTGGGAAAAAGATAAGCTGCCTTGGAAGAGACACTCTCCAATCTGTCAAGCTGTCTTCAAAATATGCAGAGTCTGAAGTTCTAGCTTTTGTGAACTGTCATCCATGCTGGATCAGGCTTTTGGTGATGTGCTCTCTTAGAGTCATTTCTAGTCCTGTAAATAACCCCTTATATACACTTCTATAAGTAGTCTCAATAAATCCATTAGTTCAGCAAGTTAGACTATAGTGGTACCCTTACTTTGGTCTGTGGTCAATTTTCTACCTTGGATGAGTTTGCATCTTTAGAGTCCAAGACCAACCTAGGCAATATAGGGAGAGCTTGTCTCGAAAACAAACAATAAAATGTCAAACTCTAAATTACTGATAAAAAGTTATATTTGCAGGCTTTCTATATCATCTGACAAAACAAACTTTCTCTTGATTTTTTTTCATTGTTAATAATAAATTAAACAAGAAGGAAGCTAAAAACTATGTACTAGTTGCTTTGATGAGGATGCGATTTGAGTTATAAGGACATGGATTCTATCCTTGTGAAGTACATACCATTAAGAAGTGTCACACATCCAACACACAAGAACTATATGAGCAGAATTCTGGAAAATGTCCCTAAGGAAATGGCAATTGGATTAGGAAGTTCAGTAGGTAAAACTGGATGTCTCCTGCATTATATACCAGAAATAAACAAATACAAAGGCCCTTAGAACAGAGTATGAAGGAACCAAAGGCCAGTGTGGCCCGAGTACAGAGAAAGTAAAGCATGATTCAAGTCAACCCAACACATAGGCTCATGAGTACTTTAAAGTTATTGTTAAGATAAAGCTGGAGATAGGCAGGACTGGATTATATACAGTCCTATAAATCATAACTAAAACTCTTAGGTTTCAGGATGAACACTGTATAGCATACATAAAGCCCTGGTTTCAATCACTAGCACTAAAAAAGTTCATATCATAAGAATTGTTTTGCCGGGCCTGGTGGCGCAGGCCTTTAATCCCAGCACTTGGGAGGCAGAAGCAGGCAGATTTCTGAGTTCGAGGCCAGCCTGGTCTACCAAGTGAGTTCCAGGACAGCCGGGGCTATACAAAGAAACCCTGTCTCGAAAAACCAA
>NC_034590.1:75862579-75864041 GCF_900095145.1 Mus pahari | reverse complement strand
CTCTTCCGAAGGTCCTGAGTTCAAGTCCCAGCAACCACATGGTGGCTCACAACCACCCGTAATGAGATCGATCTGACACCCTCTTCTGGTGTGTCTGAAAACAGCTACAGTGTACTTACATATAATAATAAATAAATCTTTAAAAAAAATTGTTTTAAGCATACTTACTTCCTGGCTGATGAGTAGACAGGTTAAAGGAGGTGCAAAGGTAGGAATACGGAGAAGCAGCATTGCAACAGTCTCGCTGGAAGATCACAGTAAAGATGAAGAGAAACAGAACCAAGGGAGATTTAGAAATGTAGGATGATGGAATCTGGCAATTAAGTGAGAGGATCAAAAGGATGTGCTTATGTTTCTAGCTTCTGCAACGAGATGAATACCAGGCATAACAGGAAAGTTTATAAAAAAAAATAGGTTTGAGCTTTTTTTAATGTATCTAAAACTTTTATTTTTATGTGCATTGGTGTTTTGCCTGCCACATGGGTGCTGGGAATTGAACCTGGGTGTCCTCTGGAGGAGCAACCAAGGCTCTCAACCCCTGTGCCAACTCTCCAGCCCCAAGCTGTTCTTGTGACAAGGGAAGATGTCAAGTTGCTTAAAGATCTGGAGTCATCAGTGCCTAAAATGCAAAGTCGGGGAATGAAATCATCCTAGAAAATTTCAAGAGAAAAAGAACATGACCTAGTGACAGTGAAGGCTATAAAGAGGGTGAACCCGCCGGGCGTGGTGGCGCACGCCTTTAATCCCAGCACTCAGGAGGCAGAGGCAGGCAGATTTCTGAGTTCGAGGCCAGCCCGGTCTACAAAGTGAGTTCCAGGACAGCCAGGGCTAAACAGAGAAACCCTGTCTTGAAAAACCAAAAAAAAAAAAAGAGGGTGAACCCAACACAAAGGTTAGGAAACCATAGTTAAAAGGATAGGAGCAAAATCTAAGAATGGAACCAAGACGCTGAGAGGATGTCAATGAGGCACTAACTATAAATAGTATCAGACGCCACTGAGAGATGAAGTATGAAGAGGACCATGAAATTATCAATGAATTTAGAGATATATAAGGTTACCAAGTGATCATAGTAAACACTCTTTGAATGGAGTAAGGGCTACAGAACTGTGCTAGTCTGGGGAATGGAAATGGATAATGGCTTGCAAAGTGGATACAACTGTGTCTAAGATACCTCTGTAAAGTGGTAAAAATAGGATGGTAACTGGAAACTCGGTATAACTGTTTAACAGTGGAGTCCTTAGCATATTTAGAAACTGACAACAATAAACAAGAGAAAATTGGAAGCATACAAGTATGAAACAACTAGGACTCAAAGTCCAAGAATGGGTGCTGGCACTGGTCCAGAGGGCTTCTCACGATTTAGAAGGTAAAGGGGATGATGCGGATGGGTTAGTCAGTACTAGGACGCTAGGGGATGATGCGGATGGGTTAGTCAGTAGCAGGACGCTAGGGGATGATG
>NC_034590.1:75822098-75861829 GCF_900095145.1 Mus pahari | reverse complement strand
GATGGGTTAGTCAGTAGCAGGACGCTAGGGGATGATGCGGATGGGTTAGTCAGTAGCAGGACGCTAGGGGATGATGCGGATGGGTTAGTCAGTAGATGATGCGGATGGGTTAGTCAGTAGCAGGGCGCTAGAGATGACCTACAGACAGCTTTTACTCTTCCCCACGGAGGAATAAAATGGCCTACAGAAAGGAAACAGTAAGGGGCAAAGAGGGTTTCAGATACTGACTTAAAATAGTTACTTAGGGGAGAAGTAAAGAACAGAAAAATCACTGGGTGTGATGGTGGGTGCCTTTAATTTCAGCACTTGAGAAGTGGAGGGAAGAGGATCTCTGAATTTCCAGGCCAGGTGGGGCTAGAGTGATACGCTGCTCAAACAAAAGACACACACGTACGTGCTCAAAGAGAGTCTGAGAGCCAAGAGTCCATTTGAACTTAACCATGAATTCAAACTGGCATAAAATGCTCTACAGTGATCTCCTTAAGTAGCATTTAGTTGTTCAAATGCAGACACAAATGTTTCATAGGAGGGAAGGACACCTACAAATAAAAATTCAGCTCTAGCAGGAAAATCACTGGCATTTAAGCTGGCTAGGAATGCAAAGAGAAGTGCTAGTGAGAAAAGGAAGAATGGGAAAGCTACAGTAAAATCAAATGATTGTAGGGACAGTGACTTTCTAAACAAGCAGAAGGATTATGGTCAGTGAATAAAATTAAAGAAATAGTGTTATGTTGTTTGATTTAGCATTCTGATGACTGGGTGGCTTAGAATGATGACAACAGCCAAGACACAGCTAAATGGAATGAAGTATCTTACCTACTGAATGGATTGTCTGTATAAACATCAAAGCATAAGTGGTGAACAGAAGTACAAGAGCTATGTAAGGGGAGGGGGAAGTCCATGAGAAGAGTAAAACAGTGAGAAGGCTGAATGGATGAACAGTTTTAAAGCAAACAGATTGAGCAGAGGAACAGACAGTAAAGTTCTGAAGTCAGAATGACAGGACCACCACCTCTGCCCTCCAGTGGTTGTGATGTGGTAAGACTATGTCAAAATTTATTCCTGGGCTGGGTGTGGAGGTCAAAGGTAGAGCACTTTTTTAACATGTACAAAAACCTGAATTTGACCTCCTGAAACCCTCTCCCGTCAAAAACCAAACCAAACCAACAAAATCACACAAACCAACCAACTGACTATCCCTGCCAGCTGGCATTAGCACACACCTTTAATCCCAGCACTCAGGAGGCAGAGGTAGATGGATCTCTGTGAGTTTGAGGCCAGCCTAGTCTACAAAGTTTCAGGAGAGCCAAAGCTACAGAGAAACTCTGTCTCAAAAACAAAAAAAGCAAAACAAATAATTGCTGTACGCTGTGCTTGAGAACTCTGCCCTGCTCTTACCATGCCAATGGCAAGACCTGAAAACAATCAGCAAGTATAGAAAGTGGGCAGTGCGAAGGGGTTTCTCTTAAGTGTTGAAGAAACTGGAGAGGAGACTGAAAGGAGAAAAGGACTGACAGGCGGGATTGAGGCACATTTGTTTTTGCATTGAAGGCAGACAAGCTACAGATAATGCTAGGTGTAAGAGCTCTCTAGACTTAGTGTGGGAGGCATAGGTGTGACCCCAGCACTTGGAAGTAAAGGCCAGCTAATTTAAATCCAAGGTGTGATACTGCATAGTGAGGCCATCTCAAAAACAAAACAAGACAGAACAAAAAAAGTTCAGGTCATTCAGAGAGTGGGCTTTGGGCATATCTGTTTCCTCGTCTTTTTACTAATTATGTGTGACATGGGAAAAAAAGAAACACAGACAACTCACAGCACATGTTTATTGAAAGGATACATACAGGTGCTAATGTAGTGCTCTCTCGGCAGCCACACAATATCCTGGGTCTCCACCTTCCTGGTTTTGGGAACTAACAAGTTCACAAGTTGGTCTACTCACGTGTGTACTTGTCAAGGAGTGAGATTAATCATGTAGTCGGTCACTCTTTAGGGAAGCTCCTGGTCAGCAAGTTTTATATACCTAAAGAATTATCTAGCAACCGGTTGTAGCCCGTGTCTGTAATTCCAGTACCTAGGAGGCTGAGATATGAGGATCACAAGTTGAAGGCCAATGGGTCCATGGCAAAACCACCTAAAAGGAAAATGGAAAAAAAAAGAAAGAAAGAAAAGAAAAGAAAAGAGCAGTGACACACCAAAATCTGCTTTCCAAGAACTGTGTAAGACGGGGCTCTCCTAAGGTCCGTTTTCTTGCTTCTTTACCTGTCTAGTGAAAAATAATAACCTCCTAGTTTCACAATTAAAAGGAGTAAGTATGATAAATTTATACAAAATAACTCAACAGACACAATTTAGAGAAACAGCCTGCTGTAGTGCAAAGAATATTAAGCTTAATGTCCCAGCTGCACTTTATTGACAGAGTCTTGATCTAACAGTGCAGACTGCTTTCAAACTTACAATTTTTGGCCTGTTATGGATTACAGGCATGTATTACAAGCCTTGGAGCAAGATCTGCCTTTCAATATGGAATCAACTAAGATTTTCAATTTTTTGGCTGGCTAACACTTGGGAGGTAGAGGCAGAAGGACCAGGAGTTCAAGGTTATCTTTAGTTACAATTTCCAGGTCAGTCTTGGGTACATGAGACCACATCTCAAAATAAATAAATAAATAAATAAATAACCTATTTCTGACCTATAGGTGGGGGTAGGACAGCAAATCTGCTCTGTGAATGGTTGGTTTTGACAGGGAATTTAACTCCTCCGTTTAAAAAAAGAAAAGAAAAGAAAAGAAAAGAAAAGAAAAGAAAAGAAAAGAAAAGAAAAGAAAAGAAAAGAAAGCTGGCCACCTGTTGCAGTACTGGAAGGGATGGGATGGGATGTGGGATGGGATGGGATAGGATGTGGGATAGGATGGGATAGGATGTGGGATGGGATGGGATGGGATGGGATGGGATGGGATGGGATTACGGGAAGCAGTAAAGAGGAAGTGGGGAGCTTAGTTGTTAGGAGGTCCTGCCTGCTGCCCTGAAGATGCTGTCCTAGATCAGAACCACAGGCATGACCCAGCTGCTCAGCTCTGCCTGTGACACTGGGGCAAAGAGCAAGTGGCTCTTTCTATGCTCAGTGTTCAGAAGCCAGTGAGCACTAAGAATGGTTAATAGCCTGACATTAAAAAAAAAAAAAAAAAAAAAAAAGAGTTCCTGCCTGGCAAGCACAGGTACTTGAGCTTAATCTCCTGTAAAACAGTAATAAATGCAGACCCCATGCTGTCGCTTGCCCTGCAGGCTGTGTTAGCCTTGAAGCCCCACATGGCGGTACATGTCACATCCTCCTTCCTTCCCCATCTCCACACTAGGAATGAAGTCATGGGAACAGCAGCTACCAGGAAAGGACTCCTCCTGAATACACACACGAATCCCACAAGAGCGGGGAGTAACGAAACAAGAATAGAGAAGCTGGCATCAGAGCAGTTACAGTGAGAATAGTGTAAGGCGGAGGGTAGAGAGCTGAAACTAGATTTAGACAAGTAGTGAAACACAAAGAGGAGGGTCACAGATGGCATTTAACCATCCCTCCCTTATACCATCTCCCTATCCCTCAGGTTTTTCTTCCTGAGGTTTGACTAATGCTGCCTTCCTGCTGACTCTGAAGACAAGAAAGTGCTTCTTTGTTTAAAGTCTTTATTGCTAATTTCACAAAGGCAGGAAATACTAAGAGAGTAAATTGGGGAAATGGTCAGCATTCCTGAATTCTTAAGTCGCTTGTCTTTGTTCTGTTGTCACTGACCTCCTAGGAAGCAGCAACTAAAGCCTAAGGGGGTACTGTTTTCTTCCTGCTTTTGTTGTTTGACATTACCTTCTTCCCCTAAGTTGACAGCAATTCTTTTTATTCAGCTGAGAAGAAAAACTAGTTATGAGCCAATGTATATTCAGGTCCTTGAGTTAGTCCCAAGGACAGCCACTGAGAGTTCTCCTTTTGGAACCAACTTCCCATTGCTATTACTAACCTTAGAGCTCTACCCATAATCCCTGGTTTTGCTGGGGTTCTGGGAATGATGAATTTGTCCTTCTGCATATAAGAGGACAATACATCAAGCTCCAGGGCTAAAGGCAGTATACATGCACTAAATGACAGAATAAAGGCTGGTACCCATAGACAAAAGTTCTTGCCCAGCAAATTAACCAGTCTGTAAAAACGAGTTTATTGGCTCCAAGAAAAGGAGCAACAGCACGCAGCTTTCAAACTCAATCTCTCTGTACACATTTAAATAAGCCCAAGGTCCATAGAGGAGCACCTTCTCTCCTGGGGCCAGGGAGGGCTAGCTGCTTGATGGCGAGTCTCTGGTCTGTTCTGCAGGAGCACCTGGAGCGGCCGAGGCAGCCTCGTAGTCCGCGATGCGGCGCTGGACCAGGGCGGGCATGAGGTGCACGTAAGCAGCCATGAGGCGGTGGTTAGAATGGATGAGTTTCCCAGCACAGCTGTGCAGGCAGGCCTCCTGGAAGGAAGACGGATGGAAGTAGAAACTAAAAGGGGTCCTGTCAAGCCCGCCTCCTTCCTTCCCGGTCCCCAGCCTAGAAGTGAGGTCATGAAAGAGGGGGGAATGGGGAGAGGGGGTGTCAAGTCACGTTGTCAACTCTGGGACCTCCCGCCCCCCCCCCCAGTCTCCACCTCCTCGGCGTCCAGAGCTCGGTGGTGCAGGCTGGGCACACAGCGCTGGAAGCACAGTTCTGTCATCCGATTGTAGACCAACAGGAAGTCTCGCAACTGAGAGAAAAGGGAACCACGACTTCACCACCGCCAAGGCTCCCCGGGGTGCACAGCCCGTCTCCCCCTCGGGTTCTTGCGTGTACCCTTGGAAACAAACCGCACGTCTAACCCAGAGAGCAGCTGCGCTCTCACTCACGTTTCTCAGTTGCTGTTGCTGCTGCTCCATCACGCCCAGGGCGCACAGCCCAAGTCACTTCCGCCCGTGGCGGGGTGGCGGGGGTGGGGTGGGGAGAGTTCTCAGAGTCGCCCCGGAAGTAAAATCTCACTACTCACCAAGAGCTTGAAGGCGTAGCTCCAGGCTCGCCCTGCCCACAACTGCAAACGTCACCTCCGCCCTTTTTCTCTGCGACGTGGCCGGCTTCTTCTGCCCAGAGAGCATGTCACTTCCGCCAAATCTCTGACCTGCTGCTAGGATCGCGACGGGAACTGGAACCCGAGGTCCCCGCGCGGTCCGGGCCTCGCGCCCTGAGGGGAAGAGCGGCCCGGCCCAGGTGAGAAGGACATACTTGGACGAAGGGAAGTTGAACGCACGAACCTGTACTGAGGGCAAGATGCCCTAAGCCCTTGGCAAGGATGAGGACACACCTGATGCCCAGGTGTATGGGGGTGGGGGGAGCCTCTCACATCTGGGAGTCTTCAGCCGACTTTGGAAGGGATTGCCCGTGTCCTGGGAAAGAGCCTTTCACCTGACACCAGGAACATTCACTTACTGCTTCAACCAAGGCCTGGTGGGGAGGGCCTAAGGGAGTCAGGTGCATGAGATGGAGAAAGGAAGAGACCAGACCGTCTGAAGGGAGAGAGGAAGGAACACCAAAGAATGTGAAAGACCAGGATTGCAGAGCATGCCTGAGTGGCCAGTGAGCTTCTGAGCCTAGGAAGGGATTCTGGTAAACATGCCTCTGCAGGGTTAAGTTCCCAGAGAGCGTAGACCTCCCCTCTGGTCCTCACTGCTGTAATTCCATTGCCTCGGTAGCTCGCACATAATAGACACTCACTAGATAGTTGTTGAATGACTGAATGCATGAATGGTCCCTAAAGGCGAGGTAGGGGGTTATGAGAAGACACCCGAGACTTTGGTATGCATGCATCTGTAGAAATAATGAGTGTACTCAGAAGGGAAGAAATACACATACTCAAGGAAAACCTTGGTGGCCGATCCCGGGACACCCCAGCCCTAAGACAACCCCTGAAACCTCTGAGAACACAGGGAAGGCCTCCTTGTTCTGGAGTGCTGGCCAGTTTCCAGAATTGTCTGTGTTGGGCTTTACAGCGTGCTGGGGTGGAGACCTTGACACCAGTCCCTTCCCTAGCCATGACGGACGGGATTCTAGGGAAGGCAGCCACAATGGAGATTCCCATCCACGGAAATGGCGAAGCTGGGCAGCTTCCTGAAGACGATGGGCTGGAGCAGGTGCTTCTGTTTGATTCTTCTAATTGTTTTGTTATACAATCCTGACTTATAAACCTTTTACTTTCCCCTATGCCGATAGCCTTCAGTTAACTAAACTCCTTCATACTTTTCAAATCTTCTCTATGGTTCTGATCAGACTTTACTATGCACCGTCTCCGTCCCCAAAATGTTTCATCTATCCCTGTGTTTCTGAGGTGCCCCCTCTTCTCTGACCTGTAGGACCTCCAGCAGGTGATGGTGTCAGGACCCAACCTCAATGAAACTAGCATTGTGTCTGGTGGCTATGGGGGCTCTGGTGACGGACTCATCCCCACAGGTATGAATGATAAAGAGAGGCGTGAGGGGTGGGGTGTTGAGACTGTTTGCAGGCATATAGACACAGACAGGAAAGCTCTCCTGGACTGGAGAGTTTGCGAAGCGCTGGTGTGAAGTTCATAGACAGGCCAGTCCCAGGCCAGCTCCCAGAGTTGCCCATCGGCCTCCCACTGGCCAATCGGTCTCTAAGATAATCTCACTCATCTTTTCCTCCCTGCCGCCCCCACCTGAGCCAAGTTAAGACCTTAAGGTTAATGAGCGCTCAGGAGCTTAAGGCCAGTTTGTAGGGCTTCTCAGAGTTTCATTTTAGACTCTTATACTGGCTAGAATTCTACCTAGAAATAGAAGCCAGCGTCTCTGTTTTCTGTGCCCACCATCTTTGATCCTGCCGATCTCACATGTCCTGTTTGCTTCTATTCCCTCTTCTCTCGTACACCAACAACACTCCTACCCTACTCCAAGAATGCCAGCTACATATATTGAATTGATTTGGTTGTCAGGACACTAGTCCTTTCCCCCCCCCAGTGGGCAGAAGAATGCATTTGTCTGTCCAGATAGTCCTTCTTCAGAGAGGTCATTTCGTGTGTGGGGAGGGGGGTGGGGGGAGATTGGGCCACAGAAGTGTCTGGTTACATCTAAGAGAAACTAGTGTCAGAGAACTTGGTCCTTTAGGGTCTGGCCGGCATCCATCTCACGGCACGTCACCCTCTGGCCCTGGTGATGAGGTGGCCCGGGGCATCGCTGGAGAAAAGTTTGACATCGTCAAGAAATGGGGCATCAACACATACAAGGTAAGAGTCAAGTGCTGCTTCTCAGAAATTCTCCATGGGGACCTTTTCCCTTTCCCCAGGTCTTACTATACAGTCTTTGCTATGACTAAGAGAGTGGGGGTGCTGGAGTAGTTCATGGTTGGGGTGGAGTTTAGATTTCTGACCTCCCCCCCCCCCCCTTCCAATCAGTGCACAAAGCAGCTGTTGTCAGAGAGATTTGGCCGAGGCTCCCGGACTGTGGATCTGGAGCTAGAGCTGCAGATTGAGTTGCTGCGTGAGACGAAGCGCAAGTATGAAAGTGTCCTGCAGCTGGGCCGGGCACTGACAGCCCACCTCTACAGCCTGTTGCAGACCCAGCATGCACTAGGTGATGCCTTTGCTGACCTCAGCCAGAAGTCCCCAGAGCTTCAGGTGCCTCAGCCAAAACAAAGAGGGTGGGGGTACTGGGCCCTGGTTCTTCCAGGCAGGCTTTCCTCAGCCTCCCTCCCTCCCTCCCTCCTGCAGCCCCCAGGGAGAACCCCTCTGGGGTGTGCCCAGTTCTGCCCCCAGCATCACTCACCTATGGAGGCAGCCTAAGGGTTTGTACAGAGGCCCAGAAGTTGGAGGGGTTGTGGGAGAGGGCTCACCAATACCTCACAAGTAACCTGTCTCCATATCATCAAGAATGCCTTTGGTGCTTGGCCTAATCAGATTCCCTCCCTGCCTGCTGCACTAGCTCTCCTTGTTCTATCTTGTAAACTCATCTAAGAACTTGTACCCTCACACTCTTACCTCAGGCATCGCCAAGGGACCCTACTAACTTTGTGGCTAAGAGAGCCTTGCTAGAAGCAGTCTGGTTGTTGTAGTTTTGATGGCTGTTTCTTCTTTGGGATGGAGGGATATGAAGGGCTCTACAGCTGCAGTCAGGTAAGGAGTGTTACTCAATGCCTGTGCCTCCCTTCTGCCCTTAGGAGGAATTTGGCTATAATGCAGAGACACAAAAGCTGCTGTGCAAGAATGGGGAGACGCTGCTAGGGGCTGTGAACTTCTTTGTCTCTAGCATCAACACACTGGTCACCAAGACCATGGAAGACACACTCATGACTGTCAAACAGTATGAGGCTGCCAGGTGTGGGCCCACGGTTTGGGAAGTTGGCTGGCATGGGTGAAAATGCAAACTTTAGGGACATACAGATTCAGAAAGGAAAGGAAGTATGAGTGTGGATGAAGAGGTGGAGACCAGCCTTTATCACCCCCTTCCCAGGCTGGAATATGATGCCTACCGGACAGACTTAGAAGAGCTGAGCCTAGGGCCCCGGGATGCAGGGACTCGTGGTCGACTTGAGAGTGCCCAGGCCACTTTCCAGACCCATCGGGACAAATATGAGAAGCTGCGGGGAGATGTGGCCATCAAGCTGAAGTTCCTGGAAGAAAACAAGGTGCTGCCCTACTCCCTTGGTCCTAAGTCCTAAGACACAGTACCCATCCCTTCAGACCCTTCTGATTGTTGGGTGCGGAGCTGCCCCTGGCTAGGGAGTGGGTTGTCCCCTAGCCCCTTGATACCTGAGCACTTTCAGGTCACCCTCATCACTGGCTGCTAGTCCCAGTAGCATAGCTGAAAAAACATTGCCCCTTGGGCTGGGGCTCCAGAACCCTAGACCCAGCGGATCAAGTCAGGTTTCTTTCTTCATATTGTCCCTTCTCTTTGGGCTGCTTGGAAAGTCCCTACCCCAAAGCACTGTTGGCAGAGTCTATATACTCTGGTCTGTGTCTGGGCTTAGGCTTGTAGCCCCTCCCTAAGGGTGCCTGAGTCCAGCCTTAGCTGACCCTGCTGGGCCCCCAGATCAAGGTGATGCACAAGCAGCTGCTGCTCTTCCACAATGCCGTGTCTGCCTACTTCGCTGGGAACCAGAAACAGCTGGAGCAGACTCTTCAGCAGTTCAACATCAAGCTGCGGCCTCCAGGAGCCGAGAAGCCTTCCTGGTTAGAGGAGCAGTGAGCGGCTCCCAGCCCAACTTGGCAATCAAGAAGGACACTGGGCGGGGCAGCCCCAGGGTGGAGGAGATTGGACATGGGATGTCCTTTGCCACTTACTTGCTGGCTTGGGCTCCTCTTTTCTGACTGGGGTCTGACACCAGTTTTGCCCATCCTGCTGTGGTCTGAAGAGGGCCCGGAGGCCCAGAAGCTGCTGCCCTGTCCTTCATCTTCCCAGCCACTGGGCTTCACTCCCAGACCTTTTCCTTTCACTCCACAGCCAAAGGCTATGACAAAACACTCCCTGGCCAATGGCATCACTCCTCAGGCCTATCCCCAGCTCTTGGGATGTGCCCCTGACCAAAGACAGGACCTCAAAAGGTTCTGTCAGCCAATGGCAGCTCTTCTTGGGCTTCTCTGGGCCAATAGTGTTGCCTCCAGTACCCTTTGTTCCCTCTTCAGTGTGTGTCCATTGCAGAGAAGGGGACTGGGACCAAAGGGGTGGGGATAATGGGGAGCTGCATTTGTGGCCCTGCATCTGAATGGGCCCTCCCCTCATCCACCTACCCAGTTGAACTGTGCTTAGAACCCCAGAAGACTGGGTTCTAGCTCTAGGAATAAACCTTTCATAAAAGCAGGCCCAGTGAGGTCAATTTGTGGGGGACTAGAGGAGGGTGGATTGGTAAGAAATGCCCAGTAATCTTGCATTCAGTTCCTATGAATTCAAAAGAGCTGCAGCTAAGTTTGAGAGGCTGCCGAAGGCCTGATCCCCCTCAGTTTCAGAGCCAAAGCTTTTCTCCAAGGCAATCTATGTGTCTGAAGAGCATAGGGTCCAGAGGGGGTTGGGCCGGCTAACCATCATGCATTCAATCACACAGCCGATGTTTACCGAGTGCTTTTATTTGCCAGGCACTGCGTTAGGCCCTGGGGAAACATCAGTGAATAAAACACAGTCCCTGCTCACAGTGCTTAAGGCCTAGTGGGGGATAGAGACAAGTAACCAGGCAACTGCAATACAATGAGAAATGCTAGGATGCAAGATGCAGTGGGAGCACCAGATAAGGGGCATCTAGCTTACACTGAAGTAGAGATGGCGATGCCAGTTTAAAAGCTGAGATCTGAAAGGCAAGTAGCTAACAGCGCAAGAAGAAAGGCCAATGCTCATAAAGTCTGAATAAGGATTCAGTCCAGAATGAAAAATTAAGTGGGTGAGACAAGAGGCAGACTTTTGATCTTTGGAGAAATGGAACTAAGAAACCTCTTAGAGGTCTGGCAGCATGGGAGAAGCATAGTGTTGAGAGCATACTTACTGGACCATTGGGTAGCCTAGTGACCCTTGCTTGTCACTCTAAGCATGAACCCTGCCTGAGCTTCACATCCAGTGAGTGCTACTGCAGAGATAAAGGCAGTTTCACCGCACCTGCTGCAACCTGCACTGCTCTTGTTGAAGTCAAACCTTAACTTTGTATAAGAAATCACAAGAAAACTCCCAGGAGCACTTTAGTCAGGGCTTGAGTGCCATCATCTACAGGTCCAAAGACAATTGCAGACTTCTTCAGCATTCTCTCCCCTCTGGAGGGTGGAGAAAGGGGACCAACCCAGTCGACAGGTTCTCACAGCACAGGGTGCACACCAGTCTGACTTGACTCTTCGTCAGTGATAACTGCAATCCCCAGCCAGGCTTCCGGGGCTTTAATTAGCCTTTATGTAGTCAGCTGTCTGCCTTGATTATTAGAGGTGCTGGTCCTCTTATTAGCCCCCTACTTTATGGGCCACTGAGGATTTCCGTTGTAAGGGCACTGAATCTCCAAATGGTTGGAGACAGAACCTGAAAGCAGAGCCCAAACATGGTTCCACCATTTTCTAGCTGATTAGGATTAATGCCTGGGGAATATGTGCTCGCTCTGTTCCTTCCGTTGTAAAGCTGCTAATAAAAGCAGCTACCGATTACAGTTATGCGTATTAAATGAGATAATGTATGTAAAGTGATTAGCTCTGTCTGGCACATAATAAACACTCAGTCCCTGTTAATGTACAGTTTTTATTGTATTGTACCTAGGGTGTTTTTCCATAATGCAATGATTCTGAGAATTGCTCTGGGTCTTTGGTGTAAGGAAGGAGTCGCGCTGGATGGTCTAAACCAAATTTCTTCAGGCGGCACCTGAGGAACCTAAAACCGAAATGAAGTCTCCCATTTAGCCTGCAAACCCCTTCTCCTAGAGTTCTGGGTTGAGGTACAGGTGGTCCCCCTCCCTCTTGCTCAGTGGAAACCAAACTGGCAGATTTCACATGAGCCTCCGGGAAAGCCAAGGAAGGAAGCGACTAGAAGCAGCAGGAACGGGCTCTCGGAGTACTAAAGCTGGTTCTAGCTGCTTTTACTTGAAGGCATCAAGTGCCACTATCAGAGCCCAGCTACTCACCCTCGCCCTTAGGCCTCGTGAGCCAGAGGCAGCAGGCGAGGATCCCGGATCCTAGATCCGGGATCCGCTTGCCAGCTCCCAACCGCACCGCAGAGGGAGAGCCAAGAGCTGCAGGGGCGGAGGGGCTGGTGGGCATGGTCTGAGAGGTGGGGGCGTGGTTGGGGCGGGCCTTCGGCTCCGGAGTCGCCCCCTCCCCCGACCGGTCCGCAGCCCCGCCCCGGCCCCTCCCTCCGGCCTGTGCGACGGGTCCAGCGGCAGCGGCGCCGGCGCGGGGACAGACGGAGGCGCGGGACGTGGGGCGGCGCCGCGGGCAGGGCCGGGCGGACGGGCGCTGGCAGCGGGGGCAGCTCTGCGGGCCGCTCCGAGTGGCTGCAGTCCGGGCCTTGCCCTCCCATCCTGCTCCCACGCCGTGAGTGCGCCGCGCGGGCCCCAAGGGTGCGTCTGGTCCTCCTGTGTATCGGGGTGCGGGTCCTGGTGCTAGCGGCGGTGTGTGGGTCCGAGCGTCTTTGGGTGGGGGCGCAGATGCTTTTCAAAAGCTGTTCCTGTCTCTGTCCACGTGAGGCGTGTCCGTGTCTGTGAGAGCAGCAGGGGATTCTTTGGGCTGTGGCTGCTCACGTGAGGTCCGTGTTTGCGGGCTGTGTGGTGGGGGGAGGCGCGGGTGGATGGGTGATGGTTCATTTTAGGAGCGCGGGTTTTGGGAGTCTGTGTGTTGGCGGAGGGTACCGAAAGCTGCGGCCGATGGTGGTGGGGGTGGGTGGGTGGGGTTGCTGATTGGCACTCGGGAATCTTATGGCCCCGCTCGTCCAAAGGGTTCCTTTCTCCTGAGTGCAGACTCCTCCACCACTGCTCCCTTCTCCGTCCTCCTTAGGCACCAAGAAGCCCACCAGCCAGGATGGAGGACATCCTTCCTCCGCTGCTGCGGGCACTGCTTGCTGGACAGGAAGCTTCCTGCAGAGGCTGTGTCTTGTAGGAAAGGACCCCCTCTAGTTCTCCCTCAACCTGGGCCCTGACTGAAGGACTCTTGTCCCCTCCCTGGTTCCCACCTCCTTCCTCCTGGACTTGGTTTCAGAACCTGGGCCACAAACCTGCAGGGACAGATGGTTGCAGGTTGGAAGGGCAGGCTGCACCCCAGGGAGGTCATTCTGACTCAAAAAAAAAAAAAGGCAGGCCCTGTGCATGTTCCTGGTGTGGGAGTCCTATGTGGATCGCAAAAACCCAGGACTTGCTCCAGAGGGAAGATCTGAAATTTCAAAGGGCGGATGCAGTGGTTGTCCAGGTCTCTAGACATACTGTGCAGCATATCAGTGCCTATCTCCTAGGCAGGGGTCTGGTTCGCTGCAGCATGGGAATGTGAGCGGCAGGCCTGACAGGTGCCCTGCCTCTCTCGGCTTGGATGCCTCCAGTGATGCCCACTTGCTACTTAGACTGCGGGAAGCTACCTTGTGTTATAGAGGTCTCTCTCCTTGGAATTTTGTTCCTTTGTCTTGTTTCTGCTTTCGATTTTGCTTCTCTTTGCTGAGAGGGACCTGCAGAGTTTAAACATAACTCTTCTGTCACCAGTATCTATTGAGTACTTTCTATATGGTAGTTACCAGCTCGACGGCTTAGGGGACAGTGGCGTTTCTGCTAATGGAACTTGAGAAAAAAGAACCATAGGTGGGATAGTATCGCCTACGTTCAGAAGATATGCGATTGCTATAGAGGAGAGTCCTGAGAGTGAATGCCAAGGTGACAATCTCAGAAAACATTTATTTTGGAAAGCAAGAGGAGGGGCTGCCTGTGAGCACTCTCTAACACGCCTAACCCTGGGATGGAAATTAGCAGTCAGATATCATCAAGGTAGTTTGTGTTAGGGTCTAGTCATAGCACATTGCAGTCTGAAGGAACCTTGATTTTTGAAAACAAGACCACCCCCTTCCTCCCATTGTACAAATATGGGTATGGGGTAAAAAGTTGCTTAGATATTATCTTGTGTGGTAGAGTTAGTGACAGGACTAGATCCTAAATTTCGTGGCTTAAAGAAACACGTTTTGAATTAAAATAGAATTACATCACTTTGCCTCCCCCCTTCCTCCCTCCAGCCATTCCCAGTTATGCTCCTACTAACCCTTCCCATGCTCACCTTTAAGTTGATAGCCTTGTTTTCGTTGATTATTATTGTCAATATGTGTGTGTGTGTGTGTGTGTGTGTGTGTGTGTGTTTAAATGCATGCACAATGGAGACCCTAGCCCTAATGGATACATCTCTTGACTTTTTAAACTTGAGCAAATTTTTGCATCAAGGTTACATCAACCTTGTATTCGGAGGTGAGAGAAAAGTCCGAGTTGATATGATGGGTTCTGGCTTGATGAGGCCGGGGGGGGGGGGGGGATGCTTGCATCCTTTATAGAAAGGAGAGGCACAGCAGGAGGAGAAGGTCAGGAGGAAGGGAGTTTAGTTTGGGACTATTCCTGTTCATCATCCAGGCTAAGATGTCTAGAAGGGCAATTAGATGTATAGGTCTTGAGATCAAAGGAGCCTTTCAGCACAAGGCTTTGGGGCTCTTGTTAGAATGGGGTAAGAATTAAGACTGTGGCAAATAATGAGATTACCCAGGCAGAGTATGTAAACAGAGAAGAGACCCTGAAACAAAACCCCATGAACTAAACGTGTAAGAAATGGGCAGTGGAGGGGGGGCACGAGCGAGGGACTTAGATCGTGAAACCATGGAACTCAGATGCTCTCATTTGGGGTCTTATTCTTACACTATGAGTCTGTTTGCAAATGTTTCATATTTCAAATGCAGTTTTCCCAAAGTACCTATCAAACTCAGGATCCAGTTCAAACATCTCTTCCTTGTTTTCATTCTCCACCAAGTTAGAATAGTCCTGCTATAGCATTTTGAACATGTCAGTCTCATGGTCCTTATCACCTTGTCATTATGTATGTGCATGTCAGTGTCCCACAGGTAACAAAGTAGGGAGCCACTTGATCCAACCTTGTGTGTCTGGTTCCTAGATGAAGGGCTTGCTGTAGAGTGCGTCCAGGGACATTTCTTGTGCCTACTCTGTCAGGCATTAGTGGGGGAGATTAATATGAATTTCATCACTTCCCTCCCATGGAAAGGGAAAGGTTGCTCAGGACCTAGGGCTTTCCCCCATCCATTGTTGTTTCTTCTCTTTTGGAGAAAGCCCAAAGGCTACAACCTACAGACATTTGTTATTTTTCTGAGCCTCAAATGACTATACCTGGAGGCTAGTGAGTAGGAGTGTATCTTTTTAGCAGGTGAGCCTAGCTGACTCCCTACACACCTCAACAATGCCTGTGGCCACCTCCAGATCACAGCTGTGTAAATCCTGCGCAGTGAGAAAAATGTTGTGTGACTGGAGGAGAACATGACGGGGGGGGGGGGAGTTGGATGCTTGAGAATCTGGAAAAACTGAAAAGCTTTGAAGCATATCCCTCCCCCTCCTCTCCCCCCACCATGCCCTGCATCTCCTTCATTCAGCACTAGCTGTCTTAATTTGTTCAAAATCAACTTAACTCTCTGAGTCTGACTTCTCCAGATCCCAGAAACTGCACTTCTTGAGGCTAGAGCAGTTTCTTGGTGGTCTTTAAATCGCAGAGTCTCTTCTATTCCACAGTGACAATCACTGCCTTGATCATTAAGCTCTCTTCTCCTGTGGCCTGCAGATGGCGTTGCTTTCTCTCTGCCATTCCTGTCTCTGATACCTTCTCAACCTCCTCTGCAGACTTGGCATTCTGAGCCTTTATGTTAAATGTCGGTGCTCCTGGGGGCTGAGCTGCAGGCTCTCCTTTCTCACTCTACCCTGGTGTCATCCACTTCACTGTGGCTTCAGAAATATTTCCCTACCAAAGGCATCTAAATCCATGTCTTCTCTTTCCGATACTTGGGGTATCTAACCAACAGCTGGACTGTTCCACCTCTGCTGTGTCCCGTGGGCACTGTGGAGTCATTGTGGTCCACGGTGGACTTGTTATCTAAACTCTTCCAGTTTCTAAGCTAGAAAACTACTAACCCTTTCTAATCCCTTCTCCTACCCTGTCTCTTCATATAAAACCAACCAGTTACCAGGTTCTCTTCGTTTCTGCCTATGAAAATTATTTTGGCCTCCCCTAGCAACCAACCACCCTCCTCAGGCTGGTTTCTTAAACTTCCACTCTTGACCTCTGTATTTTCCACACACTAATCAAAAAATCTATTTTTGTCATTCTGGGCTTAACCCCCACCCACCACCCACCACCAAACTTTTCCTTTGCACTTTGGATAAAGCCTTAATCCCCTAACAGGGAAGGGGGTAAAGTCCTTAATAAGGGCAACAAACCATTGTGTGGTAGAGCCCTGCTTAGCTCTGCATCTCATTTGTTAGCCCTTTCCTGCCACAGCCAGCGATGCAGCTTCCAGAGGCAGAAGGCAGCATGTATTCTATAACTTACCCATCCTCAGTCTCCATTCCTGCCCCAGGTCCGGGTCATGGACTTTCTTTGTACTCCTAGAACAGTCTGTTTCCTTATGCTTGTCACCACACTGCATTGCAGAAGTCTGTTTATTCGATTGTGGAATCCATGAGGGCTCAGCTGTTTCATTTATCTTTGTGTCCCAGCAGAGGTGTCCACTGCATGCTGGATGAGGACTGAAGTGCCCTTAGAACTGAACCATAAAAGAGACGGGTGGGATATGGGACAAAAATGCCCAAGGAAGGAGGTTGCATCCTAGTTCTGTGTCCAGAATCCTCCAAATGTCTGCTGTGATAAACAGCCCAGTTGAGTCCTGGCCTATTGGAGGCGTTATCTCTAGAATAGAGAGGTGACCCACGAGTGGGAGGAGCCTAAAGAATCAATCTGTCGAATCCTAGATTCAGGCTGGGGCACGGCCACAGCAGATGTGATGTCCTGTGTATCAGAGTGGGAAGCTGAAGCAGGAAGGGGAAGGGAGGGAGGAGCTGTTGGTCTTTGGACACAGCCCAATTCCCGCTTCTGTGTGACAGGCTGGGAGATCCCCAGCCGGGCTCAGCCGCTACTGGTACTCTATCTCCCTGCCTTGCCATTTACAGACTGAAGCTTCAGCTCGCCTCCAACCCCCCTGCCCTGCCAGCCACCAAGCTGTTCTCCCTCCCTCCCTCCCTCTAATGATGCCCTGGTATTAAGTTCCCCAAAATGCCAGTGCCAACATTAGGAGAGAAGTTCTTAAGTGAGTCCTCCTTGCCTTCTCACACCTACCAGCACGTACACACTGAACAAATGTGCTTTAGCTTTCCTCCCATACCTTCCTAAACCTGAAGAGGCCTACGGCTGTCATTCATTCATTGTCTTAAAGAAATCCATGGTGCATGAAGCTGGGCACAGCCATGGTGATCTGGTCCTAGTCACTGCCTGTTTTTCAGCCTCATGGATAACTTTCTGTCACAGATTGTCTACACCTGCTTTGTTAACTTCACCTGCTCATCACTGTGAGCTGAACTACTCTGACAAAGCCACACATAGTGAACACTTCTAGTCTTTAACCTATTTCACCCCACCCACTATCACTCTGCACTTCTGTCCCAAGATGCAGTCTCATCCATTCTTATTGCTTTAAGAGCCTATTAATGACAGGGATTCCAAATCAATAACAAGCCCAGACTTCTCTCGAGCACCTGTATTCTGTTTCTCACTTAACAGCTCTACCTGGACATTATGTCTGTACTTCAAACTCACCTCGCCCGGAACAACATTCCCTCAGACAGCCCCCCACCCTGTGTACACACATACACACACACACACACACACACACACACACACACCTTAGCTCTTTCTGCCTATTCATGACCCTCTATTTGCTCAGTTGAGAAACTGGGGAGTTGTTGTCAATGTCCCCCTTTCCCTCTGACATTCTATGACACTGTCCTGATTCAACCTCGCTGACATTACTTGCATTAGTCTATCATGCTACCTCTGGCTCTGTAACACTGTCACTGGAATAGTTGGGGTAGTTTCTTGATGGCCTCCCTCACTCTGTTCCCACTTCTATTCCTCCGTAATTGTCATACTAAAAGAGTGTTCCGGCTTATTCTCCTCCCTTTGTAAGTTGCCTCATCCCTTTGCCTATCTTAGGATAAAGTAATATTCTTACCATGCCTACAAGTCCTTCATAATCTCTGTGTTGCCTTAAGCACATGGTCCGTGTAAGTATGAGCCTTCTCCCAAGAGTGTTTGTGGCCTTTTGCTTCAGCCCTGCAGTCTCCCCACCTTTCCTACCAGCACCCCGACTTACATTCTCTGCTTGAAGAGCTCTTTGTCATCACTCAGTGAAGAAGTTTTCTCTTCACACCATTTTTCTTCATAGTACTCCTTGCCACCTATGGGCAACTATAGAACTCACTGTGACCTCAAGCTCATCGAGACCTACCTATCTCTGCCTGCCACGCGCTGAGATTAAAGATGTGCACCACCACACCCAGCTGTCCACTGTCACTTCCTCCCCTTTGCTCAGACATTTCCGGTGTCTATGCATACTGGAGTATTTTGAATTAGTTATCCAATTCAGGAAAGATGTTCTTTGTAACATACTCCTTGCTAAGTCCTAGAAATGGAGAAGTAAAATAGTATGCCAGCTTTCAAGAACACTGCATAGGAAGGGAGCAGAGATGGAACAAAATTATAGTATAGGGTAAGGTTTAAGATGGAAGAAATACAAGGAACAGGGGTAGCACTTAAGGCAGACTTCGGGAAGTCTGGCCTTCCTAAAGGAAGTGGTGTTTACATGAAAATTAGGCAAGAGAATATCGATGGCAGAGGGGAACAGAATGTCTAACTACAGAAACAAAGAGGACATGGAGTTTTCTAGGAAGTGAAACCATTATGACAGATCACACATTGTGAGACCAGAGGTTGAGTAGGAGGTGTGGACAAAGTATTCCTACTCAGCCTCTAGGGCTAGTTTAAGGATTTTTCTCCTCTGGACAGTGGAGAACTATCAAAGGAAGTTAAGAGGAATAATGGTAGGGTCAAAGCTGTGTTCAGAAAATTCCCTCTGATTAGAAGGGGTGGTGAATGTGAAGGCACAGGCTTAGGAGCAGAATACCAGCAGGAAGCTCGGGGCAGCCTGAGATGGGAGCAACAGTTTGGGATTTGGGAAAAAGGAGCGCTTTTGAGTCATCCTTAACTTCAATACCGATCCGTGTGCTGAAGAGTGCACCCCTGAGCAGTTGTGCTAAGTGGTAGGGGAATGGGCTACCTGAATGACTCTTAGAGGTGGGATGGGGGTACTAAGCAGAATAAGAGTTGGGAGTGTCAGGGCAAAGTTATCCCTGTACTGTGCAGGCTCTTAAAACAAGCGTGTGAGATGGGAATTATTATTTGCATTATTAAGAATTAGAAACTGAGGCTTGCAGATTAGAATGATCCAGGGTCACCAAGCTGCCAAAAGAGGGCCTTTAAAATCCAGTGTAACCCCAAATCTATGCTCTAAAATAGTGCCATGCTCAGGAATCACTCAGCCCACGCACTTCAGCCACCACCTTGTCCTGTCCCTGCAGGGAAGAAAGGGGCACATTTCTCTGCAGGAGATCTGGTAGGGAGAGGGGGAGAAGGACTGCTGGCTGCCCCGCTGCTGACTGTTTCTCTGTACACAGGCTGGTGTGAGTGGCAGGAACCATCTGTGGTCACCATGGCAAAGAGGGAGGACAGCCCTGGCCCGGAGGTGCAGCCAATGGACAAGCAGTTTCTAGTATGCAGTATCTGTCTGGATCGGTACCGGTGCCCCAAAGTTCTGCCTTGTCTACATACCTTCTGTGAAAGGTGAGGAGAGCTACTGGAGGGGACAAGGACCCTGCAGCCCCCCGCCCCCAAGGAAAACCCATGTTATAAACGAGGGGAATGTGAATACATGGGAGAGAGGGACAAACGAACCCCATCCTGCAGGAGACAAGGGTTGGGTTGCGGGAAGCTGTGAGAGAATCAGGACTCTGAACACTGGGCCAGAGAGTTGCCTAGAATCGGGCTTTCTCGGCTCCTTCCCAGATCTCAAGGCAGCCAGAGGAGAAATCAGCACTGAGGCTCCCAAGCAGCAGTGGCAGTGGGCCCAGTGAAGTTTGTGACTGATGGAGGGATGGATATTTGAAATTAGGTTTGTTCTTCTCTGCCTGTTCTGAGGCACTAAGTGAAAGGCAGTGTTGCCCAGCCTCTAGGCGTCTATGCATCCTGCCTTCGTTCTCCTGATATTGCTTTATTGAGTAACTGCTACGTGTCAGACCCTATCCACGTAATTGAGTATGCACCAAGAAGCAGATGGGGGAAAAAAGGAATTATTTTATGGATTTATTGAGACAAGATCTCACTGTATAGCCTTGTCTACCCTGGATTTCACTATGTAGAGCTATCCTTGAACATACAGAGATCTGCTCCTCTTTGCCTCCCAAGTGCTGGGATTGAAGGTATTCACTATGCCACCATATCCAGCCCTACAGACCTGATCTTTATGATTTAAGGGTTTGTAGTAAAGTGAGGGCGGTAGCAATTAGACATTTATAGAGCTGCATTGTAGACCCATGAATAGCACTCACAGTAAATTCTGCAGATACAATATCCAACTGTGTGAACTTAGTGATCCGTTGAAGTTTGTTGAATCCTGTGCATCCCATGAGTTAGGTAAAGGGAATTTAAGAGCAGGCTAGGCAGAGTGGAAAACTCAGCAAAGCCATGTGGCCTAGGAACATGTTGGATAGGGGCCTGTGAGAAACCCTGTGGAGCTGGAGCATAGTGAATCATTGCAGTGGTCTCCACTGGGAGGTGGCCTCCATAAGCCCATTAGGAAAGTCATCTTACCTGAGAACCACTCAGAGCCCCTGCATGGTTTTCTGCACACTCCCACTGTGTTTTGGTAGCATTTTCTCACTGACTTCCAATCTCATGGCTGTGTCTTAAATGTCATAGTCTCCTCCTGGTCTTCTCACCAGAGTCTCTCCAAACCTTCTATCGATCTCCTGCTTCCCTGAGAGCCCTGCCCTTTGAGATTCCAGGTTTACTATCATCTTCCTGTTTACTAGTGGGCAAAGATCTTGACCTTCATGCTCATTCAGAGTCTTCCATCGGCCTGTGGACTTCAACCCTCTCTGTCTGTCTGACTCTGGAAAGTAATGCTTCCACAGTTGTGAACTCCAGCTCTTCCTCTTCTGGCTCCTTTCACCCTGCTACTGCTCTGACACCTTTGACTCGCTCTAAAGCCTAGGCTCCTTCCTTGGCTGCTCCCTTTCTTCCCACATGCCACCTCCCCCTGCTTCCCTGGCCCACTCCTCTCACACCTTTGTCCTTCGCTAAGCCTGTGTTACAGAGGCTCAGTGCTATGTTACAGCTGTAACTGGATGCCTACATACTTGTATGCCTAGTTCACTAAGCACTCTTGGATGAAATCAGTGACTGCTTATAGTTGGCCATGGATTTTCTACTTAGTTTACATGTATTATTTCACTTAAGATGCATTATCCCCACCCCACCCCTGCCCTCTGGCTGTGTATGGTGTATAAGTGGGTGCAATTTCTAGGTGTGTGAGTTCATATATATCATGTAAAGACCACAAAGGAAGGTGTCAGGTGTCTTCCTTTATTACTGTCTGCTGTATTGCCTTATAATAAGGGTCTTTTGTTGAACTCATTGTTTGGTTAATTTGGTTTGCCAGTGGGTCCCTGGGATCTGCTGTGTCCAACCACCACCCACCACCCACCACCCACCACCCACCACCCACCACTAGTGCATGTGTAGCTATGCCTGGCTTTTTATAGGGGTTCTGGAGATTCAAACTCAAGCCTTCATGTTTACATAGCAAGTCCTCTTACAGGCCGAGATATCATCCTAGCTCCAAAAAGATACATCATTCCCATTTTAGCGAGGAGAAAACTAAGGTTGAGTCATTCAGTTACGAGGGAATATAGCCAAGGAATACCCACCATATAACAGGGATATGATAGAAGAGAAGGGTGCTGGCAATAGAAAAATCTTTGCCTTAGGAAGTAAACAAATCTGGGTGTGGTGGAATAACACGGTTCTTGTTCTTGTCAGTTTGGAGGCCAGAGGGGCTGTGCAGTGATACTTTGATTCAAAGGGGAAAAAGTACAAAATAGTAACAAGAAAAAGAGGTAAACAGTAAAAAAGTAACAGCTAACAAGAGACCAGAAAAGGCAGTGTGTGCTGGTGAGGGAGGCAGGAGCTAGGAGGTGGTAGAATTGGGGAATCTCTGTGTAGCCCAGGCTGGCGCTGAACAGGTGACCCCCTTGCCTCAGCTTCCCAGGTGATTACAGGTGTGTGGCATCATGTCCAGCAGAACTGGATTTTTTTTAAAAAGCTCATTAGTTGTATAGAGAGTGAATTTTAAAGGAGCAAGAGAAGAAACAAGACCAGTTGGAAATTGTGGCAGTCCAGGGATGTTGACCAATAGAAGTTATTCATCAGCTTCAAGATCATGGAAAGAATAGAACTAGAATGATGAGCGACGTTAGGGGTGGGTTCAGAGTCCCGAGGAGGCCGCTGCTGAGATGTGGGTAGTAGTGGGAGAGTTTGAGTGGATGATGAGGTGAGGTGAAGCAGAAGCTTGGTGGTGAGGAAGTAAGGAAGAGACCGTGATGGAGAGCCTCTGAGAACAACGCAGAACGTGAGGGAGTGAGGGGGATAGAAGAGTTGAGTCAGGAAAAGTACTTCAGCAAGTCAAGAAAAAACTCCTAGGTCAGTGGAGACAGCAGCAGGGGGGGGGGGGGGGGAGGGTGGGCATAGGCCGAAGAGAGCAGCTTCAAAGGAGCTGCAGACACATAGAACGTTCCAGTGAGGGAGAAGGAGGAGTCAACCCCACCTTCTGGCCCTAAGGAATGTGGAGCATGAAACACAAACCACTCTCTACTGGGAGGGGCTTCAGGGAGAAGTAGGTCACAGAGAAACCAGTTATTATTTGTAAAGCACTTAAGATTGTACCCGACATGTTATGTTTGTTACATTTTAATTCAGAACAGAAGGCATAGGCAAGAGCAAGAGAGGAGTCTGGAATACAGGACAGTTTGCACCGTGGGTATCTTTCCTCTGTAGATTCACCATCTCCAAGCACAGCTGCCTTCAGTCTGCTGTCTGCTCTAGTAATCATCGTGCTTCCCTCCCTGGGTGACTAATCCCAGCCACCGCCACCGCCACCATCACCCCTTATTCCTCCAGTCTTTGCTCTGTGGTTGAGCCCTCCCTGGGACGTTAGGCACCCTTATTCTGACTCTGTCCCTGTGCTCTGCTAAAGCCACCCTTCCTGTGCTCCTTCCCCCCACCAAAGATGGGGCCCATGCCTCCCCTTTAGCCCAACCAAGCCTCCCTCCATCCCCAAGACATCGTCTTACTGGTTTCCCAGTCTCTTCCATCACTCCCTCTCTACTGTTAACTTTAGCTTAAAGAGGAGCTCAAAATCCCCATTTATAGTGGGCTGGGGATGTGGCTCAGTAGTAGATTGGATAGACTGCAAAGTTAAATAAAGTACCCCTTATTAGCAGAAAAGAACTGTCCTCTTGTCTCCTTGCCACACCGTCCAGTCCTTCAACCCCTTCCCTCGCATCTGCCCAGCCCCCCTCCCCCTCCAGCTTGTTTCACTCAGACTTCTCCCCAGCAGCCACTGCTGTCACCTTCCCAGAGAAAAGGCTGCTCATGTTTGCCAAATGCAGTGGGCACTTTCCACTCCGGAGCCACTTCCCACCCTGTGAGTCATTCCCTCCTCCAGACCCACATCTGACTGGACAGTCACTCCTCCAGCCTCTCTGCCCATGCCCTCTGCTCTTCACATTCATCTTTACTGACTTTTTTGTCCCTCTCTTACCAGTGTCTACATCTTCTCTGCTGTCCTCCTCTGTCTTGGCTGATGTTGATGTCCCCCATCTCTGTCTCTTAACCCCCCTTTCTCAACAGTACTGTTCTTCTGTGTGTTTTCATTTTGATGTGTGCCACCATCAATGAGATGCCCAAGCTAGGAGGCCGGGAGCCAGTTAAGACTAGTCTCCCTCGCTCTCCATATCTACTTGTCATTGTCTTATCCCCTCTTCCCCTTCTTTCCTCTTACTCCCTATATCTAGTCTTCCACCACCAACCCCAGCTGGGTCTCACTGCATCACCCGGGCTGATGGTGTAACCAAGGCAGTCCTCTTACTGCATCTCCAGAGTTCTGGGGTGATAGGCATGTGCTGCCACACCTGGCCATGGCCAGGTCTTTCTCCTGTCCTGTCTGGAATATCCTGAGTGTGTTAGTTATCACACACTTGCTTTACATTTAAATCTAGGCTACGGTGCTCAGTAGCTTGATTCCTCTGACCACTCACCCTTGCTGTGCCCCGTCACATGAAGTACAAAGCATAACATCCAACACACGTGTCCTTGGGAAACGGCAACTCTGATGGTGCCACTGCCTTAACTGTCGTCATGTCCCCTCAGATTTGCCCTCCTCTGGCTGCCTGCTGCTGCTGGGACCCACGGCTGGGCGCCTCCTCTTTTCTCATCATCACTGCTGTCCCTCTCCTGCTAAAGTGCTTTCTGTACCCTGCTTCCCCTCCCTCCGCCTTTCTCTGCTTGGCCCAACAGTTATTTCTCCACACAGGTTTCCTTGACCTCTGAAGTGTCTCTGGCCTTTTCTCCACCCACCTGAGCCATGTGCACGTCCCCATCTCCTCTGTTCTTCGTGCATTGTGCTTGTGTGGGCCAGACTTTACATTTAATCCTGTGTGACCAAATTCTGTGCTGTCACCATCTTGTAAGGGCAGACTCCTTGGTTCGTGACAGTACCTCGTCAGCGGTCATAAGTGGATTAGGTCCCTGGCCTAGACATTGAACTGAGGTACACTAGCTCAAGGGCCAGTGTCTTTAATCTTTAAACTCTTTAAATTCTGTGTCTTTGTTAATCCCTCTGAAGACTAGAACTATTTTAAAAGCTGGCACTGTGTTTTATTTTTTATCATCAGAGCTTGGCACAAATTTGGCAAGAATAAGCAGTTGGTAAATGTTTAATGAGTTAAAGGGGCCAGGGCTAGCGGGATGAGGGCTTGTTACATATTTTCTTGAGGAGGTTTGGTAAACATCTGTGAAAGGTGAGCCTTTGTTTGTTCAAGCAGAGGAATGTAGATGCGTCTGTTCTTAGATCAGGGATGCATTTCTGCTCAGTCCTCAGAGGCATTTTAGCACCTGCTGGTGGATGAGGCCTGTGTGCACCACACAAAGATGCTTCAAAATGAAATCTTAATTGCATAGCTGTGTAAAAGGGGTTAAGCAATTATGAGGGACATTTTGCCACTCCCCCTTGACTCTCCCCTCTCCTTGGTCAGATGCCTCCAGAACTACATCCCTCCTCAGAGCCTGACATTGTCCTGTCCAGTGTGCCGGCAGACATCCATCCTCCCAGAACAGGGTGTCTCAGCCCTACAAAACAACTTCTTCATCAGCAGCCTCATGGAGGCCATGCAGCAGGCACCTGATGGTGCTCACGACCCTGAAGACTCCCACCCCCTCAGCGCAGTGGCTGGCCGCCCTCTCTCCTGCCCCAACCATGAAGGCAAGGTGGGCCCAAGCGAGGCCCAGTGAGGCCAGGACTTGGGGTGGGAGGAGGAGGAGAGGTGATGAGGGTAGGGTGGAGGTGGGTAAGGGGCTCTGCAGGGGTGAAGAGGGCCAGAGAGGAGGGGCAAAGAAGTGTAGTGTGGATGTCACCTCACAGGAGCCCTTGTACCACCAGACAATGGAGTTTTACTGTGAGGCCTGTGAGACTGCCATGTGTGGCGAGTGCCGCGCAGGGGAGCACCGTGAACACGGCACAGTGCTGTTGCGGGATGTGGTGGAGCAGCACAAGGCAGCTCTGCAGCGCCAGCTTGAGGCTGTGCGTGGCCGGTAGGCATCTTCTGGGGACTGGTGCCTCCGCAGAGGCAGGGCAGGGGCCTCAGGGAGGGGAAAAAAAGGGTCTGGGAAAGGCAGAAATGGAAGGCTGCAGAAGGTCAAGTAGGGGATCTCCCAGAGGGCGGTAGTGAGGCCATCTTTGAAAAGGCCTGATTTGGCCAGGACACCCTTCAGCCATCCTGGTATGAGATGTTTCACCTCCTCAGATTGCCACAGCTGTCTGCAGCTATCGCCTTGGTTGGGGGCATCAGCCAGCAGCTGCAAGAGCGCAAGGCAGAGGCCCTGGCCCAGATAAGTGCCGCCTTTGAGGACCTGGAGCAAGCTCTGCAGCAGCGCAAACAGGCTCTGGTCAGCGACTTGGAGAGCATTTGTGGGGCCAAGCAGAAGGTGCGTCGGGTCACCTTTGCTAACTATGGTCTGTCATTGCTGTGGTTGTCTGCCTCCCTGTCCACGTGTGTTGACCTGATCTGTCATTGCTGCAGTCATCTGCCCCCATCCCCACCCCCACGTGTCTCTGCAACCGTCTTTCCTGCCATGATACTACAAGCTCATCAGTAATCCCAGCGCCTTCCTTCTTGCCAGTCTGCACGCTCACTGCTTCTCTTCTTCTCCAACAGGTGTTGCAGACACAGTTAGACACACTGCGCCAGGGCCAGGAACACATTGGCAGTAGCTGCAGCTTTGCAGAGCAGGCACTGAGACTGGGCTCTGCCCCTGAGGTTTTGCTAGTAAGAAAGCACATGCGAGAGAGGCTGGCTGCTCTGGCAGCTCAAGCCTTCCCAGAGAGGCCACATGAGAATGCCCAGCTGGAACTGGTCCTTGAAGTAGACGGGTTGCGGAGATCGGTGCTCAACCTGGGGGCACTGCTCACCACCAGTGCTACAGCACACGAGACAGTGGCCACTGGTGAGGGCCTGCGCCAGGCACTGGTTGGCCAGCCTGCTTCACTCACTGTCACCACCAAAGACAAAGATGGGCGGCTGGTGCGCACTGGCAGCGCAGAGCTCTGTGCAGAGATCACTGGCCCCGATGGCGTGCGCCTTGCAGTACCGGTGGTGGACCACAAAAATGGCACATACGAGCTGGTGTACACTGCACGTACAGAAGGTGACCTGCTCCTCTCAGTGCTGCTCTATGGACAGCCGGTGCGTGGCAGCCCTTTCCGTGTGCGTGCCCTTCGACCTGGGGACCTGCCACCTTCCCCAGATGATGTGAAGCGCCGGGTCAAGTCTCCCGGCGGTCCTGGGAGTCATGTGCGCCAGAAGGCAGTGCGGAGGCCGAGCTCCATGTACAGCACTGGTGGCAAACGGAAGGACAATCCAATTGAGGATGAACTCGTCTTTCGTGTTGGTAGGAGGGCCAAGCACAGAGCCAAATGAAGGCTAAGGGCAGAGTTAAATGAAGGTTGAGTGGAGGGGCTGGTGGGGGCCCAGGGAAAGGTGGTGGTGGGGTGCTGGCTCAAGCAGGGGGTTGGAGAGGAGGGGAGTGAGGCTCAAACTGATCTCAGCGTTCATTCATATTTTCCTTCTCATCTCTTACCCACAGGCAGTCGTGGAAGGGAGAAGGGTGAATTCACCAATTTACAAGGTGTGTCTGCTGCTAGCAGTGGCCGCATCGTGGTAGCAGACAGCAACAACCAATGTATTCAGGTAAGCCTGTTTACCTAGCTCCTTCAATACCAGAAAGGACTCACACTCTACAACCTTCCAGGTTACCTCCTGGAAGAAGAAACCCACAGTCAATACCATCTTTAAAGAGCAGTGAATTAAAGTGCCTCTTGCCCGCCCAGGCCAAAATAGTGCCCTTAATCCGAGCCAGGGTTCCTGTGGCCTTTCCCTTCCAGCCATGCTAAGACCGTGTGAGCTCCTAGATCAGTGGCTCCTTTCTTCCTGTCTGTCCGCTCTTGAGCTTTCTGCTTGCTGGTCTACTTTGTCTTAGCGTTCGGGTTGCAGATCTGCCCTCCCAGCTAGCTTCCGGCATACCAGCCTGGCTCCAGAGTATATGTTATCTGCCTGGAAGGTTCAGCCATCTGGTTGGCTAGAGTGTCTTTCATGAGCAAGAGGGTAGCACACAACCTCCAGTGGTTTCAGACCTGTCTTTCTTTTCCTTGTATCTCTCACAGCTTACTTATTCGCCAGTCATACTCAGTGTTCATGGTCTCTGGTGTACTGCAAGTTCCTCGCTACAACCAAGGAACATGGCTTCCCTTCTTTTCTTTACATCCCTTGCAGACAGCACTGATCCTAGCACAGTTGGCATGAGTGTGGTAGATAGCATAGTGATTGAGTGCCTAGGCCCTGAAACCAGATACCTCGGCTTGAATCCTGGCTCTTCCTGTACTGGCAAGTCATGTGACCTCTTGGCACTGTAGTTAACTAATGTGTAAAATCAGGAAACTCATTTCTCAGGATTGTAGAGAGTATTAAATGTACTACACCCAACACCTAGCTGTTGTTAAATATATCATTGTCTGGGTATGAACTGTAAACAGAGTAAGGAGGTGGGAAAGTGCTGGAGTGGGAAGTTCCCATCCCATCCCAAGAGGCTTCCTATTGGGAACTTGAAGTGGCTGAGGTCAGATTGTAAATTGTTTTGGAAATGATTATAGACTTTTGAATTTACCCTGTGAGATTTTCTACTGTGCACCTCAGTTCTTAAAAATGTATTATTGGGCAGCTGAACCTTAGCCCTGAAGATCCTGATTTTAAAACAGCTTTACAGTTTTTGGCCCTGCCTGAATTGCCTTTCTAGTCACTCTTTGCAACTTTTTAGCCCTACTTCACCTAGCAGAAACTCTTGTAGCCAGATTATTAGGCCTGTTGGCTCTCTGTTTTTCTTAGGGTAGAGAAACAGAGAAACCCAGGAAAGGATGAAGGGAAACTTGGGAGCTCTGGGGTAATGCTGGGATTGTACTCCGGATCACCTTTAATATCCCCCACCCCCTTCCCTTGAAGCTAGAAATGCTTCCTAGCCCAAAGGTTGAGATTTGTGGACATCTGTCATGTTGTGCAAACACTTGGGCACTTACCACACACGCAGAAACACTGGTGCTGCTTGACCATCTAGTGGAGGGCTGTGAGAAAGGCCTGGCATAGTCCTCTCCTCCAAACACCTGCGAGTCTCTAATAGTCCCTGCTCAACACTCCATTCCCAAGTCCACCCTGACATCATAGCTGCTGGAAGCTTCTTGGATTCCAGTGCTGAGCACTCGCCTCTCTTACTCTTGGCTACTGGGACTGATAAGATAGGACACCACCTCCCCTCCTGGTTTGCACCTGAGGCTGGGGTTCTTTGTGAGCTTGTTCAATCAGGCAGGGTGGAGCCCTGCTGATAGAGCAGCCACACACAACAGCAAGAAAAGACTTTGTGATTTTGAATGAATAACTTAATGTGTAAATATTTGGCATTGAATCATTGTCATAGTCCAAAAATGTTGATGAGCTCTTTCTGGGAGCATCCTTTATGCTGTGATCCTCTGACCTCTCCCAGCCCTTCCCTGTGGTGATTTTCACACTTTTCCTTCTCTGGCTTGGTTTGTTGGTTTTGTCTTGTTGTATCTTTTTGTTGTCATTTCCTTTGAGATCTTTCAAGTCAGAGATCGACTTAATATAGCAAATTCTAGTGCTGGGAAGGCAGCGTTTACTGAGTACCAGATGTTGTGGTAAAGAGGGATGGGATGGAGAATGGGGGGCTTGGTGGGCTGCACGGAGGTGCTCCCCTTAAGAAGCGGGGCCCCTTTGAAGTTGAAGAGTTTGCTTTTATCCCTATTGAGTTTTGAGGCTGCTGGGTGGCTTCCAAATGGATCTGTCAGTTCAGGCCTGAGATTGAATTGGGAGTTCTTTTGTTGGTTGAATGCCTAGTAGATGACAGAAGCTACACACAACTGAAAATGCAGCTGCAGACAAAACAGATGCAGCACTAGCTCCAAGCAGGGCGTGCATCCTTAGAAGGGGCAGGTCACAGATAGAGCTACAAAGTGATAGTTGTCACAAAGAAAGCTATAAAATTCATACTGTAGGGCCCTAACTTTACATGTATATATGATCTGAACAAAGGGGAAACTCTAAAGAAGTGACCTGGAAATTTGGAATTCTGTAGATAAATAGGAGTTGGCCCGTTCTAATAGGGGGTGTGAGAAAGATGGGAAGAGTGAGGCTTCCCAAACCCCGCTGTGAGTCTGAATTGAGGCTGCCAGCTGGGGGCAGGTCATGGATCACCACTGCTGTACTACCTGTTCCTTTTAGCCTGTCACTTCCTGTCTTTACCCTCTGGTATTTCTTTTCTCCTGCTGGCAATTCTGACTTTGCAGAGGACCAGTGCAGACTTTAAGTGCTATGCTGGCTGACCAGGTGAAGACTTGCTACAAGGCTTGTGTCAGGAGAAGTGATATGCTGTGGTCAGACAGGTTTGGGAGACCTATCCCTGGGTGCCCAGCCCGTGAAGGAAAGAGCAGGGATGAACTGAACATCAAGTCCAAGGCTCAGAAACTTGAGCTCTTTGTGGTAGCTTCTTGGCTCTGATCCATCCATCTTGTGTCCCCAGAGGCTATAACAAAGTAGAGTGTATGAGAATTCCGCAATGAGTAATGGAGCTGTTAAATTAGAAGCTATGATCTAAGAGGAAGAGATTAAAAGACACTCTAGGATGAAAAGATCTTAGCATCTTATGAGGCTAAGATGGAGGAGTAGGACAAGGGGAGATTGAAGGATTCGTTCTAGGGGACTGGAGAGTTGACTCAGTGCTTAAGAGTACTGGCTGCTGTTCCAGAGGACCAGGGTTCAATTCTCAGCAACCATATGGCAGTTCACAATTCCCTATTACTCCAATATCAGGGAACCCAGTGCCCTCTTCTGGCCTCCACGGATACCTAGGTACCTACACTGGTGGTTTATAGAGATGCAGGAAGGCAAAACACCCTTACACATAAAATAAGAAAAACTTAGAAAAGGCTTTCTTCAGTCCAGAAGATAGGCTGCCTTGTCAGCCTATAGCCCTAGTAGAACGATCCTTGTCATCGCTCCTTGCCTGCCCCTTTCCAGCTGGCTGGGAAGTTCTGTTGGGTCTCTCTCCTGTATTTCTCTTGAATCCATCTGCTTCCCTCTACATTGTTTCCTTGGTCCAAATCTTCATCATTTGTCATCTAGATTCCTGCTTTAGCTTCTAACTGGTTGCCTAGCTTCCAGTCCTGACCCCTTCCTGTCAGACTATTTCTGTAAAAGCAGATCTGATCTTATTGCTTCTCTGGCCATAAATTGTCAGTGGCTCTTAGTTATAGCCAGGGCACATGGAATTCCTGTTGACTACTCCAGCCACACCAGTGAAGTCCTCAAACAGGGCTGGTGCTAGTGAGCCTCTGGGCCTGTCACAGGTTGTTCTGGTTGGTCCCTCGGTTGATATCTTTATTGGCTGTTGGCTCACATGTCTCCTTCTCTTGGTGCCTTTTCCCACCATACCCTTGGTCCCTTTTGTGTTTTCATACTCCTGTCACACCTCTCCTGCATGTCCTTAAGGTAGCCCTCACGAGATCCCTCTGTACCCCTGGCCTGGTGTCAGCACATACTTGTTGAATGAATGGGATCTTGCTAGGACCCAGCACCCTTTCCTCTATACCCACAGTGTTCCCCTCCTCCCTGCGCCCTCCCTTGCTCCTCTACTCCAGGTTTTCTCCAATGAGGGCCAGTTCAAGTTCCGATTTGGGGTCCGTGGACGCTCACCTGGGCAACTACAGCGTCCTACAGGTGTGGCAGTGGACACCAATGGAGACATTATTGTGGCAGACTATGACAACCGTTGGGTCAGCATCTTCTCTCCTGAGGGCAAGTTCAAGGTGAGAAGCTTGCTCTTGCTGTACTCTAAACCCCTGGTGACCTGCTCAGATGGCCATGCCACTGGGTCAGGCCCTCAAGTGGTCTATCATCAGCTCAAGATTCGGCTTTGATCCCAGGCCAAGACTTTACTCCCTACTATACTAGTCAGGATAAAGTCCCTTATGGTATTCCTTTCCTACAGACCAAGATTGGAGCTGGCCGTCTCATGGGACCCAAGGGAGTGGCTGTGGACCGGAATGGACATATCATTGTGGTGGATAACAAATCTTGCTGTGTCTTCACCTTCCAGCCCAATGGCAAGCTTGTTGGGCGTTTTGGAGGCCGTGGGGCCACTGACCGCCACTTTGCAGGTATCAGAAAGCAACCCCAAGATCAGACTGAGACGCTCCAGTTCCATAGAATTTCCCAGGGTCCTCTTGTTATAAAGGCCCCTTCTGTATCTTGACTCTGATTCCCCTTTCCTACTACCTAGTCCCATCCTCCCAGAGACAGGGTATCTCACCCCTCCCAGAGACCCTACCCTTCACCTGACTTTTAATGCTTTAACCTCCCTCCCCCCTTCTGTTCTCAGGGCCCCACTTTGTGGCTGTGAACAACAAGAATGAGATTGTAGTAACGGATTTCCATAACCATTCAGTGAAGGTCAGTGTCCTCCCCACTCCATGACCACTGTCCCAGTCACCCCTCCTCTTCAAAAAACTCCTTTCTCTCTCACCTCCTCTTTTAAGCCTCCTTGCACTCCTTCATTGAACCAATAAACAGTTATGGCTTGCCTACTTTGTCCTAGGCACTAGGCTAGAAGCTGAGGACTCAGTGTAAGCAAACAAACACATCCCCTGTCTTCTTGGTTTGAGTAGCTCAGGGTAGAAGAGACAAGCAGGAAATTACCATCTGAAGGGATAGGTTCTGGGTAGGTACAGGGAACTGTGGGAGGGTTGAGCAGAAGGCATTGATACAAGGGGAGACCTAAAGCACCAGTAGAATTAACCAAAAAATAGAGGAGAGAGTTAGAGTCAGAGGACACAGAAGAGGTTAAGTGCGGTGATACACACCATTAATCCCAGTGCTTGGAGGTGGAGGGAAGAGCAGCAGTTCAAGGTCACCTTTGTCTCCATGAAGAATTTAAGGCCTTCCAGAGATATGTACTACCCTATATTTTAAAGAAGACACACCACACACACACACACACACACACACACACACACACACACACACACACACACACAAACACACACACACACACACACACACACACACACACACACACACACACACACACACACACACAGAGGAAAAGACCTACGTGGAAGTTAGCATCATTTATGGTTCTCCAGAAACTGTGGGTACTTCAGACTAGGTACACTTCTGCAAGGTGAGGTTGAGACCTGTGTGCCCTGTGAAGGGGCTGGCCCCCTTTTTAAGAGCTGTGGGGAGTGCTTAAGGAATTGCAGGTAAGGGTGTGGTGAAGCCCTGTGTGTCTTAGAAAGGTCGCTCTGACTGGGGCACTGCTAGAGACAGTGGTCATGATGAGAAGTGAGCAGCCAGACCTTGAGACAGGTATTGCAGTATGTATATGAAAGGCAGCCGAGACAGAACCAGGGATGTGTCTGTTTGTTTGTGTCAAGCTGAGAAGGTAGAATGGAGATGGTCTGTCCCAGCAGGGTGGTAGTGGTGTCAGAATAGAGAAATGGGAAGTACCACTCACTCCCAGGGAAGCATCATCTGGGCAGTGGGATACAGAGTGATCACTGGGAAGAATTCTGGGCTAAGCTGAAGATCTGAGAATTCTCCCTGGAGCTTTCCCCCACCCCCCAAGGCCTTGCCCTCTGCCCGAGGTCAGGTCCCCAGTCCCTAGCCCCTTCCCCCACCAGGTGTACAGTGCTGATGGAGAGTTCCTCTTCAAATTTGGCTCGCATGGCGAGGGCAACGGACAGTTCAATGCCCCCACGGGAGTAGCTGTGGATTCCAACGGGAACATCATCGTGGCCGACTGGGGCAACAGCCGCATACAGGTGAGTTAGGCCCAGGGATGGCCTGAGAGGGAAGCTTTCTCCGTGCCTCTGTCTTCCCCCAGACTCTTCTCTGCCTGACTTTACTTCTGCTTCCATTCTCCACATCTCCCCCAGGTATTCGACAGCTCTGGTTCCTTCCTGTCCTATATCAACACGTCTGCAGAGCCACTATATGGCCCACAGGGCTTGGCATTGACCTCGGATGGCCACGTGGTAGTGGCTGATGCTGGCAACCACTGCTTTAAGGCCTATCGATACCTCCAGTAGCTGCACAAGGGCCCTGCTTGGCTCATGGAGGGACGGACATAGGGGTGATTGGACAAGAGGGTCTGGCTAAGAGGTGGGCTAGACCCGGCAGCACTGAATGTGGGCTATGGGCATGGGTGTGCCCGGTGCCCTTCCCTTCCTCCCCAACCCACGGTTGCACTTTATTTATTCGGTTCTTGCTTTGGTGACTGGGTGGGCCTGGACTGGTCCCAAGGATGTGTGCAGAGCTTCACCCTAACCCCTTTACACACCCCCCTTACACCCTCAGTCTGCTCTCTGACCCCCAGCCTGGGGCCAGAACAGCCTCTTACTTCAGAAGTCCCTCTGGTTGTCTCCCTACCACCCCATACACACTGACAGAGACAGCAATACCCCACCCTATATTAAATAAACGTGTTCGCCAAGGTGTTTTTGCTAGGTTCTTATGGGGTGGGTCTCTGAGGGTTGGAGTATTGGTATCTACTATGGACTAAAAAGTAGAAAAGAAGACAGGCAGGTGACACAGAATCAGCAACAAGTGGTGACATTTTTAAAGAATATTTTTAATGTTTTTGTCTTGTTTTAAATATTCATTTTAATTTTATCAATATGGATGTTGTGTTTGTATATCTGTCTGTTCACTACATGCATGCAGTGCCTGTGAAGAGTGTTAGAGCCCCTGGATCTGGGGTTAGAGATGGTTGTTAGCCATCATGTGGGTGCTGGGAGCCAGGTCCAGGTCCTCTTCAAGAACAAAGGGGGCTCTTAACTGCTGTGCCATCTCTCTAGCCCCTAAATAATATTTTTCCTTATTCTTTGACAATGTCACACGTGCATAAAATGTATCTTGGTCATATCCATCTCCTCCTCCCCCTGCAGACCCTCAACATGGCCTCCTGCCCTCATGGTTTCTTCTTTTATAACCCACGGAATCCGGTTCCAGGTTTGCGTAAAAACAACAACAAAAACAAACAAAAACAAAAACAAAAACCACTTCAGGCTATGAGAACAAAAAAGAGTGAATCTCTGGGACCCTAGCCACTTGCCAGTTCCTCATTCTCAGGCCTTGTATCTCTGCGTGTGCCGTAGAAATCGACAGGTCCCTCCACCCTTCCTTCATGGGACTATAACCTAGGAAAAGATGACTCTTACCCAGTGCATAGCCACAGCTGCAAGGAGAACCATTTTAGATCTGAAAGCATTCCCTGAGGCTTGCCCAAGTGGAGGTTGGATGTAAGGGACTCCATGGTCACTGGTAGAGGTCATTCCAAAGACCTGGACCCCTAGCCCTTTCCGTTGCTGCCCTTTTCCCACAGTGGAATGGAGGTTTTCACATTGCATTCCAGAGCTCTAGTCTCAGGGTAGGACCGCTAATCCCAGAGATAATTAAAACAGTACTCAGTGAACTGGGAGGTAGGGACTACAATTTCTCTTTCTCTACTAGAGACTGCGGCTCAGAGAAATAAGTCACATTGTTGACTGAAGAGCAGAGTTGGATCTATAGCTGTCATTCTCTAACAGTAAATTACAGTGTCTTTCATCCTGAGCTCCTTGCACCTAGCATGATTGGCAAAGGAGGTATACAAGATTTAAGGAGTAGTGGATCTGAGCAGGCTGGTCATGAGAGGTTATGAAAGAGAGAAGATATTGTCCAATAAAATTCCTGGGTATTATTTTGGAGGCACTATGAACATCACAAAGTCTTTGCAGAGGTCAAGGATGTACTACTTGGGCCACATGGAAACCTTGGTTATACTTAACCATTCTGGTCTTCTCCATCCCCGTTGGTTGAGACCTGGTAGGCAGGTGGGGGGGATACATTTCCTGAAGCTGTAGGACAGAGTTCTCTCCAGGCTATGCACCTGACTCTAATGAGGAGCAGTGCTGTCTCAGTCCATGTGATGACCTAACGAGGCAGTGGGCTCAGTGTTTACAGAGTCTAGTCCTCCCCTCCATTCCGAGCAAAGCACCAACTGCAATACAGAATGGAAACTCCAAGTTCCTATTCCTCAGTCTCTTTTTGAATGCCTAAAAGCAAAAGGGGGAAGTAAAGTGCTAGTAAAGGTGGCCTTCCTTGGATGGGAAGTCCTAAATACTTCCTGTGCCAGCCAGAGAGCAGGACCCACCCCAGAGTTGGTTTCTCAATTAGGCAGTCTTCCTGAACCATGCAAGAGGTGTCTCAAAGAGAAGCCACTCAGCTCCTCCTAGATCCATCCATCCTTGGTATTTTCTGTCTAGTTCTGATCCGAGGTTCAAGTAGGTATGAATGATTCTAGGATTGTGTCGTTCATGTCATGATTCAACTGGTATGACTCCAGTAATCTTCACATACATGGGGCATCACTACAAAACCTTCATCAGGGCAGAACAGGAAGTTATTTTTGTAGTCCTGCATGAACTCAAATCCTGATTGTTCAGGGATCTTCCATGGCAGTGTTTCTCAACCTTCCCAATGCTGCAACCCTTTAATAGAGTAAGTTCCCCATTTGTGGTGACCCCCCAACCAAAAAAAAATGTTTCATCACTACTTCATAGCTGTAATTTTCCTACTGTTATGAATCATAATGTAAATGTCTGATATGTGACCTCCCTAAGGGGTTGGGACTCACAGGTTGAGACCACTGCTCTATGACCATATATGTTACTGGACACTTACTACTGGGCCCTAAGAAAACAAGGCAGAAATGCTCCTGTCTTATGGAGGTTACAATAGTGGGAAAAGAGATATGCTGTGACAAAGAACTAAATGTGTAATGACAACTTGAGTTCAAGTATGAAGGAGAAAAATAGAGTACAGGGACAGAAATAGTGTTAAGTAGGGGAAGCAGGGAAAGCCCCTTAATCAGTCTGCTGAAGAAGTAGAATGGCTGAGGGTGTAGCTATTGTAAGTAAAGGAGTCAGAGACAGCCAAAGAGCAGGGCTTTGTGGCTTCGGAATCTTCAGGAGGCCAGAGTGGCTTCAGGAAGGTGGTTGAAGAAAGGGAAAGCGGTTGAAGAGTGAAGAGCTGAGGTGGATTTAATTAAGGCCAAATTTGGGTCCAAGTGTAACAGCAAACCACTGAAAAACGTAAGCAGTAGGGCTGGGTGAGATGAACTGGTAACTAGAGAGTGAAGGGGGTGGGGGAGACAAGGAAGGGATTGACAGCTCTAAACTCTAGGGATGTAGCCTGTGGGAAAATTGGACAAATAGAAGAGAGTGGATGAGCCGGGCGTGGTGGCTCACGCCTTTAATCCCAGCACTCGGGAGGCAGAGACAGGCGGATTTCTGAGTTCGAGGCCAGCCTGGTCTACAAAGTGAGTTCCAGGACAGCCAGGGCTATACAGAGAAACCCTGTCTCAAACAAAACAAAACAAAACAACAACAACAACAACAAAAAAGAATACCTTTTCAATACAAAACAAATTCCAAAGAAACCTATGTGTCCATCAGCATGGAATAGCTCCAGAAGCTTTTTGCTGGTATGTATGTTTAAGTACCCTATTTGCACCTCTAAAAAAACAACAAGAAACAAAACAACCCTGGAGAAATAGTGCACATGGTGCAACATCCTTTAATTTCAGCACTCAGGAGGCAAGAGGCAGAAGGATCTGAGTTCTAGGCCAGCCTGGTCTACTTAGGGAGTTGCAGGATGCAGACTCTGCCCCAAAAAGACAATATCAATGTGTAGTCTTGTCTTTACAAGCCTGGGTTCTCGGCACGCGTGAGGCTGAGGAGGGCGGGTTGCAGTCTTGTCTTTACAAGCCTGGGTTCTCGGCACGCGTGAGGCTGAGGAGGGCAGGTTGCTTTATGTTTCAGGACAGTCTAGGCTACACCATGTGTCTTATGGTTTCTATTCCTGCACAAAACATCATGACCAAGAAGAAGCAAGTTGGGGAGGGAACGGTTTATTCAGCTTCCACGTCCACATTGCTGTTCATCACCAAAGGAAGTCAGGACTGGAACACACACAGGGCAGGAACCTGGAGGCAGGAGTTGATGCAGAGGCCATGGAGGAGTGCTGCTTACTGGCTTGCTTCCCCCGGCTTGCTCAGCTTTCTTTCTTATAGAACCCAAGACTAGCCCAGGGATGGCAACACCCACAAAGGGCTAGGCCCTCCCCCCTTGATCACTAATTGAGAAAATGCCTTACAGCTGGATATCATGGAGGCATTTCCTCAAGGGAGGCTCCTTTCTCTGTGATAACTCTAGCTTGTGTCAAGTTGATACACAAAATTAGCCAGTACACCATGAGTAACAAGCCATTCATCTAGACCCTGTCTTTGAAAAAAAATTATTTATTTATTTTATGTGAGTACACTGTAGCTGTCTTCAGACACACCAGAAGAGAGCATTGGATCTCATTACAGATGTCTGTGAACCACCATGTGGTTGCTGGGAATTGAACTCAAGACCTCTGGAAGAGCAGTCAGTGCTCTTAACCGCTAAGCCATCTTTCCAGCCCTCTAGACCCTGTCTTAAAACAACAAAAATGCTGATGTATGAAGTATGCTGTAGAAGAAAAGCTTCCATCATTAGGATCCTTGTTTTTAGGGAGGATATTTTAAGAATAGGAAAAGAGCCAGGTGTGGTGGCACAGTCCTTGCACTGGGAGGCAGAGGCAGGTGGATCTCTATGAGTTTGAGAGTCTAGTCCATATAGCAAGTTCTAGGCCAGCCTTCCTCAAAAAAAGGGGGGGGGGAGGGTGTTTGACAAAGCTTTATATAAGTCTTTTACGAAAGAAGAGGTAACCTCAGGTATCCATTTGGAGGTCACCATGGCAATAAGAACTGATGTATAGGGTAGGCTGATTACAGAGGAACAGGAGAAGTGGGAAAGCTATCTCAGTGGGCAGATGAGAAAACACGGTGCTTGCACTATTAAAAGGTCAGAAATATACAGGTTTCGTGTATAATTACAAAGCAGAACTCACAGGATTTAATAATTATGTAATAGTATTTTAGGCGTTGTTCCATGTGCTAAAGATACAGTGGTGGGGAAAAAAACAGATGAAATCCTTATCCTGGGCCTGGGTTTGTATAGCTCAAGGGTATAATGCTTGCCTGTGTGTGCCAGACTCCATATTTGATTCTCCAGTACAAAAAAAAAAAAAAAAAAACCTCTGCAAAATTAGATAATATAGTGACTAATAGATTCTGTAGCTCCTTCATTTCTGCCTAATGAAAACTGGTTGTCAGGGACTTTGAGACCTGATTGCTAAAAGCCAGCCATTATTAAACTGTAGCCAGGTACCATGACTCCCTAAGATGCTCCTGCAACTGCTTCTCAAGTGCTGGAATTAAAGTTGTGTGCCACCAGGGCCCAGCTATTTCTCCAGGCTTTTTGTTTTGTTTTAAGGGTACATACGTGTTTTTTTAAAAATATGCATTAGCAAAAGTTTATGCAACTTTTCCATGCTGATGAACACCTAGGTTTCTCTGGGATCTATGATTTTAAACGGGAGCTGCTGGGTGATGGTGGCGCATGCCTTTTATGCCAGCACTCAGGAGGCAGAAGCAGGTGGATCTCTGAGTTTGAGGCCAGCCTGGTCTACAGACATCCAAGACTACACAGAGAAACCTCATCTTGGAAAAACAAAAACAACTACCAAATCAAAACCAAAACAACAAAAAACCCCAACCTGAGTGCTCAGTACTTAGGAGACTAAAGCTAAAGAATCATGAGTTTGAGACCAGCACGGGCTACATACTGTCTCACGGCACCCCCCACCCCCGGCAAAAAAAAGTTAACTATGACATTAAAATTAAATCTTTTTAAAAATTAAAGTTGAATGATACACAAGAGCAATCCCTACAGCCTGTTTTACCATCACATGTGCCTGAGTCACGTGTGCCTGAATTTCTGTACATCTCTGGGGTAGTAAGGCCACATAGAACTCCATTACAGTGTGTCTTTTCCTCACTTTGTGTTTCAAACATTTTGTAGCTGGATCAACTGTTGTAAAGGAATTTTAATCCTGCAACAAGGCTGCTCTGGCAAGGGATCAAATCCAAAGGCTACAGATATGCCCTTAGTGCACACCTTTAATCCCTCTGGCTAGAATACAGACACAGCTGTGGTGTGTAAAGAGGCAGTTTCACCAGCACAGTTTGTTTGTTTGTTTTGTTTTTCAAGACAGGGTTTTTCTGTATAGCCCTGGCT
>NC_034590.1:75820776-75822087 GCF_900095145.1 Mus pahari | reverse complement strand
CTGTCCTGGAACTCACTTGGTAGACCAGGCTGGCCTCGAACTCAGAAATCCACCTGCCTCTGCCTCCCGAGTGCTGGGATTAAAGGCGTGTGCCACCATACCCGGCCTTCACCAGCACAGTTTTATAGAGACAGGTTGCAGGTGAAGACAGAATGAGCCAGGGAATGAGAAGGACTTAGAAGACTAGAACAGATTGCTAGAGTGAGTTTAAAGCCAAGCAGAACAATTCAGTTAGACGCAGAGAGAAGCCAATTTGGATTAGTCAGCATGGAGAGGAGTTTGGACCAGAACAACTGAGTTGAACAAGCCAGCCAGAAGTCAGAAAGAACTGGAAAGGGTGAGCTTATTCAGCAGTAAGCCTCCTGGATGACAATAAAAGTTACTTTTACAAACTGTGGTAGAAGTTATGCAACAGAAGTCAGCAAATGCTACAAGTCAGGGCTTTCTCCCCCTAGAGAACAGATGTTAAATATTTACCCCTTCATAAACTTAGGACCACAGCCTGGAATCAGGAAGCCATAGTTTAAACCAGGACTACTCTATTAGTTGCTAGCAATGTGATTTGGCTAAGATACCTAATGTTGGTTTCCTTAGTCATTCATTCATATATATATATATATATATGTATATATGTATATATAAAAAGGCAAACAGTTCTATATCATCTTTTTGTGCAGCTAAAACAAAACACCAGAGGTGGATGATTTTAAAAGAAAAGAAATATATTTCTTATAGGTTTGGAGGATGGAAAGTCTAAGATCAAGGTCAAGGTGCTGGTGTTTTTGGTGCCTGGTGAGGAGGGCCTGCTTTTGACATGGAAGAAGAGAGAGAGAACCTGTTTCTTCGTGCTATTTTTATAGCTGTATTGTCCTAAGAACTTCCCTACAGGCCCTACCTCCCACCTCTGACTTATTGGGAAATAAACTTGCAGTGTATGAATTTGGAGAGGACAAATATATTCAAACCACAGGATCAAAATAACATATATTTGATTAAATGGAATTTGAATACACGCTTAGTACAACAGCAGACACCAGTGCCTAGTATATGTGAATAAACTATTTTCTACTCATAGGGAGCTAAGAATGGGGAGTTAAGGAGCAGGAGAGATATTTCAAAAGACCAGGGTGTAGTTTCCCCACAACCATATCGTCAGGCTTAAACCAGTCTATAACTGCAATTCCAGAGTTCTAGCGCCCCCCTCTGGCCTCAGACACCTGCATGCACATGGTACACATACAAACAAGCAGGTATACACACACATAAATTAATTAATTAACATACTATTTAGAACATAATTTTTTTTTTTTT
>NC_034590.1:75819479-75820765 GCF_900095145.1 Mus pahari | reverse complement strand
CTCCCAAGTGCTGGGATTAAAGGTGTGCGCCACCACGCCTGGCTAGAACATAAATTTTAAAGAGAGGGTGTTTTGTTGGCAGGGTCAGTTGATAAATAAATAAAGTAACATGCTATTTAGAGCATAAATTTTAAAGAGAGGGTGTTTTGTCGGCGGGGTCAGTTGGGGCCAGTGAGCTCTTTTTAGCAGCCTGAAGCTTTATTCCTGAGCCATCAAATCCCAAGAGAAGGAGAGTCCAGTCTCTGCTTTGAAGGAGGCAGAGAAAGCATTGGGCCCAACACACCCACTACTCAGTAGTCCCAGGAGGAATGAATGAAATCAGACTGGTTTTAGGGCAGGTTAGACAGAGCTATCCCAAGGGACAGTGAAGTCAATGTTCATGTTAAATACAGAGCCTTGCAATGGCAGAGGATGTCCTAGCCATTAAGGCTTTGCTGGCCTGTGTTCAGTCTTTACTGGGGGAAGTCAAAAAGCTGCTGGTGTTGAGAATCGAAAAGACTACACCAAAAAGGAAAAGATTGTATTTTTCAGAGCTTGAATTTCTTTGGAAATAAAGCTGAACCAAGGCCTCTATACCCTCTCTGACTAGAGGAGGTTTACAGAGGAGAGGAAAGGAGCAGAGAGGAGGGCGTGTTCCTAAGCCCTAGAGGTAGTGGTTAAGAGGAGTGAGGGGAAACTCTGGAAAGCCAGTTTGCAGGAGGGAAATATCCCCTGCCTCTGACCTGTGATTGAATGGTGTGAGTGCATTGTAGTCTCCAGGGGGCGCTTGTGCATAACTGTGAACAAGTTTCTTGGTCCAGACAGGATCAGGACAAGCAGAGGCCTAAAATCAAGGTCAGTGCTGTGTTGAGTGCTTGAGAAGAGTTACCTTGTGACTTATGACCTGTGACCAGCACCAAAGTTGCCAGCAAATTCACAGCTCAGAGTTCCCAGAAGGACGCAATTTTCTAATTCACAGTTTTTTGCCTAGAAGTTGGACTTCGCTTGCCTGTTTGTGAAACACTGTGTTGGGGCAAGGGTGGGAGTGGGGAAAGTCCATGGAAGTTCTGGTAATGACTTTTTAAACCACCAGACAAATGAATCGTAGACAACTGAGTTAGGAAACAACAGTATGAAACTAGGGCTATAAACACTATTCTGAGATGGGTGGTGAATCTAGGAATGGTACAAACGGAACCAGAGCTGTGTGGAAGAGGCTAAGCTATAAACAAGCATCTAGTATTTGTGTATTCTCTCTCTCTCTCTCTCTCTCTCTCTCTCTCTCTCTCTCTCTCTCTCTCTCTCTC
>NC_034590.1:75804389-75819308 GCF_900095145.1 Mus pahari | reverse complement strand
TTTGCTTATTTATGTATTTATTTAATGTCTATGAGTACACTGTAGTTGTCTTCAGACACACCAGAAGAGAGCATCACATCCCTTTACAGATGGTTGTGAGCCACCATGTGGTTGCTAGGAATTAAATTCAGGACCTCTGGAAGAGCAGTCAGTGCTCTTAACCTCTTAGCCATCTTTCCAGCCCCCATTTTATTTATTTTAAACTTTTTTATTCATGTATATGGTACTTGGTCTGCATGTCAGCACACCAGAAGACAGCATCAGACAGTTGTGACTGTTAGGAGTCGAACTCAGGACTTTGCAAGAGCAGTGTGTGCTCTTAACCACTGAGACATCTCTCAAGCCCATGTGCTGTTTCTCCTTAGAAGTCTCTGCTAGGCAGAGGGACACTGACTTACAAGTTAGTAATCAATGTCAGAAAGGCCCTATTAGAGTATTAGAAGCTAAAGCCTCGACTTAGCATCAGCTACGAGTGCAGATCCAGCCAGAGATGCCTTGGGGTGAGCAAGTGTGGGTGTCCAACCTCAGTGATCCTTGTCCTTTGGGAATCTCCCTTTGCCCACTGACCCATGAGGATGGACTGACACTAACAGCACATTGTATTTGAACCAATTTTAACTTATCTCTCTCTAGCTTACAAAATGAATGAGACTCACTATGGTTATTTAATTTGGCTTTGACAATTACTGGGGATAACTCCTAATACATACTTTTCTAACTGTTGGCCTGGCTACTTCTCCAGTAGTGTACCCCAAATACTTGCTGGTTTTCCTGGCCATGTGCTCATGAACCATCTTCCTTCCTCTCTCCTCCTGCTTCTCCCCCGACCCTGCAACCCCCAACCAGGTAACTCAAAATCCTCCCACCTTTAATCCTTTCAGTAATTGACTGTACCGTTTTTATTTAACCAATAGTTTTAAATTAAGGAACAAGGTTTGCACAATAAAAACTGGTATACATGAGAATTCACTCATAGGCGAGTAGACCTTCGGGTACAGAATTCAGCATTACAGTCCATAGCCATAGACCCAATCTCCATAGGATTTAGCAGAATCCCAGAGCTCCGGTTTTCTATTGGGAGGATTTTTGTAGACTGTAAAAGTGATCTCGGGTTGAATGGAGCAGCTCAGTAAAAAGCATGTGCTCAGCATGAGCATGGCATGAGGTTGATCTCAGCACCTCATGAAGGAAAAGGTTATCTCTGACCTCTGCTCAGGTATGTAGAGGGATGTGAGGACCCTAGGACCACCTAAGAGGGTCGCTAAGGAGCAGACGCCTGGGGGACTGGGGCTAACACACAGTGGGTACTACCTACAACTCTTTACAGAGCTGGCAGAAAATCTTGGAAATGAAGCAGGCTTTGGGAGTGATGAGACTAGAAGGTACTGGTGATGGCAGGTAATATCTCAGGAGGGAGCAGGGCGTGGGACGGAAACACTGAGGAGAGAAACCGGACCACCAGATAAAGGGCAGTGGCGGGTAAATGTGACCCCTAGAGTTCAGTATGCACCTGTCCTTTAATACCCCCATTAATAATGTTCACTTACTATAGAGGAGGGATAATTACTCAGAAATTTAATGAGAAGAGGAGAAACAAGTCAGCAAAAATGAAAATAAAACAAGAACAGGGCCAGGGATGGTAGAGCACTTGCCAACGTGGAGAAACCCAGGATTGCTTAAGAACCAAAACTAACAAAAGCAGCCAGATGAGTGGCTGGGAAAATGCTTCAGATTTTGGTAAAGTGATGTAAGGGAAGGAGAGGCTGAGAAGTGGGGAAAGCTGGTCAGGAAGGCGTGTATGGCGAAGGGAACATTGAAGAAGAAATCGGTTGGTTGTAAATGTTTCCATCCTAAGTTCAGTTCAGGATGTCCTGTGATAGGTAAATAAAGCATTTCTCTCCTAAGTTGGAACTATCAAGAGAGACTATGGGAAAGAGACACCTCCTCTTTGGGCCCTGTTACTGTCAGGCCTTCCCTCGGACGCCCTTTGCAACTTTTATTTTTCCTGGCAAGGGTTGAGTTTGGGACAGGGTTTGTATTATATGGAAATAGTGAGACAATATCTCCAAGCCAGTAGTCCAGAGATAAAGCTGAAAAGGTTTAGGTATATTCTCCAGAAAAGGCCTCCATGGCCGATGCTTGGAAAACGTTCTGAGGCCGTTCATTTGTGTGTGCAGGTATTACAGGGTGCGTATAAGTGGCCATCTGTCTAGTAGTCATAGGCCTTAGTTGAGTTGGACCTGACATTAGTACATTCATCTCCTCCTTTTACTGTAGAGGTGAGTGACCTCAGAAGGTCGCCATTCATCCTGTTCTGATTTATGAGCGCCACCACCTCTTGTCAGTATTTGGGAAATTCTCACTGGATACGGGCTAGTCACAGCTGGAAATTTGCTGAAGTGGGTAGGGGTTACTGCCGGGAAGATAGTCAGTCTTAGATTCAGGTTTTCTTTTAGACTTTGACCTTATTTGCTATGATGTCATCTGCCAATATTGGCATAGTCATGGAAGACAAATCTTTCTCAATAGGGTGGGAAGTGGGGGTGGTGCTGTTATCAGTTCTATATAAGTTCAGCCTTCTGCCCAGTGCTGTCCTGTGTGGCCTTTGCAGCTCAGCATGGCTGGGACAGTAGTGGCACTAAATATCCTGGTGTTGCTGGGCCTGTGCTGGTCCCTGGCTGTTGCCAACCCTCTTCCTAGGTGAGTGGGGCTGGAATTAGGGGTAGAGGATTGTGGTCTGGGTTTGTGGGTGATAGGGACAGTTTCTAGGTCACAAGCTAAGGAAGAGGAGTAGAACCCACTGGACCCGGATTTCTATCTGTTTTCTCTAGTACCCACGGGAGAGTTGCCGAAGTTGAAAATGGGACCAAGCCAGATTCAGACGTACTCGGTGAGACCCTAATTCCCTGAGTCTTTTTCTGTCTTCTATTGTCTCTGCATTTTAACATCTCACTGATATTTTTCTAAACCAGAGCACTGCTTGGATACCTGGAGCTTTGATGCTACGACCATGGATCACAATGGGACCATGCTGTTCTTCAAAGGTAGAGGGAGGATAGTTGTGCGTGTTGGTAAATGCTAGCAGTCCAGCCCTGGGAAAGACCAGCGCAGGCTGCATAGACAACTCTGTCTAGAAAGCAAACAAACAAAAGAGGCTCGGGTTGGACTAGCTGAGCGAGCCTCTAAGCAGAATCCCTTCAGAGGGCTCTTCACTTATAGGAGGGCTCAGGGATTTTATGAGGGTCTCAGTAACAGCTTCTTTGAAACTGTCTAAATTTGTCGAGGGTTTGTTCTGGACCAGAGTGTGTTGGTTTTTCAGGGGAGTTTGTGTGGAGGGGTCACTCAGGGATCCGGGAGTTAATCTCAGCGAGGTGGAAGAATTCCATCACCTCAGTGGACGCTGCATTCCGTGGTCCTGACAGTGTCTTCCTGATCAAGGTACTGCTAGGTCATGAGAAGAGGGCTGGGCTGGAAAGGGCTGGAATGAAGTCTCTCCCTGGAGTGTCCTTGGCACAGAGTCTGACATGGTCCATTTTCAGCTGCCACAACAGAATATCTGATACCAGATCATTTCAATGAGTAGTATTTTACTTGGGTCATGGTCCTGGAGTTTGGGAAGCCCAGGGGCAGAGTGCTGGTATCTGGCAAGAGAATTCATGCTGTGTAAGCCTATGGAAAGGTGGTACCAAGGTAAAGGAAAGAAAGCATGAGAGAGCAAGAAGGATCCAAACCTGCGTTAATAATGACCCACTCTTATGATAGCTAACTTACTCCCATTATCATATTGAACCACTAATGATAAGCCATTTGTGAGGCAGGACTCTGATGAACTAACAAGGTCGTATTAAGCTCTGCTTCCCAGCACTGTTGCATGGGAACAAACTTTCCTACATGTAACCTTGAAGGACACATTCAAACTATGATCGAATCCTTGCTGATAGGTACAAAGTTTCCTTCCCTGTGCCTTACTCTCCTGAAAAAAGCAGTCTTCCCACCCACTCCATGTGTGTGTGTGTGAGAGAGAGAGAGAGAGAGAGAGAGAGAGAGAGAGAGAGAGAGAGAGAAGATGAATGTGTACCTGTTGGTGTTGGCAGGAAAAGCCAATATCCAGTAGCTGTTTTTCATTCCTAATCTAGTTCTAGCTGGTCTTACTGTTCCTAACTATTGTAATTTCTTTCCTTGGCTTCTATAATCCTGTATTTGGTCTTATTTATATGTGGGGCAAGTTGATCCCAATACAATGGCACCTGACCAAGGGGACAAGGAACTCTTTTGTTCATGAAGACACCCAGACCCTGGCCCAAACTGCTCATAGGAAGAGAAAACTTCCAACTTGCTAGAGAGTGTGTCTGGTTGGGATGTCCCTAACTAACAGCTTCATTTCCTCTCCTGCCTCTTTCCATGCCCTCTTCTTCTTTTTTTTTTTTTTTAAATCATTTTATTTTGTTTTTGTTTTGTTTTTTTTTAAAAGATTTATTTATTTATTATATGTAAGTACACTGTAGCTGTCTTCAGATACTCCAGAAGAGGGCATCAGATCTTGTTATGGATGGTTATGAGCCACCATGTGGTTGCTGGGATTTGAACTCCAGACCTTTGGAAGAGCAGTCGGGTGCTCTTACCCACTGAGCCATCTCACCAGCCCTCCATGCCCTCTTCTTAACGAGTATATTTGTTAGGGTCACTAAGGCTGTGATGAAACACCATGACCAAAAGCAACTTGTGGAAGAAAGGGCTTATTTGGCTTTTACTTTCATGTAACTTCATCATCAAAGGAAGTGAGTACAGGAACTCAAACAAGGCAGGAACCAGGAGGCAGGAGCTGATGCAGAGCCATGGAGGATGCCGCTTATTGGCTTGTTCCCCAAGGCTTGCTCAGACTGTTTTCTTACAGAACCTAGGAACACCAGCCCAGGGATAGCACCACCCACAATGGGCTGTGCCCTCTACCATCAATTAAGAAAATGTCTTACAGGCGTGCCTATAGCCAGAACTTATGGAGGCATTTTCTCAGTTGAGGTTCCCTCCTTTGCTATGATTCTGGCTTGTGTGAGGCTGACAAAGTTGGCTAGCTCAACCAGTCCCAAAATGTCTGTTGCTTGGGGATCCACTCTGAGACTTTATGTACCCTCCCTGGGTGATTTCAGCCACTGCCATGGCTTTGAGGACTCTGTGTCAGATCTGGATCACTCTCCTGAGGTTTGGAAATCGCTTTTCACCTTTTTGTTGAAAATCTGTTACTGAGCTCTTCCCCAGATACCTCAAATGCAGCATCCTCCTAAATAAATTTAGCATCTTTCTTACAAAGCGACCTTTCCTCTGTTTTTCCTAATTCAGTAGAGGTACTGTCGTGTACTTGGGTACCATGTACCAGGTGTACATGGGCCTGAGGGAGCTAGCCTTGCTGTTTTCCTCCATGTTCACTGTGTACCAGTCGCATACGTTTACCCAATGTCATCTGAATACTTTGCACATGTTATGGTCCTCTATGCTGTTGTCCTTTGGAAAATTCTCACTCATTCTCAATTCTTTGGTCATATACTTTCTCTCCACTCTGAAACTTTCTGGGGCTTTTCCAGACATAATTAGACATTCCCCCCATATTCTCAGTGTGCTTTTGATATACTTTTTCATCTTGGTGGCTGAACGGCTGGGGATGTAGTTAGTTGTTTTCAAGGGATCTTGTCATTCCTGGATGCTCAGTGCCTCTCATAGTGCTCAGCCTGTACTAGTCATTCAGCACGTGTTTCTTGAAAGAATCCATAAATAAATGGGCAAATAAATATATGAATGGGCAAATGATTAGAGGATAACTACATGTGGATGTGCTTGCCAAAACTAAGAGATCTGTAATTAAGTGTGCCATGGGCGTGTCTGATTATACATAGCCAGGTGTATGTGCATTCTTAGTAAAGTGGCTTGGCTTGCTGAGAGTATGTATTGTACAAGGGGCAACATGCTGTACTCCACCTGCAGACTGAAAATGCACGATGCTGTAAGGAGATACTGTATAAGCACAATAGAGCAAAAGTGCATGTGCATGCAATGCATCTGGAGGTGAACAGTTCCCAAGACAGTGGTTTTTTGTTTTTTTTGTTTTTTTTTTTTGGCTGCAGGAAGACAAAGTCTGGGTGTACCCTCCTGAAAATAAGGAAAATGGGTATCCAAAGTTGTTCCAAGAAGAGTTTCCTGGAATCCCATACCCACCGGACGCAGCTGTGGAATGCCACCGTGGGGAGTGCCAGAGTGAAGGCGTCCTCTTCTTCCAAGGTGTGTCCACACAGGAAACCAAGCACACAGATGGAGTCATGGTCCTCATGGCGATGGCCGAAGAGCCACTGTTGACTTTATAGGGAAAGAAGATGGGACGGTCAGTTACAGGCTAGAGGTCACATGGACTAAGGAGTAGACATCATCTTAATAAAGGGACCCGGCTCTCCTTCTCCTTTATTCCTCACGCCCTGGGACAGACTTGTGTTCCTTGGCCTCATGGTCTCACCAAGACCAAATCCCCATTGACCTTCCCACCCACTCTCCCCTGCTTACCAAATTTGCCTTCGGCTTCCTTTCTTGTCTGCCGTATCATGCCCACCTCAGATTTCAGTTCGTTTCCTCTTTCTCTGACTTTCCCCAACTCTTCCTAACACTGGGTTGGTCATGTGCACCTTGCTGCAGGCTTTTGTTGTATGATCCATTTATTCAACTGCAAACTATGCTTCTTTGCTCCATGTAGCTATCTACTGTACCAACCTATTCCTGGGCCCCAGTGCAAGCCCAAGGTGTGCATAACCCAGCTTCACCGAAGGATTTTTGATTTCTTGGTCATAGGTAACCGCAAGTGGTTCTGGGACTTTGCTACAAGAACCCAAAAGGAACGTTCCTGGCCAGCTGTTGGGAATTGCACTGCGGCCTTGAGGTGGCTTGAACGCTACTACTGCTTCCAGGGTAACAAGTTCCTGCGATTCAACCCTGTCACAGGAGAGGTGCCACCCAGATACCCTCTGGATGCCCGTGACTACTTCATATCCTGCCCTGGCAGAGGTAAGAAATCCCCAGCCCCTGGGATCTACTGGAATTTATCTGTGCTGTCTGAGCTTGCTGGTCTCATATGCTCATCTCCCACCTTAACTCTGTGCTCCTGCATCTGAGGTGTGGCTCTTCCCATTACCCTCAAACAGGGGAAGCCCACATTCCTCCTAATGGCAGCTATCTCTTCATTTTCAGGCCCTACTCTGACCCTAGCTCCCCCACCCACCCAGTGTGTGTGTGTGTGTGTGTGTGTGTGTGTGTGTGTGTGTGTGTGTGTGTGTGTGTGTGTGTGTGTGTGTGTGTGTGTGTGTATGTGTGTGTTCATGTTCCCATTACCTGCTTCTCTTCCAGGCCATGGTAGACTCAGGAATGGAACTGCTCATGGGAATAGCACCCATCCTATGCATTCACGTTGTAGCCCAGACCCTGGCCTGACTGCACTGCTGTCTGACCATCGCGGTGCCACCTATGCCTTCACTGGTGAGAGGCTGCCCTCAGATTCCCCATGTCTACCCCCCTGTCTCTTTCACTTGTGTCTGTCCTTTCGGACATAGCCTCTCCACTTTCATCACCACATCCTATCGTTTGCCCCTTTGTACCTCTCCTCCACGTACCATCCCTCATCTCCTCAGGTGCATAGTCCAACCTTATCTCTCGTCCAGGCCTTCCTTCCATGTCCTCTACCTGTCTGCTTCTCAGTGTCATCTATGCCCCGTCTGTGTATTCTGTGGGACCTCTCTACCCATAGTAATTTCTCATGTTTCTCTCGCTCTGCTGTGTCCTCTGACTGTCACTTGCTCTCTGGAGCTCTGTGTGTCCATGCCTGCTTGTATCCCTTTCTCTTGAGCATCTCCCTGAGACTCCTGGCTCTTGCTTGCTTCTGGATCTCCCTGTGTCTCGGTGCCTCCTTGTGTCATTTGCTCATACACGTGCCTTTTTGAGTACATTGGATTCCATTAATTTATTTCAAGAACCCCATTTTTCCAAGGTACTTAGTTCTTACATCCAGGCCTCTGGATTCAGTGTCACTTGGGGATGAGATGTTCTCACTGCTAAGAAACAAAAAAGAAACATTGAGTATTCTAGACCCTTACGATGTAGCTTCAAAGAGAGTCCAAGGAAGAGACCCAACCTTGACCTTTGTAATCGGTTAGTAAAAGCCATCTCCTACTATCTGGGGACATATAAGTCCTCAGGCTGGAGGTGACCACACTCTCTACACTGAGGACATCCCCAAAATGGGGAGGGGACAATCACATCACATTCAACCTGAGATATATGCAACAAAAGTGGCCTAAATGGCAAGGGCACAGAAAAATAGAAATGCTTCTTTAGTTCTTAACTACTGAGCAAATATGATATGTTGTGATTAACAAGTGCTAGTGGAAAGTATACAACTACATGGAACATAGCTCAGCATGAATGCACACCTTAATGAAAACATAAAGCTGAAAAGAAAACATACATGCTGTGACAATCCAGATCTGAGCTGATTATATGTCATAATAAGAACATGTAAGAGTCAGGAGAGTATGAGTCTATAGTAAGTGTGTAGGATCACTGTGGAGAACCACAGACAAAGTAAGTGTGTGTGTGTGTGTGTGTGTGTGAGAGAGAGAGAGAGGGGGGGGAGAGAGAGGGAGAGGGAGAGGGNAGGGAGGGAGGGAGGGAGAGAAAGAGAGACAGAGAGAGAGAGAGAGAGAGAGAGAGAGAGAGAGAGAGAGAGAGAGAGAGAGACCTAATGAATGTGTCAGAAAGACAATTGAATTCGAGCCTAAAGTTCAAAGGAGAAGTCAGTCTGAGACAAAGAGTTCACAGGTGTCCTCAGCATATTTGTGAGAACTCCAAGGGAGTTAAGGGCATTTAGAGAGGACAAAATAGGGACTCTGATCCTTTAGATATAAGACCAAAGAGAATGGTCACAAAGATATATACTGCATTGGGTGAGTCTAGGATCATATGAGCCAAGATTTTTTTTTGAAAGTTTAATGAAGAAGGAAGGAATAGTTAGGGTGGCCACTCAGCTGGTAGAGGTTGCCTACCATGCACAAAGATCTGGACTAGATCCCTAGCACCATATAAATTGGCCATGACAGGTGAAGGCACAAGGGTCATGAAGGTTCATGAAGGCCACCCATGGCTCTATAGCATACATGAGATCTGAGACCCTGTCTTAAAGGGAAAGGGAACGGTGGGCAATCGAATGCTATGGAGAGCCTGGAGGTAGGAACCATCAGGTTTGGAGGACAGTGCTCACCTTGATAGGAACAATTTCAGTGGAGGATAGAAACACAAGTGTAATTACGAGCAATGAAGGAAAGGTGGGGGAAATGGGAGTCTTAACTTTTTAAAAGATTTATTTATTTATTTTAAGTATATGAGTACACTGTATCTGTCTTCAGACACACCAGAAGGGGGCATCAGATCCCATTACCGATGGTTGTGAGCTACCATGTGGTTGCTGGGACTTGAACTCAGGATCTCTGGGAGAGCATTCAGTGCTCTTAACTGCTGAGCCATCTCTCTAGCTCAGAGTCTTAATTCTTTTGGTAAGTTATTATCATAATAAAAGAGATTGGAGAGATGGCTCAGTGAGTTAGCATGCTAGCTGCTCAAGTGTGAGGGACTGAGTTGGGATTCTCCAGGATCCCTGTAAAAAGCCAGGTAAACCAGGATGTACACCTGTAACCACATCACTGTTGGGGAACAGAGACGGGAGGATCATTGGGGCTGGCTGCCAGCCTAGCTCTAGAGTCAGGGAGAGAATGGGGCAGAGGATGATAGAACAGGACAGCTGACATCCTCCTGTGTCCTCTGCACACATACGTGTCTGTATGAGTCCTCCTCCGTACACATGTGCATGTGCCTTACTCACACACAGCACCACAGTTGCAGGAGCCTGGTCTGTTCTTCTGCATGATCCCCTCTCTATCAGGCCCCTGCTGGCCCCAACACCAATGGCTTTCCACCCACTCTACCTCTTCCTTCTTGGCCCCTGGATGCATTCCATCCCTCTCATGACTCAAACCTGCATCTGTTGTCTGTCCCTTCAATACAAAAGCCTTTACCACCAGCACTGGCATGACCTCTAATATCCCACAGGCTCCCACTACTGGCGTCTGGACTCCAGCCGTGATGGATGGCATAGCTGGCCCATTGCTCATCACTGGCCTCAGGGTCCTTCAACAGTAGATGCTGCCTTTTCCTGGGATGATAAAGTCTATCTGATCCAGGTGTGTACTGGGAGAAAGGCTTAAAATGGAAATAGGGACAAGGCTATACAATACAGGTCTATGTTGATTACTCTCCTTTGTTCCCCAGGGCACTCAAGTGTATGTCTTCCTGATGAAAGGAGGCAATAACCTAGTAAGTGGCTATCCAAAGCGGCTGGAGAAGGAACTTGGGAGCCCTCCTGGGATCAGCCTTGAGACCATAGATGCAGCCTTTTCCTGCCCTGGTTCTTCCAGGCTCTATGTCTCATCAGGTGAGGTCCCTCCCTTTGGGTACTAAGGGATGTCTTGTTCTTATAACTTTTCACGGCATAGATGATCAGGAGGGCATGAGAAGAGCTAATTCAAGATCTGCATGATATAGAAACTATGTTAATTTTGTTGTCTCCTTCCCAGGACGGCGGCTTTGGTGGCTGGACCTGAAGTCAGGAGCCCAGGCAATATGGACAGAGCTTTCCTGGCCCCATGAGAAAGTTGATGGGGCCCTGTGTTTGGACAAGTCCCTTGGCCCCAACACATGTTCTTCCAGTGGTCCCAGCTTGTACCTTATCCACGGGCCCAATTTGTACTGCTACAGCAGTATAGACAAACTGAATGCAGCCAAGAGTCTGCCTCAGCCCCAGAAGGTGAACAGCATCCTTGGCTGCAGTCAGTAAAGAACCCTGATGTGGCCCAGCCCACCTCTCCGGTTTCATCCTAATAAAGCCAGATGGTCTCTTCACATGATTGATTATGAAGCAAACGTCTTTATTTGGATTGAAAAACTTATCATCTCTTTTAAAAAGTATTTATTATTTCATCATTTTTTTAAAGACTATGAGCATGTATGTGTGTGTGCACGTGAGTGCAGGTGCCCGCAGAGGTGGAGGGAGTTGGATCCCCTGGGGCTGGAGTTACAGGCAGTTATCAGCAGCCAACGTGGGTGCTAGGAATCAGATGTGGATCCTAGTCAAGAGTAGTGCAAGCTCTTAAAGGCTGCGCCATCTCTCCCAGTGAAGCGGCTACTCTTGTGAGACTCCCAAGCTCAAAAGAACCTATGTGGAACAGAGAGAAGCCTGCATAGATGACTGTTGAATCCAAACCATAGGCCTTTTACTGCTTGCTTTCCCTTTTATTTTTCGGACCCTACGGATCCCCCTGATCCTGCTGCTCCTCTTGCTCCTCTGTTCTTTTTCTAGCAGGGTCTCTTGTAACCTATGCTGACTTCATGTTCAAACTTGCCATGTAGCCAAGGATGTCTTTGAACTTCTCTAATCTTACTGTCTCGGCCTTTCCAATGCTAGGGTTACGGCATGTGCAACTGTCTTAGAGTTTTACTGCTGTGAACAGACAGCGTAATCCAGGCAAGTCTTATAAAGGACAGCATATATTTGGGGCTGGCTTACAGGTTCAGAGGTTCAATCCAGTATCATCAAGGCGAGAACATGGCAGATTCCAGGTAGGCATGGTGCAGGAGGAGCTGAGAGTTGTACATCTTCATCTGAAGGCTGCAAGCAGAATACTGGCTTCCAGGCCAGTCTTAAAGCTCACACCCACAATGACACACCTACTCCAATAAGACCACACCCACTCCAATAGTGCCACACCCTGGGCTGAGCTTGTACAAACCATAACAGCAACCATGCCCAGGTTTTGCCATGTTGTAGATTAAATCCAGTACTTGTGAATGCTAGACAAGCACTCTACCAACTACCAATCATGTTCTCAGCCCAGAACATGATTTATCCCAGTCTATCTACACGTAGTATCAGGAGCCATAGGACTTAGGGAGCCAACACTCTTAGAAGTAAATTGGCTTGGAGTTGTTATGGAATGTCTTCTATGGGTGGGTGGGTGGATGGCTCAAATTGTAGTTCTGTGTGGTCCTGGCAGAAGTCGGCAGCCAAGATTTTATTGCAAGCACAAGTGGAATGAAGACAAAGCTGCAGATAAGCACACCATCGTGCAGCAATGACAGGCTGGAGACAGAAGGCGTGGCTGTAAGCTGGACAGTGGGATGCACAGATGACAGAGTCAGCCTCTGGGGGATCTGCTGGAGCCACAGGCCTGCTGCTGGCAGGGGTGCTTTCACTCCCCTTTACCCTCCATGGTGTTTGCACCCTAGAGGTCAGCAGCTGCCTCCTGCACAGAAGGCACAATGCTTGGTTCTTTCCTGCTCAGAGACCAACAAAAAGGGTTAGGTTTCAGACTTACACCCACCATGTTAGAGAGTTCTAATCCAGCTGAGATTCCCTTTCCCTTCCAAATCCAGCTGAGATTGGGGGTTGGTTTGTTTCAGGGCCTAAAATTAAATTAAAAAAAAAATCCTGAAACTCTATCTGGAGGGGGTGGGTGTGTTTGTTTTTTGTCTGTTTGTTTTGGCTTTTAATTATATTATATGAGTTTGGGTGTTTGGCCTGTGTGTGTATGTTGGTATACCATGTGCATGCCTGGTGCTGGTGGAGGTCAGAAGAGGGCATCTGGTCCCCTGGGACTGGAATTACTAGACAGCTGTGGCTGCTACTTGGGTACTGAGAATTGATCCTGCATCCACTGGAAGAGAAGCTAGTAATTTTAATCGCTGAGCCATCTCTCTAGCCCCCAAGTGGAAGTTTTATTCTGAATATCTATGTCCTACTCTCTGTGATGTCTTCAAAATGGCTAAAGTGTTATGCCTGGCACAGGCCTGTGTTGTGATCCCACTCACTGGAGAGATTGGGTGGCAGGAGGGTCACCAAGTCAACAATTGTCACCTGGGCTACAGAATGAGTTTGAGGCCAGTCTGGGCAACATAGCAAGACCTGGTTTTCAAAATGAAAAATAAAAGGAGGTTTGGGGATACAACTCAGTGGTAGAGTGCATGGCATATGCATAGTTTTGAATGTGTGGACATGTATGCAGGTGCATGTGCATGTTATGTGGGTGTGCATGTGGAGGCCCAAGGTCAATGTCAGGATTCATCCTGGATCACTCTTCCTGCTTACAAGTGAGGCAGGCTCTCTCAGTCAAACCCAGCACTCAGTGCTACCACTAGTTTTGGATTCTCGCCAGCTCTCTGGGGGCCAGAATCACTGGAGGCTGCTCAGTCCACCTGGCCTCTATCCACCAGCATTTACATGGGTTTCTGGAGATGCCGAGTTAGGTTCTCAGATTTGTGGAGCGAGCCATGTCACCAGCCCGTCTCTCTACCATTCTTATGGCCACCGTCTGCCATCCTCCTGACTGTGTCCTCTTGGTGGCTAAAAGATTTGTACAAAGATGTTTTCCCCCACTTTGGCTACCTTTCACCACTCACACTGTTTCACCTGAGAAGACATCCCTTAAAGTCCAGCATCCATGTATGAGCACAGCCTCTGTCCTGCTTCCATGCACACCCCATGTATGAGCCCAGCCTCTGTCCTGCTTCCACACACACCCCATGTATGAGCCCAGCCTCTGTCCTGCTTCCATGCACACCCCATGTATGAGCCCAGCCTCTGTCCTGCTTCCACGCACACCCCATTCCCACCCTTGTTTCTCCTCTCCTACTTCCTCACTGTCTTCTATCCCCCGGAAATCATTTTCTTCACCCGGGATTGATCATGTGAACTGCTCTCATTTCTCTGCCTCCCTGTCATTGTTATCTAGATATAAATAGAGAAGGAAATAAAACATCCAGCTAGAGGCCAGAGAAAGGGAACATCAGAATTGGCATGTCTGACTTCAAACCCAGCTAACCCTCTTAGCTCGGTTGAGAAACTTAGTTTCTCTGAGTTGTTTTGTGTTTGGTTTTTGGAGATAAGGTCTTATACGGTCCAGGCTGTCCTTATACTCTCTGTGCAGCTGAGGGTTACCGTAAACTCCCCTTTCTCCTGTTTCCATCTTCCAGGGGCTGGGATTATAGGCATGTATCACCACATTGACACTTTCTGAGCTGTGTGTGTGTGTGTCTGTGTGTGTGTCTCTGTGTGTGTGACAGAGAGAAAGAGAGAGAGCCTGCATGCATGTGCAAAATCTTATATGTGTTGCACCAATCATTGTATAGTGTGGCTGCAGAAACCACTCTGAACATTCCTAGTAGATGAGAATTTAGTAGATGAGCAAAAGAAATCGTTACAAAGTTGAGGTTTGGAGATGGCTGTGCGGGAGAACAGCATCATCCAAACACTAGGAAGCTAACTGCCAATTGTGGTTTAGAGGAGCAAAACAGAGTGGAGGTATTGTCCTCCAAAGATGCAGAACCTGGGGCCAACACATCTAGACTGCCTTGCGTTGCCAATGCTTCTGGATCCATCCCTACATCTGTTATGCAGGAACCACTGCTGATGTGGCCAGACACCTGGAGAGAAAAGGAGGGAGAGATTTTCCTTCCCTTCACCTTCAGACTTAATTGGGAAAGGAGCCGACAAGGAAATTCGAGCTGTGTTTTTCAGATCCTGGGCTTAGGTGGTACAGAGGGGATTACAGAGAAATGAGGGTAGGAATGAGCACCAACAGGTGAAATCTGCCATAGTCACGCCCATCACAGCTCTTCAGCTGTAACAAACAAAACTTGAAGTTGTAGAAGCAGTGAGAGGATTTGCTGGTTTACAACTATGACTTCAAGCAAAGGTAAGTACAGATATTAAGCTAATATTGTCAGGCCTCTCTGTCCTGAACCCTGCTTTTCCTCCTCCTCCTCCTCCTCCTTCTCCTCCTCCTC
>NC_034590.1:75784266-75804382 GCF_900095145.1 Mus pahari | reverse complement strand
CCTCCTCCTCCTCCTCCTCCTCCTCTATTCAGACTGGCATCATTGTCAGCAGGTGTCTGCCAAGCTTATACTGTGCTTGACAGTTCCAGGAAAATCACTGGACCTGATTTCTATGTTCTTCTTTGGTCATGCTGCCATCTCTGAATTGGTCACTATGGGAGACTGGTTCTGAGTTTGGAGTCTACATGAAGTGGGTTGTGGGACTGTGGGACTAAGACCCCATATAAATAAAGAACAGGAAGGGTGGGTCTCTAAAGCAACCCTTTCCCAGACAGGGTCTCATAACTGAGTGTAGGAGTACTGGAAAATGTGCTACTAGTAACATGTAGTAAACAGGAGTGGGGTTTCTGGGTTTGATGCAGTTTCTGTTTTTAGTTAGTTTGTTTGTTTATGTGGGGTCTGGATAGATGGGTCGGCAGTTAAGAGCACGCAATACTTTCACAGAGTTCAGACCCTGAACCTACGTCAGGCAGCTCACAACTACAGGCATGCAAAGCTCCCTTCTGACCTTAATCCTTTCCCAGTACACACAAATAAAAGTAAATAAATCTTTTTTAAATGTGGACCAGATGTGGTGGTGCATATCTTTAATCCCTGCACTAGGGAGATAAAGACAGCTGGATCTCTGAGTTCAAAGCTAGCTTGGTTTACAGAATGAGTTCCAAGAAAGCCAGCACTACAGAGAAAAACCCTGTCACCCCAAAACAAAACCCAAAGTATCATATGTGTCTGTGTAAGTGTATGTCTCATGTACACGTCTCATGTACATGGCTATGCATAGAGGCCAGATGAGTAGGGTCCCCTGGAGCCAGAATGACAAGAGCTGCGAGCATCCCAACATGAATTCTGGGAACCAAACCATTGTCTTTTTGCAGAAGCAGCAAACGTTCTTAACTACTAAGAAAGACATCTCTCTAGACATTCTCTCCCTATTTTTTTTTTTTTTTTTTTTTTTAGTTTTTAAATTTATAAAAAAAAATTTTTTTTATCAGTGTCTGGATATGTATCCCAGACTGGCTTCCAAAGTGAGATCCTCCTGCCTCTGTCTCCCAAAAAGCTATGTTTTTAGTTTCTTGAGGAATCTCCATGCCACAAAACCAGAATCTGTAAATTTAAAAAAAGAAAAAGATTTATTTTTTGCACATAAGGGTGTTTTGGATACATGTGTCTGTGCACCACATGCATGCAGTGCCCGCAGAGACCAGAAGAGGGCATCAGATCCCCTGAAACTGGAGTTACAGACAGTTGTGAGACACTGTGGGTCCTGGGGGTTCACTAGTTAAGCAGCCAGCACTCTTAATAGCTGAGCCATCTCTCCAGTCTCCCAAACCAAACTCCATCCTCCAATCATTTTCCAGTTGCTACCTCCTGTTTCTTCCGAGCGTCTCACATGGAGGACCTTCATTTACGTACCCACCTACTTTCTGTTTGCTTAGTTCATCACTCTGGGCACCTCAGTTTTCTGCTGATGTGGATCAGACTATGGGGGTTCACGACCTTCACCATGCTGAATTCAAAGAATGCTGTTTTTCCTTTGACCTTATTGGAAATCTTTGCAGCGGTTGATGCTGTCGACCGTTTAATAGTCCTTGAATTCCTTGGATCTTATCCATGATGTTACTTTCTCTCAATTCCTCTCTTACTCTCAAGTTTCTTCTTGGCTTCCTTTCCTTTCCTGCCCTGTCCTTTCCCTTGCTGGCTCTCTAAGCCCTGGCATTTCTCAGGTTCAGGTCTCAGGCCTTTGTCTTTTTGCTTTAGTGCTGTTGTGGGTTAGGACTTCTTTTTGTTTGGCTGTTTTCAGCTTTTTGAGTCAGGGTTTCTCTGTGTAGCCCTGGCTGTCCTGGAACTCACTCTGCAGACCAGGCTGGCCTACAACTCACAGAGATCCTCCTGGCACCGCCTCCTGAATGTTGGATTAAAAGTGTGCCCCACCACCACCTGGCTAGGATAGTTCTATTGAAGTGTCTTAAGGAAATTCTTGCCAGGTCTGGAATCTGGTTTCTGAATTCCACCTCCGCAAGAATATTTTATTCTATAGATTTTCTAAATAAAGGATACCACCTAGTAATGCTGGAGTTTATTACCTCAAATTTTTAAAAAGGATATTTTTAAAGAAAAAGTGTAATGTAAAATCAACATTTCAATGAGCGGTGGTGATGCACGCCTTTAATCCCAGAATTTGGGAAGCAGCTGCAGGTAGATCTCTGTGAGGCTGAGGCCAGCCTGGTCTACAGAGTGAGCTCCAGGGCAACTACACAGAGAAACCCTTTCTTGGGGAAAAAAAACAACAACAAAACAAACAAACAAACAAAACCCCTAATAGGATGAGAGAGAAGGGCAGAGAAAGGGAGACACATACTGATTCTGTGTAGGTCAGAAGGTTTTGTAAGCCTAGGAGTAGGTAAGAGATCAGGAAGACTAGCACACCAGAACACTACCTGCATGAAGCAGGCATCTCTTTCTTTTCTTATACTCTAGCTAATTAGACTATGGAAGCTTAAATGAGAAGGCCTCTCTGCCACCCCATAAGGCTCATAAAATTGAATGCTTGGTCCCCACTTCGTGGAACTGCATGGGAAGTATAAGGAGGTGTGGCTTTATTGGAGGAAGTGAATCAGTGGGACACACTCTGACGTCTTTTTGTTTTGTTTTGTTTTGTTTTGTTTTGTTTGAGACAGGGTTTCTCTGTATAGCCCTGGCTGTCCTGGAACTCACTCAGAAATCTGCCTGCCAGGCAGTGGTGGTGCACACCTTTAATCCCAGCACTTGAGAGGTAGAGGCAGGAGGATTTCTGAGTTCAAGGCCAGCCTGGTCTACAGAGTGTGAGTTCCAGCCAGGACAGCCAGGGCTACACAGAGAAACCCTGTCTCGAAAAGAAAAAGAAAAAGAAAAAGAAAAAGAAAAAGAAAAAGAAAAAGAAAAAGAAAAGAAAGAGAGAGAGAGAGAGAGAGAGAGAGAGAGAGAGAGAGAGAGAGAGAGATCCACCTGCTTCTGCCTCCCAAGTGCTAGGATTAAAGGCATGTGCCACCACTGCCCAGCACACTTTGAGGTTTTAAGACTTGATACGTTTCTGTTAATTCTCTGCCTTGTGGTTGTAGACCAAGGTAAGCTCTCAGCTAGTTCACCAGTACCATACCTGCCTGCCTCCTGCTGTGGTGGTAATGAGCTTCCATCCCCCTGGAACTGTAAGCCCCAAATAAACTCTTCCTTCTATAAATTGCCTTAGTCATGGTGTTTTATCAGAGCAACAGAAAAGTAACTAATGTGGGTTGTGGTGGCGGTGATGCACGCCTTTAATCCCGGTACTCTCAAGGCAGAGGCAGTGAATCTCTGTGAGTTTGAGGCCAGCCTGGTCTACAGAGCAACTTCTAGGACATCCAGGGCTAGAGAGAGAATCCCTGTCTTGAAAATAAACAAACAAAAAAGAAAAGAAAGAAAAAGAGAAAGAAAGAAAAATAACTAATGTATGCTTCTCATTCTCACCAGATTGTCCAAGTTTGTGATTATCTAAAAATATTTCCTGAATACCTCAGCCTCTTGTTCAATGAGATTTGAAAATTTTTTGTGGGCCATTTTAGGTGAGTGGTATCTCTGACTTTTCTCACTGGTCAAAGCAAAAATCTAGAAGTTATTTTCTGCCATGTCCTCAATCCAATGCTCAATTAATTAACTGATCACTAAATTTCTGTTTATTCTGCCTCTTGAATTTATTGAGCTTATGCAATTTTCTCCATTCCTAATCCCACTGGTGTAGTTCTTTGTCATCACATCCCACCTTAGCTACCTTAGTTACCTCCTAATTGGTCTCCACCCTTCCAACACTGACCTTCTCTCTCTTCTCCTGCAACATTCACACTCTGATGGCCTTCTTTTTTTTTTTTTTTTTTTTTAGATTTATTTATTTATTTTATGTATAGGAGTACACCATTGCTCTCTTCAGACACACCAGAAGAGGGCATCAGATCCCATCACAGATGGCTATGAGCCACCATGTGGTTGCTGGAAATTGAACTCAGGTCCTCTGGAAGAGTGGTTGGTGCTCCACTAAGCCATCTTTCCAGCCCTCTGATGATTTTCTATGTAATGTTCAGAACTGACTATAGGAGGCTCAACTTGATTTGACACTATTCATCTCCTCTGTCAGTTTTCTGTACCACCACACTTGCCTTAGTCTGTTTTCTCAGGTTACATCTAAGTACCACAGAAAGGGTATTTACTGATATTTCTAGAATCTGGGGTGTCCAAGGTCAAGGTGAACACTTTGTGAGGTTCAACTCGATGTTAGGATTCTGCGGGGGTCTAAGATAGCACAGGGTCATCTCTATGGTAAGGAAAAGGAAGTGCATAAAAGAGACGCAGACAAACTAGACCTGTTCTCCACATAACCCTATAATCCATTAAACCATGAACAGAAAAATTTATCCATAAAAGCTGAACCTTCTTGACTTCTGGTGGTCAGGGTGGGTGGGAGGGGTTGAGGCAGACTTCTGGGGTTCAGGCTGGCCTTGGTTATGGCCCTCTTGACTCACCGTGACCTTGGGTGGCCATCTTTAAACTACAGCAGTCTTTACACTCTTCCTGTACTCCTGCTACTTTGAGGACTTTTCTCCTCTTCTGTGTGACCTCTATGTCATCCTGTTCTCTCACTTAAACTTTACTTCCTGTGGGAGCCTTCCAAATCTCCTGGGCCGGAATAACCTGACACACAGTGTCCTGTGTCTCTTCCTTAAGACACCATAATTTTAATTACCTATGTGGTGTCTCTTCCCTCTTTTAATCTGTAAGCTGAATGAAAGCAGGAACTCTATTTTGCTTTCTGGGTGTTAGCACCAAGGACAGTGTCTCATACCCTATACTTATTTGCTGAGAGTGAGTGAGTGAGTGAGTGAGTGAGTGAATGAATGAATGAATGTTCTAGGTAACACTTGCTCATTTCTCAAGGATCCAGGTCAGGTGCCATGTCTTCCAGGTGGGATGCAGCTGAACCAGGTTCTTGTGGGGATCCTTATGTCTGCTTGGGATCCAACATGGTTTGTATATCTTAGGTGCTTGTCAGATCACAATGGATTCTTAGCCACAGATCAGTAACTGTACAAGATGAGTGATGGACATAGGAAGTTTTGTTACACTGTTCCATTTTTGCACATAAGTGCAAACTCCATAACAAAAAAATAATTCATATTTACCCAGGGACAAATGAAAGTATATTCAAAGACAGCTTTGAATAAGCCAGAGATTGATAAAGTGAACCTGCATTAAGATTGTGTGTGTGTGTGTACTTTTCCATTTCAGGGAAATTTTGTTTTGTTGTTGTTTGTTTGTTTGTTTTTCGAGACGGTTTCTCTTCGTAGTCCTGGCTGCCCTGGAACTCACTCTGTAAACCAGGCTGGCCTCAAACTCGCCTGCCTCTGCCTCCCACATGCTGGGACTAAAGGCATGTGTCAGCATGCCCGGCCGGGAAATTCTTTAGATGACCATAAGATGAAATAACGAATTTAGATTTGGGCACTGTTAGATTTAGATGCATCTCCAATCAGTTGTTCAGTATGTTCAGAGCCCACCGAGCCACAGCTCAGGGGACGATGCTCTTGGTGTTTCTGCCCCTCTTTGCCCTTGATGGGGGATCTGACCATCAAGACCTACCTCATTGCCTACCTAGGGCCTGCAGCGAACAGGAAAATAGCCAAGTATAGCATTTCTGGTTATTTTCCACTCAGTTCTCCACTTGGTCCTTTTCTAGAGCTAATTTCTACCCCGGGGGTGCGCGGGGTGTGTGTGTGGGGGGAGTGTTGAGGGGAGAGACCCGGCGTGGGGGGGGGCGCTGTGTCATAGCTTTATATTCAGAGGCATGGGTAGAGTGTTAAGAAATATCTCAGTTCTGGTTTAGTTTAACCACTCTGTTACTGAGGGCAAGTCGTGTTACCCTTCAGAATGTCAGCACCTGCCTCTCAAATCTGAGAACAACAATTGTGGGAGTTGCACAGCGCGGGTTTGAGGATGAATGCATGCAAATGGTTGAACATAGAGCCTGGTACAGAGTAAGCGGTCAATAAATACGCGCTATTATTATCCACAGGACGTCAGGGAGTGCTACCACAAGAGCCAGAGAGCAGCCGGCTGCCAGCCTCTTGAGGCGCAGCCACGGTCCCAGCACCCTTGTCTCTCTCCACCCCCCCCTCCTTCCCCCCTCCCTAGCGGATCAGACTCCGTGCTCTAGGCGCGTCTCCCGGCGTCGGTGCAGGACCAGGGCCCCGCAGACACGGAGGTGAGTCGATGGTGGCATGGAAGGGGAGAGCTGGGCAGGGGTCCTGGGAGCTGGGTGCAGTCGTGCGGGATAGACAGGAGGCCTGGGCCGCAGGAGGCCTGGGCCGCAGGGCTCGCGAGGGTCAAGGGTCTGCAGGGTGCGGCTGGGGCAGCTGCAGCCAGTGCAGCTCGCACTCGCTCGCTCGCTCGCGCGCCCCGCCCCGGCCAAGATGGCGCCCCTCCCCCTCCCGCGCGCGGCTCCGCCGCTCGGGGCGCGGCCCCGCGGCCTGCGCGCTCCTGGGCGGGGGATGTTGTGATGGAGAAGCTGCGGTGTTGCCGGAGCCCTGCAGCTTGAGCTACCTTCGCCACCTGGGCCTGGGGCTTCGCCGCGCAGGTAGGTGCTGCTCCGGCTCCAGCCCAGCCCCGGGAGCAGGATCCCCAGCCTCAGCAGCCCTTAACCCTTGCAGCCTCTTCTTCGGGGGAGTCCAGGTCTCCAAGCCAGGCCTGATTACCCCCCACCCAACCCCCAGCGCCGCCTTCCTAGCGCGGGCCTGCAAAATCACCCTCCGCAAGATCACTTTGGTCCTAACACCGACCGCTCCCCATAGCTTTGCTTCTTGATCCTCCAGGATGCCCGGCGGGGGGTGGGGGTGGGACGCGAGCGGGGGGGGGAGGAAGGGGAGCGAGGGGCGATAGAAGAGGGGGGAGGGGAAGTCTAATGCTGGGAAGGGGTCTTCGATCAGGGGACTTGGATCAGGATAGGAGGCAGGCCGCGTGATTCCAGACTAGAGCCCCAGGCTTGGGATCTGTCAAGCTGCATTCTGTTGTCCTCAGCGACCGAGGGGTGTGCCCTGGGACCGGCGGGGTTCCCATCTCCGCCTGACAGAAAGGCCTAGCAACGACTGACTAGAGTGCTCCTTAGGAGCAGTTTTCCCTCTCCAATTCAGATGTTATTTCCAGCCTCTTCCGAGTCGTTTGTAGGTTGCATTCTGAGCCCCTAACATCCCATTCATTTTAAAAATCCGCTCCATTCTTTCTCTGACATCCACTGAAGCTTCTGAGCAAGGTCACTGGAGCCTTCCTTGTAACCCCAATGGACCCTTGGCCGCTGCGAGCCCATTACCACTTGAGTATGTGTCAGTCTCCTTGAAGCATTTTCCTGGTTTCTCTCCTAGGTGCTGTCTACTGCTTTTAAGTCTTCATGTTCTCTTGTCTCTTCTCAGCATATGTGATGCTATTCTGGCCTGAGCTGCATTCTTTGACTCTGACCTTTCCCCTGACCATTTCTTCCATGTCTAATTCTTTAAATTTCATATATAAGCTGCTGAGTCCCAAATTTATTTGTCTGGCCCAGACCACTGCTGAAATGCAAACTCATATATACCCACCTGTCCTCCGGCATCCTTTTGAACAGTCCAACAGGAATTCCAAACCTACAGACTTCAAGGTGAATTAATTAACATCTCTTGTTCCCCTTGTACCTCACTTATGTACACATCTGTTTTTCCTTCAATCTCCCTCAATGGCATCTGTTCATTCAGTTCAGGTTATGGTCACAGTGAGATTCTGAGCAATGTTCACCCTCACCCTTCAACATCAGATTTCACCAAGGTCTGTCATGCCCACTACTTCAATATTTCTCAGGTCTGCTTATGTCACTGGAGCCCAATTGCTGTCACACTTAGTGGAGACAGCCCCCTCCCCCCCCTCTCGTTTATTCCCTCTTAGTTACACAGCACTCATAATGGTCGTTTTAAAAATGCATCCAATCATTTATTCATTCAACAAATAGGATTTGAACACCTAATATTTACAAGGCACTTCGAGAGGTACTAAAGATGTAATAAACAAGCAAACAAAAAACAGAATAGACTGGGTTCTCGTCCACAGAGAAGCGATATCTTTGCAGGAAGTCAAATAAGAATGACATTGTAAAGATAGTCAACATCATGAAGTAAGATGCATGGTGTGCTGAGAGATCTGAAGAACAGAATCTAGGCTGGCATGGTGGCTAAGAGAGAAGGGGCCAAGGGAAGATGCTCTAAGGAGCGTTTAGCTTGAACTAGAATGTGAAGGGAGAGTTGGGAAAATGAGGCTCAGACCATGCTTATGCCTTCCAGGAATCAAAGAAAGCAGCTTAGGCTGGGCAGGTCAATGACAAGAGTTGGGGCCAGAGGGTAGGAGGACCATGGCCAGGATAGCAGGATGGTTTAGGCAATGCTTTAGATTTTGACCATAAGATCATTGACTTTGGTGCATATTATGGGTGTTAGTGGTTAGGTACAGAGTGGATAAGTCCAGAATATTGTCTCAGAATGTGATCGTTGTCTAGGAGTGGACAGCAAGGACCACACACGTATCTCTAGGATCATACAACAGAACGACAGAACAGGTGCACTGTATTCCGTGGTCCCGGATCCTGAAAGAGAATGAGACAGGACAGTAGGAATGAGAAACATGAACGAATGTATTAGCTTGAGAGGCTTCTGGGACAGCTAGATGGAGTTGTTGGGTAGGGAGTTGAAAGTTCACGTCTGGAGTTCAGACGAGGGAGCTTCAAGTTTGGAAATCATCGTTGTATAGATAGTAACTGGGTCTGTGGGCATGAGTGAATACTTGTACCGAACACAGGCCAAGGAAGAGAAAAGGGTTTAAGTAAACGCTGTGAGAAACCCAGCCTGTAATGGCTGGGAGGAAGATGAGCCAGCAAGGAAGTCTTAACAAACAGGCAAACAAAACAAAACCCCAAACGAACCGGTAGCCAGATGCATGGAAAGGAATCCAGGAATGTAGATCATGGAAGCTATGAATGCACACTGGACGAGGGGCTCCTGAGGCTAAATTCTGCTGAAAGTACACATGCTGGCCAGACAGCTATTGGGTTAAATGCCATGGGGGCCATGTGGACCTTAGTAGATGCTGTTACCAAGTCTAACTGAGAATGGAAGCAGGGTTAAAAAAAAAAAAAAAGCCAAAAGGGAAGAGAGGAAATGGCTGTAGTGAGTGTGGAGAGAAAGGAGCCCTGAGGAGCTTAGGGGGGAGGGTCAGGCCAAGAAACACTTTGATCTTACATCTAAATAGTAGGCGAAGCACTTGGTTTTAGACAAAAAGAGAAAGGACAGATTCATCCCGTTTGGATGTTTGAGGATGTTCCCCAATTAGCGACTTCCCTTTCTTCCAGGAATTGGAAAGGAAATTGAGAGACTGGGAGGACAGAGGGATGGTCCAGAAGATTGCTGCACAGGCAGGCTTCGTTCCTAGAGCTGCAGAAAGCTGAGGGTCTACTGATGTGGTGTTCTTTCTCGGTCACAGTAACTGATTTGTTCCACTAATGAAAAGTGCTTTTTGGTGGGCAGGTGCGATGATGTCAGCAGACGAAGGCGCTTAGTAGCAAACCTGATGACCTGAATTCAGTCTTCAGGCCCTACATGGTGGAGGGAGAGAACAGACTGTCTTAAGTTGTTCTCACACATACATAAGTAAATGTAAATTAAAAAAAAAAAAAAAGAAGAAAGTACTTATAGACACTAGGAATTGTCCTGGAGATTGGCGTCTACTATACAGTATGGAGTTGTGCAGTGACTCCCAAGAGTGTGACTTCCTCCAGGGGAGGAACCATTTTCTATTGTTGATACCCTTGACCATGTTTAGTGCAGTGCCTGGCATCTCGTAGGCTGTCAGGTTGGAAGACTCCTTGGCTTTGGACAGGACTCAGCTCATTGACCTATGGTGTGATGTCAGCCTTTTCAGGCTTTGTGGGCGCCTCCTTAGTCTCTACCCCAAGGCCCTGCTTAGCTTCGTGCTGTACATTTATCTTTGTGGAGGAGAGGGGTGTAGGTATACAGGAGCCACAGTGAAGATATAGAGGTATGGAGGTCAAAAGACAATTTATGGAGTTCATTTCCACCTTCCACCGTGTGGTTCCTGAGGATTGAGCTCTGTCATCTGGCTTTTTGGCAAGATCACTCATGTAATGAACCATGTTGGCCCCTTTTTATCCTCTGAGATGCCCCAAGTATGGATAACCCCAGTGAGAGAGGAGAGGTTGGATTATACTTTTTTTGAAGAAACTAGGTAGCTGGTTATCTTTTTGGCTTCAAAAAGTATGGGTGGTGACCACATTGCCTCAGGCTAGACAGCTATGTCTCAGCACTTACAACGGACTTACCCAATCTAATTTAAAATTGCCTTCTGCTCTGGTGTCCTGATGGTCAGGGCTGCCCTAAAGTCAACCTGGCTCTTCATGCACCCAGGGACACAGAACCTGCATTCTCTTCAGGTACATTCCCTAGTGTTATGAAAGCCAGTCCCAGCCTGACTTAGAAACATGGCTTTTCTCCACCATTGCCTCAGAGAGCTCATCATTCCCCATGTCCAGAGGCCCGGGGTCTCCGTGAGATGCTGCCATTGAACAGTCCATGAGCCAGGACTTCGGTTTTCATTCTTTTTCTCCCTCTTTTCACAGACCAGAGCCTTACCTGGCCAGGCTCTGTCCCATCTTCCCGGTCAGGCCACCTTTGCCCACTCTAGCCTAAGGTGACAAGCTTTCTGGGTTTCTGTTCCCAGCCAGTGCCAAGCTCCTAGATTCCTAGTTCTCCAGTGTCTGTCCCCATCACCCATGCTATCTTTCCTTACAGTGGCCATTCTGGCAGACATGTTACCCTTTATGACGATATTGTAATACTGAGTCAGACAGAGTTTCATATCTTCTGATAGCATGTGGCGCTGGGTGTTATGGAGCACAGAAAAAGGAATGGTTATTGGAAGGTAAAGAAAGTCCAGGGAAGATCGCTTAGGAGCCCTGACAGCTGAGGGAAGGTTTGAAATACAAGGAGGAGGTTCTTACAAGAAGGGGTGGATTCCAGGCTGAGGGAACAGTGTAAACAAAGACTCAGGCTTTGTTTGATGTGTTCCAGAACCTCCCATATGTCATGTGGCTGAGTATAAGGTGTGATGGGGAGGGAGGGCTGGTTTGAGAGGTGCTAGGTAGGGTTTGGCTGCAGTGGCCTCTCAGGTATCCTGTAAACTGAGCTCAGACTTTATCCTAAAAGCAGTGGTGAGCCCTTTAATTTTGTCAAGCAGGGAGTGACACAATCTGGTTTCCATTTTTGGAAAATCACTGTGGTTCTGGGTGGAGACCGAACTGCCTATTTTTTTCCCCTTCGTTTATTCCAGCGACCATGAGTTTCCTCACAGCCCAGGTGGAAACACCCTGATCAGATCAGCAGTTAGTTAAACATGAAGGTGAAGCAGACACACAGACAGAAACCTTATTTCATTTATTTTCTACAAGCATTCAGAACATTGTGCTAGATTCCCAGGTGCTAGAAATGGTAACAATGCAGGTAGTGGCTCCTGTCTCAGGATCCCTGGCCAAGCCTGAAGAAATGGGAGAGAGCCTTGCTTGGGCACCCTATAACATCTGCACTTACTCTGCATTGGGACACACTGAGGCAGTGGAGAGCCAGGGGCAGATACCTCATCTAGAGATTAAGGAGAGGGGGTATTGAGTAAGATGTTAAAGGGAAGAACTGCACAGTGGGGGTCAGAAAGAAAGACTGTGGGTTGTTGGGGACTTGTGTGCAGAGGAAGGGGTCAGTAGAAAGACAGAACTTTGAGGGGAGCCATCAGGAGGGATTGCAGTGAGAGATGAGAGTGAGTGGGAGATAGATGGTGGTTGATCAAGGGGGGACAACTCGTGTTGGGGGGGCGTGTTCCAAGGAGAGCAGGGTTCATAGAGCTCCTGAACAGGCAGGGACAGAAAATGGACAGATTGGCCTTGAGAGGAGGTTCGGGGACTGTAGGGAGGATAAGTCATACTCAGAGCCCGGTGGGGGCTGGTGAGGAAGACTACTGAGAAATGGGTGACATTGTTAACCAAGAGGTCCCCTTTCACATGTAGACTGGGAAGCGTGTGTTTGAGGTACCAAGAGCTACTGCTGAGACCGACAGATCTAAAGCACGAAATGAAGTGTTTTCTGAGAAGAGTCTAAAATGGGGTCTGGGGAGATGTGAGGGTAGGTTTGTACACTTAATGAATGGTAATTTCTTGGCCCCTGCTTCTTGCTCTGTGCCAGGACATTGCTAGAGACTGGGAACACTGTATTGAAAATAGTAACAACAACAATAGTAATAATGCAGAATTTTCACCAACATAGAACTTAGCTGGGAGGAGATCAGTAAACAAATACAAAGGCTAAATTAATGTGGTAGATGATGGTCCATGCCTGGGAAGACTGGGTTACTGAGTTGGGGAAAGGTAGCCTACAGTTTAAAAATGGATGTGTAGGAAAAGTCTTCCTCAGAGTGATCCTTGGACAATGGCCTGAAAGGCTAGAGGCTTTAGATCAGAGGCTCCTGAGGTGACCATGCCATAATCAGGGCTGGCAGGGGAGACTGGTACCCTAGGTGAGATATTTCACAGACACTGTCTATAGTCAGGATAGCCAAGAGCTGGAGCCGAAGGCCCTTCCTCTGTGACCTGCTCTCTTGGATGATGTCTGCTGGCTGGACACATCCATCATTCCTGTCTGACTAGTCCCTAGTGTAGAGTGGGCTTAGGGATGGATGTATTAGTGACTTATAATGAAGGGAACACAGCCCAGGGGGCTGGCAATGATGAGACTCCAGATAGCACCGTGGCAGTCGGTGTTTAGTATCCAAAACACTGAAGTCTGTGCAATGCTGTCTGTGTCCCTGGCACAGTGAGCCCCAGTTGGTCAAGTGGGGCGTGGGGATGCACAGAGAGCCATTGTGCAGACATCCTGCTTTTGGTAGTAAAGAGAATGCAGGCACCACGGTGCTGCTCAGAACACAAGGGAGAGGGATGGGTTGCAGAGCTGGGTCTGGCTTGTGGTGGGGGTGGGGCTGTAGGGACAGGTGTCTGGTGGGAATATAGCTCATGGCACATGGATTGGTGTTTGCTGGCTTACTGAGTTACAAGAAGATGAAGGACAGGACCTAAGTCTGGGGCAGAAACAGGAACACTCAACATGGTCTCTCCTCCCTGTCTTACAGGATCTACCAAGGCCATGTCTGTTCCATCATCCCTGAGCCAGTCGGCCATTAACGCTAACAGCCACGGAGGCCCTGCACTCAGCTTTCCCTTACCCCTGCACGCTGCCCATAACCAGCTGCTCAACGCCAAGCTGCAAGCCACAGCTGTGGTACCCAAGGACCTGCGAAGTGCTATGGGTGAGGGTAGTGTGCCTGAACCAGGCCCTGCCAATGCCAAGTGGTTAAAGGAAGGCCAGAACCAGCTTCGGAGGGCTGCCACAGCCCACCGAGACCAGAACCGAAATGTGACCTTGACCTTGGCGGAGGAGGCCAGCCAGGAGGCTGAGACAGCACCTTTGGGTCCCAAAGGCTTAATGCATCTATACTCTGAGCTGGAGCTCTCGGCCCACAATGCAGCCAACCGAGGGCTTCATGGATCCGCCTTGATCATCAACACCCAGGAACAGGGACCAGATGAAGGAGAGGAGAAGGCAGCAGGAGAGGCTGAGGAGGATGATGAAGAAGAAGAGGAAGAGGATGAGGAGGAGGACTTGTCTTCTCCTCCAGGGCTACCTGAGCCTCTGGAGAATGTGGAAGTCCCCTCTGGGTCCCAGGCCCTCACAGACGGCCCCCGGGAACATAGCAAGAGTGCTAGTCTCCTATTTGGCATGCGAAACAGTGCAGCCAGTGATGAGGACTCAAGCTGGGCCACCTTATCACAGGGCAGCCCCTCCTATGGCTCCCCGGAGGACACAGGTACCTTGTGGAGCTAGATGTGGCAATATGGGAGGGCATGGGGTCAGAAGTCTGGCTTCTCTGGACAGAGGCCAAGGCCAGCCTGAACATGAGCTGCAGAGCCTGTATCCTCAGTCCAACATACTCTCAGTCAGAGGGTGCTTGGACAGTTTGATACGTCCATGTCCATCATGCATGCCATGAAGGCTGAATCTATTCATCATGTGTGCTGTCATGGTTGATGTGTAGCGTCACTGGTCTATTGAGTGCTTACTAAGAAACTGACCCTCTGCTAAGCATTATGGCATTCAGTAATTAGAGCAACGACTCTTAGAAAGACATACTCTTTCTAAGACCATATTACAAATGATGAGAAAGAGGCCCAGGCAAGTTTAGTGGCTTCCTGAGGGTCACAGACAGTCCCAGATCATGATCAACTAAGATCAAAAGCAGATCTGAGTCTAGACCTGTGTGAGCACTGAGCCCTGTGTTACACAGCCACCAGTGCACACGGCACATGCCCTAGGGTGCATAACATGGCCTCTTTTAACAGTCACATCTACGTCCAGAGGGAGCATCCAGCATCTCCCCAAAGATGTCTGTCTGCAAAGTGTGGGGGGTTGGTTTCTGCTTATGAACCACATGCCCCATGCAGAATGCCATGCCAGCCAGTGCAAGGATGCCATGTTGCCAGGAATGAGATGCTGGCTAAAAGTTAGGGGACAAAGGAGAAGTACACTGATGCTTCCTCCTGGGGAGATGCTAGAGAACAAAGACTGAACGCTAAATGTGACCTGTTTAATAAAGTTGAAGTTCTGCATTTGGTAATGTTATAGAGAGTAGAGATTTCTCTATTGTAGCTACAGCCACAGCCCAGAAGATCTGAGGGTGGGAATATAAGAAAAGCTTCAGTTGGGGGGGGTGAAGTAAGTTAATGCTAGGTCATATGCTTAGCATGCATGATCCGGGTTCTGTGCCTGGAAGAGAGATGGGAGGCAGAGACAAGGACTTCACTTCTAAGGTACTAATAGTACCTATATCCTACAAACAGTTCCTGGTAGGGGACATACATTTCAGATACCTGAGCGCTCCACCCATCTCTTTGTTGAAAAGCCTAAGTGAATGGTTTCAAGCACATACAGAGGTGGAGACAACAGAGTAATGAGCCTGACTTATTCATCACGCAGTTTCAGTAATCATCAGTGCCTAGTGATCTCGGTGTGTCAATGTCTTATCTCCTTCTGAACCCCATCTAGGATATATATACACACACATACATTATACATATATTTTATATATAATATATATTATGTATTTTTTCTCTGTGTAACCTAGACGGACCCTACACTTGCCTTGTCTCCACCAAGCTGTCCTGGGGCTATAGGCATGAGCCACTCTGCCCATATACCCAGCCTTGTTTTGCTTATATTTATCTGCATGTTTCTGAAAGGAAAAAAAAAAGAAAAACCTCATAGAAACAAGCACTGTGATTCCTTCCTATCATCAGATGTCCATTTAATGTTAACTTCTCCCCATTGTGTGGCAAATGTCCCACTTAGCCTTTTGAAAAGAGGAGAACTATATGGATTGATATCCAGATAGTGCCACTGTGGTTATGCTTTTGTTTCGTTTTGTTTGGAATGCATGTTCATGCATGGGCAGATTAGAGGATGACTTTCGGGCGCCGGTTCTCTGCTTCTAACATGTGGGTTCAGGAGATTGAACTCGGGTCATTAGACTTGGCAGCAAGCATCTTTACCTGAAGAGCTCTCTTGCTGACCCCACCCCTCTCCTCCCCTCCCCCTCCCCTCCCTTCTTTCTTCCTTTCTTTCATTTTGGTTATGAAATCTTGTCGTTTTGGCTAACCTAGATCTCACAACGCACTATGTAGACCAAGTTGACTTCAAACTGGTGACGGTCCCCTGCCTCTCTTCTGAGTGCTGGGATTATAGGCGTGAGCTTTAAACTTATGCTCCTGGCTTTAGTTGTTTTTTTTTTTTTTTTTTTTTTTTTTTTTTTTTTTTTTTTTTGAGGACACCTCATAGGTGGTATCTTACCAAAGGTAATTGGTTCTCTTTGTGACATGTTAGTGGCTTTTGATGGCCAATGTCCCCTCCTTTGTAAAGGGAACATCTTCCGTTTTACTCAAGCTGGTTCTTTATTAGATTGAGTTTGGAGGAAAAAATATATATACATATATACATATATACATACATATATATATATATATATATACATACATATATATATATATATATATATATATATATATATATATATAAACTGAAAGTTAGATTCTAATATAAACTATCTCAGTTTCTGGATACCAGCATGCAGCAACTAATTTCTGTCTTTTCAAGAGCGTTGTGCAGGACATACGTGTATCTTAGAGCCTTGCAGCACTACAAGTTACAGCTTGCAGCCCTGGACAGGGGCTCACTGGCCAAACAGAGGCTTGGTTGTTTAGTGGCTCCTGAAGTCATCGCTGGTAGCTGTGTTCTGGTCCTTTGAGGTGGGAGGGTAGCAGAACAGAAGAACTAAGGGTATGCTGAGTGTGGCCAGTGATCTCAGGGAGGCCATGGGAGGGGCGAGAGGGGACTCAGCACAGTAGTCCTGGTGGAGTCTAGGAGTTGCTGGATGCCGGTGTTAGGCCAGCTCCACTGGGAGGAAGGTTCTTGGCTGTGTTGCTTCTGCCATGAGAACTTCAGGTGGTGGGTTTCTGCGCAGTAGAAACGGGGTAGGATGGAACAGCCGTTGGTTTCCTCCCCATTTTAGGATCTCCACGAAGCAGTTGTTGACTGAATGAACTGTGTGAATCGAGTGAATTTTGTGAATGAATGATGAATGAATGGACGTCACTACCTGTGTTGGAGTTAGAGTCTGAGCAAGGCCTTGTCCTGGACGCTGAGAATGTGTAAGAAAGGACAAAGATGTTCTTGCCCTCTCGGTACTCACAGTGGGGAAACAGGAATAGACTCACAATCAGTGATGATAAGTGGGATGGTAGAGGATCATCAGGAGGGTGCCCTGCCTGCCTGAGGGAGTCGGGAAGAGAGGGTCGGTCGTGAGAGTTCTCTTTGTGCTTGTCTGGAGGTTGAAGGTGGAGTGAACCCAAGCTGGGGAGTTGTCAGAGGCAGAAAGCTAGGGGCTCTTAGCAGCACATAAAACCTGTGGAGGGGTCTGGATTTTTGTCCTGAAGGTAATGAGAAAGCAGTTAAGAGTATTAAGCTGGAGAGTAACCCGATTAGTTTGGTGGCTCCTAAGAATCATTCAGGCTATAGTGTGCAGCCCTGTAGTGGAGACAGAAGGAAACCAGTTGAGAGGCTTCTGCAGTAATCCAGATTAAAGCATGCTGGTTGCCTGGTCTGTAGTAATGAAGTGGTGAAGGGGGGAGGAGAGGAGACAGAGCATCAGCAAAGTAGTTTGCCTGCCTAAGCCACTAAGGCATTCATGGATGAATGAAGGAAGGGCCATGGGGATATTTGGATTCACGTGAGTGCCTGCAGGAGAGTGTACGGTTGTGTTATTAGTGCATGTGTGTGGAAGCAGAGGCCCCGGGTGGGCTGTGCTTAGAGAGAGATGTGCCAAGCTCCAGAAGGGCCTCCCAGATGGTCAGAGGGGGAGGAGCTGCCCCCTCCAGGACAGATCGGAAGGACGAAGCTCTTTGAAGCAGGAAAGCACAGGCTGACAGGAATGACAGATGGATCAGTGTGTGTGTGTGCATGACTCAGTCAGGGGAAACAGTGAACTGACCCCCAGATTCCAGAAATGCCTGACTGACCACGAGGCAGGCTGTGGAGGGCAGGGGCCCTTGGGGTTAGTGTTCCTGGAAGGTTTTAGCGGCAAAGTCCTGAGGGGATCTGGGGGAAAACACATGTTTGCTGAGCCTCAGTAGAGTCAGATAGTAGAGGGTGGAGACACAGTGATGGCTGCCTAGCAGGTGGATGGGCAAAAAGAGCTCCTTCTCATTGGGTGTCTGTGGGCTTACCTCATTTGCAGGCTGAGGATGGAGAAGCACCTTATAACTCATGCTAGGTGTGGAAACACCTCGGCCTAGGCAGACCTACTCCCAGCCCCTCTGTGCCTTTAGTACCCAGCAGCCTGGATCTTGAGACTGCCTGTCCCTCAGTGCTGCCTCTTGGACCAGTCAGGATTCCTGGTTTCCTTGGTAACGGGAAGCACGTCAGCAGTCTGGGCACTCCCAGCCATCCCGGTGCTGCGGTTGCCGAGGAGACACTGCAGCCTAGCTGGGCCCTGGCAGGTGAGGGGGGTGGTGCTGGGAAGCCTCAAATCCTCCAGCTTGCTAGGGCTTAGGCCCTCAAAGACCACCCTTTAGTTGAAAGTGCTGGATAGAGTCTAGATAGGAAAAGGATCCCTGAAGGTTTGGAAGCCACACCCTGTTTATGTTGAGTCCTATAGATTCTGCAGGGCCCCAGGTAGCTGAGCTATTCCCAAGAGGCTGAGCCTCCTGGTGTTTGTAAGACTGGCTTAACTGTGGCTTTGATGTCACCACTGGAGGGTGGGGTGGAGAGTCGGGACTGGGGAGGGGAACCTGGCTAAGGAAAGAAGGGCAGAAGAGCTGGGGTCTCATGAGCTCCTCTTCCTCACCCATCTCCATCCCCCAAGGCGGTTCCCTAGTATGGTGGTCTTGGCCCCTCCCTCGAGAACTCCAGGCGGAGGAGGATCTTGCCTGGCAGACGCTCTGCCCTGGTGAGAAGGGGGTGGGATGAGCTTTTCTCTGCAGCCCAGCAGCAGGCTGTGAGCCCAGCTGGCTAGGCTAGAGGGGATGTGAGGAGGGAGGGTGGAGGCAGGAGGGGCAGGGAGTAAGCGCCATGTTCTCCCAGGACTTCTTCCTGGCTATCATCCTGCAGGACAACAGTCCAGGTGAGGGGCAGCATGGGGCTGGGTGTGATGTGGGGTGGGGCTAGCAAAGAGAGCAGAGGTGGCGGGCATATAGTCCAGGGACATGGATGGAGCGCTGTAGATCTATGAGAGGAGGGGTATATATCACAGATACGGAGTCTATGTGTGTGCATGGTGTGTGTGTGTGTGTGTGTGTGTGTGTGTGTGTGTGTGTCTAGTATCTGCACACCGGTAGCAGAAGTTGATAATATATTGTATCTGAGTGTTTCCCCACCTGCATGTGCATGTATGTACTCACATATATGTTGGGAGGTTTTGGTAATGTTGTATGTACATACCTGTTGGTAGGACTGGCATATAGAGAGCTATATATACACACATAGCTCTACACATGTGTGTAACTGGTGTTGGTATGTCTGCGTGCGCCTGAACTCACAAGCATACCTGTATGTGATGCCTTCCAGAATTTTCTGTACGCTGTGCAATTTATGGCTGCACAGGTGTGTGGTGGCGCTTACATATACTGTGGGTCGTATGCACGTGGATGTGTGGAGGATCTGGCAGTGTGTGTACCTTTTATAGCTAGATGTAGGCTATGCACGATGTGTGAGGAGGTGACCTGGGTCATTCTACTTCCTGTCCTCCCCCTTCCTCTCTGCTTTCTTCTACTCTCCATGTAGCCACAGTAGGCAGCAGCAGGGACCAGGAGGAGACCTGAGCCATGCTCCCCACTGGTGGCTCCCAATGTGGTGACTCAAGTGTCAGCTCTAGAAGCAAGCAGGAACTATAATGTCCCTTTCCCAACTCCTTCTAATCCATGGGGTCTTGGTAAGGGGACCGGCCATCTGACTGCTTATTGGGTGGGCTGACCCTCACTGAACTTCTTACCTGGCAGATTCCTTCTGGAACCCCAACGCTTTCGAGACGGATTCCGATCTACCGGCTGGATGGATGAGGGTACAGGACACCTCAGGGACCTACTACTGGCACATCCCAACGGGGACCACCCAGTGGGAACCCCCAGGCCAGGCCTCCCCCTCACAGGGGAGCAGTCCCCAAGAAGAGTCCCAGGTGAGGCTCAATGACTTGTTCCATGCCAGGGGAGGAAGGGTCTGTCTTCTAGAACAGGGCGAAACTCCCACCCTACATCTGTTCCTCCTTCAGCTCACCTGGACTGGCTTTGCTCACCAAGAAGGCTTTGAGGAAGGAGAGTTTTGGAAGGATGAACCCAGTGAGGAGGCCCCAATGGAGTTGGGACTGAAAGACCCTGAGGAGGGGA
>NC_034590.1:75780736-75781536 GCF_900095145.1 Mus pahari | reverse complement strand
AGTGGAATTCCCAGCACCAAAGAATGAGCTGGTGCAGAAGTTCCAAGTCTATTACCTGGGGAACGTGCCAGTTGCTAAACCTGTTGGTATGTGTCCCCTTCCCTCAGGGACCCAACCCCCCCCCCCAGTCCCGGCGCTCTGTCTCCCACCCTGGGCTTTCTTGGGTTTATTCTCCTGGACTGTCTCATATGTGGCATCTCCTTGCCTTTCACAATTCATCCCATGTACCTCTGTGCCAACCTTGCCCTGTGTCCTGCCTGTAGCTCCAGTGAGCATATTTCAGTGAACATCTATCACAAGACTAGTGCTGAGCGAGGCACAGAGGGAGATTTTCTTCCCCTATCCCTGATCCCATGGAAGAGCTTTGGTGGGTTTGGGAGGCAGGTGTTTGGGTGGCTGGAGACACCAGGCATTAGTCTGGCGCTGGGTTCAATACAACAATCTCCATTGTGAGCCACGAGCATCCGGAGAAGGACTCTGTAGGCATAGTTAACATAGGTTTCACTATTGTAAAAGTGTAGACTTTTTTATATATTATTTTATTTAATTGTGTGTGCGTGTGTCGTATATACGTGCATACGCATGTGCCCATGCACTTTTGCTGGCACACATGTGCACACATAGTACTAGGGATCAACTCCAAATCCTCAGATGTGTAAGTCAACTATTGTACCATGAGTTATACCTCCAACCCTCATTACTTCTTGATAATCCTACATGTTGCAATTACATAATAACTGTTTATAGCTGATAAAGCAAGAGAGCATGCTTTCCCAGTACCTGACATTTTTTTTTTTTTT
>NC_034590.1:75758916-75780716 GCF_900095145.1 Mus pahari | reverse complement strand
TTTGAACTCCGGACCTTCGGAAGAGCAGTCGGGTGCTCTTACCCACTGAGCCATCTCACCAGCCCAGTACCTGACTTTTTTTTTTTTTTTTTTTTATTTACTTAACAATTACCTTTGAAACCTATTGTGTCAGGTCCTGTGTTGGGCCCTGGGAAACAATGGCCACAGCCTGGCTTTTGTGGAATTTATGGGAACTTACAGTAGAGTAATCAGGCCAAATCAAATAAGTGTCATAGTAAATCAAGTCCTTCATAGAAAGGAAGTAGCAAGATGCAGAAAAAGACCTTTCAGTCTCGGACGCCAGAGAAGGCTTCCTGTGAAGCCTGGCATGGGGACACTGGTGATCCCTGAACTTGGGAAGCCGTAACAGGTTGGCTGCGAGTATGGTGAGCTATGAGTGAGTACCTGGCCAGCTAGGGCTACCCTAGCCCACCCCACCCCTGTAAAAAAACAGGAAAGAAAGAAATCGCAGCCTTCCCGTGAAAGTGTCATATGAACTGAGAAATATGAATCGCAGTAGATGTGTTAGAGCTAGATGAAGATCGGCCAGACCAGGAAAGAGTGGCTAGGAAAGGTCACTCTCAGCTGCATAGATGGTGTGTGAGGCTCCAGAGCAGGGGACATGGTGACACCTGGGAAGCACTAGGAAAAGGCTTAAGACAGTGATGTTGCCTTTAAGATTGAGAGCTGCAGGGAACCATTTTCCTTGGTCAGCTTCCACTCCTATGTAAAACACCTGAGGTGATCAGCTTACAAAGAGAAGCAGTTTATTTTGGTTCATGCTTGGTTGGCTTTGTCTGTGGCAGTGCCATGTCACACAGGAGCCTGTGGTACAGACACAGACACTTGCCCTGGACCAAAAAGAGGAACTGAAGTTGTACAATTCCCATCCGGGACAGACCTTCTGGACAGACCTCCTGTCCTATGTCTTCAAGGTTCTAGAGCTTCCAGAAACCTGGTGGGCTGGGAATCAAGGCTTTTTTTTCACACATGGGCTTTTGAGGGAACATTTGACCATACATGCATGTTTCGGGAGTCTTCTTGAGCAGATTTGAATAAAGTAAAGCTTGCTTTGGCTGTACCATGAAGAAAGATGTAGGACATGCAGGAGGAGCTTGCTTTTCAAGGTTGTCGGTAATGAGAGTGTCTTAGACAACAGCAGGCTGAAAGGGGTGTAAGTCAGTAGGCTTTGGCGACTGATTGACAGTAGGGCAAGAAGCAAAGGCATTAAGGGTGACTTGAGCCATTAAGGAGCACTTGGACCGCATAGCTGAGTGCCAACTGGATAGTAGTGCCTTTCTCTAAACGTAGCAGACACTAGTGAGAGGTTAGTTTTGGTTCAGTTTTAAATATGCCAAATTCAAAGTGCCTTTGGAGAAAGGATGGGAGAGTCAAGTTGGTAGCTGGGTTCATAGGTCATGTTCGTAGCTAAGAGCAGAAATGTCTGCTTGAGATAGAAGTTTGGGTGTCACTAGGTTGTAGAAATAGCTGATCGAAAGTATGGGGGCTGGGCGTGGTGGCGCACACCTTTAATCCCAGCACTTGGGAGGCAGAGGCAGGCCTGGTCTACAGAGTGAGTTCCAGGACAGCCAAGGCTAAACAGAGAAACCCTGTCTCGAAAAACCAAAACCAACCAACCAAACAAATAAACAAAAGTATGGAGGAGGTTGGCACCAGAGTAAGGACAGCCCAAAGTGAAGAACAATGTGCTAGACCTACCTTTGTCATCCTTCAGTAGTTAATGGCTGGGTGGAGGAAGATGAACTTCAGGACAGTGAGAGCGGGAAAGGGAGGAGGAGGCAAAGAGAGGTCTCCAAGGAATGGTGGATGTGGCGCATGCTAAAAGACAGAGACCCGACATCTTGGTGCATGCCTGCAATCCCAGCTCTGGAGAGGCAGAGGAAAGAGAACTTTGAGCTTGGGCTATGTAGTAAGACCCCGCTTCCCAAAGAAACCAGCGCAGGAGGAAGAGGGGAATGAGAGGACAGGCGAGAGGTAGAGAAAGGAGAGATAAATGACCAAACTTGGAGTTGGAGGTGAGGACAAGTTCTCAGAGACTGTCCTTTTGGACCAGCGGGTTCTTAGTTTACTTCCTCTTTTATATCTGTAAAGTGTGTGTGTGTGGATGTCTGTGTGTCTGTGTGTCTGTGTGACATGTTCATCTATTAAAGTCTGAGAACAACTTTGAGAAATCAGTTCTCTACTACCTTTATGTGGGTCCTGGGGATAAATTCCGGCCATCAGGCTTGTGTGGCAAGTCTGTTGAGTTATCTTTTTTAATCCCTTTTTGTCCCCATCCACTGTTTAAACACTGTTCTCCTGAAGCTACAGGGTTCATCCACCCACCCAGTAGATTATTCTTGAATGCCTTGTGCCAGGCATCATTTAAATCCTTGGCATACATCAGTGCAAGGCATTGACTGTGATTCTGGACAAGGAGATTAGATTAGGTTAGATTCTAGCAAGGAGAGATCAACAGTTAAGTGAATTGCATGGTGCATTTAAAAGTAAAAACTGGTACAGTGGGGAGGGGAATGCACAGAAGGAAGGGGGAAATAGGAGTGTAGGCAGGTGAAGCTGCAGGTTTTAACCCTGGGCTATGAAATTCAGCTATTTAGATGTCCCCCTTTTCCTTTTGTGCAAGATAAGGCTTTTCTGTATAGCCCTTGCTTTCCTTTTTCTCTTTTTAAAAAAAAAAATTATTTTTATTATTATTATTTATTTTATGTGTGTGAGCACATTGTAGCTGTCTTCAGACGCACCAGAAGAGGGCATCAGATCCCATTACAGATGGTTGTGAGCCACCATGTGGTTGCTGGGAATTGAACTTAGAACCTTTGGAAGAGCAGTCAGCACTCTTAACTTAGCTGAGTTATCTCTCCAGCTCTCCTAGAGCTCTCTTTATAGACCAGGCTGGTCTTGAACTCATATATTGACCTGCTTCTGCCTCCCAAGTGCTGGAATTAAAGATGTGCACCACCACACCCAGCCAGCTGCCTTTTTCTAGAGCACCTTCCTGTTGACCCTCACAAGATAGACTCAGAAGTCAGACTCAACCCAAGATCTTGGGCATATTCTTCAGTTTGACTTCGGTTCCTTCCACCCCTGTGAACTTTGAAATTTCCTAGTGTTTGAGCCTAAATGTAGACATCACACCATTCTGCCTGTCTCTTGAGCCCCTTGCAGCGTGACTCTGCCATCTGCTCCTTCCCTGCGTCGTCATCCTCCTGTGCACTCCAGTGTTATTAGACTTTTCATTTTCCTGCATTTGCCCATGCTGCCTTGAAAGTCACATTGCCATGTATCTGAAATCTTCAGCAGATGAGCCCCGAGTTAAGACTGGGAAATAAAACCCATTTACACTTAGTCTCTGTCTACAGTCCAGTGTAGAAGAGTTATCTCTGAAGCTGGGTGGTGGTGGTACGCACCTTTAATCTCAGCACTCCTGAGGCAGACGCAGGCAGATAGATCTCTGTGAGTTTGAGGCCAGCCTGGCATACAGAGCAAGTTCAGGACAGTGGAGGCTACACATAGAAGCCTTGCCTTGAAAACAACAAAAGTTCTCTCAGGTGTGAGAGGCCTCTGGAGAAGGCTTCCCAGGTGGGACCTAGAATGTTAATCAGGAATATTAAGATGGATACTGGAAAAGAGTCCTTGAGACTTAGCCATTAATCATAGACTGTGTCCTAAGGGCATCCTTTCCACTGAAATCTAAACATCTCCCTGCCCCAACACACATACACACACACACACACACACACACACACACACACACACACACACACACACACACACACACACACACACACACACACACACAGAGTTCTAACTGTAACTTGTTTCGACTCTATTGGCCTGAACTTGTGGTGATCCACCTGACTCTGCCTTCCATGTGCTGGGATTTTATAGAAGTTTAAAAGCGGTTTGAAGTGGAGGAGACCATCATGGGATTATTGATTTTGAGACAAGGTCTTGCAGTAGAGCCTTGAATGGCCTGGAACTATGTGTAGTTCGTCCTAGACTTGAACTTGCAGCGATTCTCTTGGCTCTGGAAAGTGCTGGCCTCCCCAGAGAGGCCTCTGTTTTTATCTCAATGTTTTTAAGTATTAGTTATACATAATAGTGAGTTTCACTATGACATTTCCATACATGTATATAATGCATTTTGTTCATATTTCACCTTTTCTTACCATCTCTTATTCTTCCACTCCTGCTGAACCTATTTATTTGTTGGTTGGTTTATTCATTTATTTGTGGGGTGTGTGTGTGTGTGTGTGTGTGTGTGTGTGTGTGTGTTTTGGTTGGTTTTGGTTGAGACAAATCTCTCTACATAGTTCAGGCTGTCTGGGACTCACTATATATTATCAGGCCAGACTAAACTCACAGAGGTCTGCCTGCCTGTGCCTCCAGAGTGCAGGGAAGTCACACACTACCGCAGCTGGCCCCAATTGTTGAGCTGAGTCCTTTTCCCAGCTACTATTCCTTCTGTTTTCAAGGTCTCACTATGTCACTTTGGCTGGTCTGGACTCCATATGTAGACCAGGTTTTGAACTCACAAGGAAACCCTGTCTCTCAAACAAAACAAAACCCAAACCAAACAAACATAAAAACAGAGCCAGGAGGTGGTTCAGCCGGTAAAGGCGTGCGCAGCCAAGCCTGACACCCTGACGTCAGTCTTCTGGCCCACATAGTGGAAGGAGAGAACTGACTCTTGCATGTTGTCCTTTGACCTCCATGCATGCACAATAGATATACAGTAAATTAAAGATTAAAAAAAAAAAGGTTTGGGTCTGGAGGGGGGGTTGCTACCCTGGCTGATCGGAAGCCAGTTGTGTGAAAGGAGCCATGTAATATTTGAATGCATAGAGTAACACATGGGCAAGTCGGAACTCCGGGGTGGGGGGGTCTGTCCATTTAGGGGGCTGAAGTAAGAGATAGACTCGATGAGCAAAACCAAGCCAGAGATAAAAGATAGGACAAACAAGAAAGGGTTAAGAGTCACTGAAGTCAAGGAGAGTGCCCAGGAAGAGTACCTGGACAGCAGCAGCAGCCTCAGGCTCCATGTAGGTGAGATGGGCTTTATCCCCTTCCTTCCCTCAGCCCTGCATGTTTGTGTCTGTATCTTTCAGGGGTAGATGTGATCAATGGGGCCCTGGAGTCAGTCCTGTCTTCCAGTAGCCGTGAGCAGTGGACTCCAAGTCATGTCAGCGTGGCCCCTGCCACCCTCACCATCTTGCACCAGCAGGTAAAGAGCTGGGGTAGGAGATCTTGTGGCTGTGACTGAGCTTTGCCATGGTGGGAATCGAGTCAGGGGGAGAGCTGCCAGTAGTATAGAGTTAGGGCGTTTTCCTTCTTAACTGGCTGCCTCCCCTACAGACAGAAGCGGTGCTGGGGGAGTGTCGGGTGCGGTTTCTCTCCTTCCTGGCTGTGGGCAGAGATGTGCACACATTCGCATTCATCATGGCTGCCGGCCCAGCCTCCTTCTGCTGTCACATGTTTTGGTGTGAGCCCAATGCTGCCAGCCTCTCAGAGGCCGTGCAGGCTGCTTGCATGGTGAGTAGGCAGGGTCGTGGGACAGCAGCGGGACCTGAAGGGGCCGAGACAGAGTTACCGCCCCTTTGCTTCTCCACAGCTCCGCTACCAGAAGTGTCTGGATGCTCGCTCCCAGACCTCCACCTCCTGCCTCCCAGCACCCCCTGCGGAGTCGGTTGCGAGACGTGTAGGGTGGACTGTCCGCAGGGGTGTTCAGTCGCTGTGGGGTTCCCTCAAGCCCAAACGTCTAGGATCCCAGACCCCATGAAGAACTCCCATCTTCCCTCTGCCTGCTTGTTTGGGGCCCCAGGGAACTCAAGGGTTTGGGGCAGGTAGGGGCTGTGGATATTCTTCCTACACCCCACAGCCCCTGGGCTGCCCTTCCTCAGTAGCTGGGGTTCCCTACCTAGGGGCTGGGAGAGAGAAATTGAATTCCTTCACAGAAGTCATTACACTGGACTGATGACATGAGGGGCCAGAAGCAAAGCCAGCCTTAGGTTCTCCATCCCCAGTGTTTGAGGTGGAGCAGGAGGAACTGGTCCAAGCCTGGTCCCATCCTCAAAGGCCCAGCAGGGGCAGGAGAGGACTGGTCTCATGGATCCCCTCTCCACTGTTCTGCGGGCACCTCCGCTGTACTGATATCACTAATAAAGTCTGTCTGCGCTGCTGTGTGTCTTCCTGTGCTCATGCAACTCCTCAGTCAGGGTCATGCTGCCAACCTCCCTTTGCCCTGCCTGATTGGGAAGAAGAAATCGGAACAGTGGAATCTGGAATGAGTCTCTTTATTTTAACAGCCTGGCAGGATCAAGTAACAGAACAGGGTTCAGAGGTCCATAGCACAGGCTTGGGCAATAGCTTCTGACTATCCAGAGCACTGAGACCTCAGCTTTGTTGCCTCAGAAGACATCAGCCCCAGGGGTAATCTAGATACTGGGCATAAGTAGGACAGCCAAAACCTCCTTCAGTGTAGCCAAACAAGCTCTCATGAGAAGGCTTGCTTCCCTGGCCTGGCTGGCTCCTTCCCCCGAAGCTTTTGCCTCAGGCAGATAAGCAGCACTCGGGATTATGTCCCTTTCCTAACACATGAACTTTCCCCAGTCTGAAACCTGGAATACTAGCACAACAGGGGGCGTGACCACAAGCTATGAGCATCTGGGAGGCTCCCATTGGGCATCAAGTGGCGACACAGAGCAGGGCTGTCTGCGCGGGCTGAGAGCTGGGCACACAGAGTGGCCAGGCGGCAGGGTGTGCCGCAGGGCTCTGAAGGTGGGTGGCCCTTATGGTAGAGAAACCAGAAGGTCTGGAAGAGTTGCTCATCATCCCTCATGCGATAGACCAGGTTGTGCCAGGAGGCAGGCATCGCATCTGGAAGTCCATAGGTCTCTCGAGCCCTGTAGAGGCGCTTCCAGCTTGGTGTGCCTCCTGGTGCGTTGGCCTGGGTCAGATTCAGGATGTAGGTCTCGTGGTCCAGGACAACATGAGAGCTTCCGGGGTAGTTTCCATCTATTTGGTAAACTCGGTAGCCTGCAAGAAGGGAGGGTTGAGTGGTAAGGAAGGGAACAAAGGAATTCTAGGGAGGACCTGCTTTAGCTTCCATCCCTTTCTGTTACACCAGCCTCATGATAAGGAATGTTCCCTTCTGCCTTACTCACCAGGGTTAAGGTTGATAAAGGTTGTAGCGCTAGGCCCCAGGAAGGCTACAGCTAGTGGCCGGCTCAGAGTTTCCTCATCATAGAAGATCTCAAACTCATCCACGTGAGTGTGGCCAAAGAACTGACCAGCCAGAATGTTTTCATACCTGCCCAGAAACACAGTGATAGATGGTTGTAAGGAAGCAGAAATGAGGGTGGGTAGACCTGAGGAGTTAGGGTGGTGGTTCTGCAACTGGCAAAGTGGCACTCTGTGTGTGAGGGAACTGCTCGCTCCTTCCTTCCTTCCTTCCTTCCTTCCTTCCTTCCTTCCTTCCTTCCTTCCTTCCTTCCTTCCTCCCTTCCTCCCTTCCTCCCTTCCTCCCTTCCTCCCTTCCTCCCTTCCTCCTTTTTTTCTTTTCCAGTGACAGGGTTTCTCTGTGTATCCCTGGCTGTCCTAGAACTCACTGTGTAGACCAGGCTGGCCTTGAACTCAAGAGTGCTTCGATTAAAGTCCTGTGCGACCACTGCCTGATTGTTGAGGGTATCTTAACCCTTCAATCTTCACACCCAAGCCCTCTTCCCTTTACCTGGCTATAATTTTGTAATAATTCCAGCTCCAGCTCTTAAGACAATGTCCTGGAGGAATGTGGCCAATTATATGCACCTGCATGGAGAATTAAGGGCAGTTAGAGCATTGAGGAATCCAGGCAGCCTTGGGTGGAGTGACAGAAGATTGGGTATATGAAGGGCACAGGAAGGTGACCATGGACCCAGGGAAGTCAGGAGTTCCAGGAAGTGAAGTGACACTCTCCTTGTCACAGATCTCAGCCCCACAGCAGCCTGCTTCTCAGCCCCAACAGCACCTTCTCCACCCAGTTCATAACACATCCCCTTACTTTGTCTCCTCGATTCTCCGCTGCCTGAAGCTCCTCCACCAGCCACTGGAGTTGTCCAGCAGGATCTGTGGAGTTGATCAAGAGCCAAAAGTTCTCACGAGAGCAAAAATTCATATTGAGAGAGATGAGGCGGAGGCCAGGGCGTGGGGTGAGGGCATAGAAGCCCCCAATTCTGAAACAAAAGTAACCGAGGTGTCAATAGTTCTGAACGTCAGGCAGAGGCACACATGATGTCATCTCCCACCCCCAGGAGCTCCCACCCTAGCTGAAGACCAACAGCAGTAATTATAGGGCTTCTCTGGACAGTAAAGAAGCCTCAGAGGGCTGAGGGCTCCAGGAATTCAGGACAAAGAGTCAGATGAGTCAGAAAGCAAAGGCCTTTCTGTCAGGAGATCTTATAGGCCTGGCCACGTTGAGAAAAATGGGAGATATTAAAGAGGGAGGGAGAATTTATTTTACAAAGAGAGCTACTGTAGGCAAAGACACAAGCTAGGGAGTGGAGATGTTGTACTGCTAGCTCTGAAAAGAGGGTGGCTGGAGATAATTAAAGAGAGGGCAGGGTCAGGTTAGGGAGGGCAGTAGAGTGTGCTGAGGACGCTTGCTGGAGTAGTCTACCCAGTTCCCTCCTCCTTTCTCCCTCATCCATCTCTCTTCTCCCTTCCTGGGTTTCCATGGGCATTAAGTACCTGAGGGTGTGAAGGGCGTCAGCTGGTAACCAGGGTTCCCATGCCTTGGCCATGGCTTCATAGAGCCATTGTGAAGATTGGTTCCCCTTTATGAAGGGGGGAGGGAAGCCGTTGACAGGAGTGCTCTCATGGTTGCCCACAGCAGGGTACACCGGCACGGGGCCCAAGAACTTCCTCACGAGGTCTGTGATGGTGGTCAGGGCCCTCAGCTGATCTTGGCGAGACTGTTGCCAGACATCGTGGGCAGGGATGTCTCCCGTCCAGTACACCATTTCAAAAGGGCCGGCAGGGCCCAGTCCTTTCAACAGGCTTTCTAGCGTTCGCAGGGGCAGGTCACACTTGCTGTACTCGCCCCAGAACCCAGCCCCCTTCTGGGAGTTGGGTGGCCATCCGGACCCCCGGCGGCAACAGAGTGGATCTGCACAGTAAGGGTCTGTGCCCTCCAGGTAGTCATGGTCCCAGTGTAGATCAGTTAGGAAGAGGACACGGCTGACAGGGGCACCTGGGGCTGGTGGGCTCGGTGGCTTTGGGGGTGGCTTCGGCACTGATGGTAAAGAGATGTTCCAAGTCGAAAAGATGTCCCAGTGCCCACAAGAGGAGCCCAGAAGCAAGCCACACGCCTCTGATGGGCTCAGAACTGAACGTGTCCACACCTCCACCACATCGTCCTCAAAGAGATGGACGGCTGACTGGCATACATTTAGTGGTGCTATGTTCAGCTTCTCACATATCTTGACGGCCACAGAGCCTACCCGTGCCACATTGGGCTCCTTCTGTGGTGGAAGGAACCAATGAAGAGAGGTCAGAGACAGAACAAGCGAACCCTGGCCACCACTCCACAGGCTTCCATGTCTAAATCGGGCTAGGATGAACTCTGTCACCATGATAAAGACATCAGTATCTCCCACATACTGCCCGGCAGTTCAGCACCAGGCCTCTAGCTACCTACTCTAGCTCAGGGTGTGCTATCATTTCAAGCCCACAATTAGCCAGCTGACTTTACTCTCCCTACTTTACAAAGGTCACAGTGGAGTGGTGGTAACATGGATGCATAGGAAGCACCCTCTACCAGAAATATATTGGCCCCCAGGGCATATCAGTGCTCCTCACCCTGCCCCCTGCATTCCACAACAGCCCTTCACGCACTCACCTTCAGTCCATAGTTGAGAGCAGTGAATAAGACTTTGCAGGCGGGGCAAGTGAGGTTCTGCCACCCAAAGGCATTCTGGAGCGGCGGCACTATGGCACTGAATTTGACAGAATGGCCTTCAGAAGGAAGAGGATAAGCTCTGGCAGGAACCCAAAGAACCGTGGAGTCAAACAGAGCTAGAACCAGCGCCAAGCCCAGCCCCATCCAAAGGAGTCCCACTCTGGGTGCCGGTAAGGACCTCTCCAGTCTCTTCTCCCAGCCGGCTCTGAGATGGTCCTGGCCGGATGACGCTCTGTGGTGGGGCATTGCCAGGCTCGTAGACAGGACTGGTTCGCCCCTCCAGGCCCCACAGGCCGAGGCCCTGGCTGGCCCTCGGGGCCCGGGTAACACTGGAGACACCTGATTACCCTTCGTTGTGGTTGACTGATAGCTCAGCAGCCAGCCACAAAACAGCTCCTCCCCTTCCTGTTCCTCTTATGCCCCAGCACCCGTGGGAGAGCGCTGTCAAAACCTTGGGGGCGGAGCAAACGAGGGACTCGCCGGCCGGCCCTGGTCCGCCTTCTTCAGCCACAGCCCAATCGCCGTGGGCAGTCATAGGACCCGCGGGGTTGGGGTAGGTAGGTGACCTCCTGAGAGACAAGCTTCACCACCCTGAGTCATTGCTGCGCGAGGCTGCTGGCGGCGGCCCCGATGCTGTCTGCTCAGAACTGATGGAAGCCCTTTAGAGAACTCCCAGGTGCCCCCTCGCCCCTCGCCTTCCACCCCCCCCCCCACCCTCGCTTTTTTTTTTTTTTTTTTTTTTTTAACTTTCAGATTCCTAGGATGCCCAGTTCAGCTGGCCATTAAACTGAGAAGATTCACGAGAGAGGGCTGGGGCAGCGATCCTTGCATTGAGCAGACTGACCTGCCATGGATGTTCCTCCCCTCGGTTTCCTATGCTCTGCCACCATTACAGCAGCCTCGAACCACTTAAGGTTTTGTTAATGTGTCTTTCTTTTAATTTAGAATTTTGCATTATTATTTCTTTATGTGTATGGATATTTTGTATGTGTGTGTACCACGTGCATGGTGCCTGCTGGAGGCCTAAAGAGGCCGTAGGATCCATCCACCTGGACTGGAGTTATAGATGTATTGAGGTCGCCACGCCAGTGCTGAGTGCTGGGAATTCGACCCAGGTCCCAGCACTCACTATTAGGCCTGCCCTGGAGCCTGGTCAACCTACCAGAGGTTGTCATAGCCTTAAAAAGAAAACGGCCTCTTCTCTTCTAGGAGTCTCCGATGCCAATACTCCTTAGCTAGGAGTGGGCCTTTGGAATTTTGTCTCACTTGAACGTCCTGTGCCTGCTGTCACAATCATGGTGATTTCACTGCATGCAACTTCCCTGTCGTGCCAGAAAAGTTTCCTTTAGTCACCGGCTGCCTCTGGCTCTTCCAGTCTTTCCGTCCCTCTTTCAATCACTTAGCCTTGTAGGGAGAGGTGCGATATAGACCCCATTTAGGGAGGATCACTTCCAAGTCTCTTGTTCTCTGATGATCAATTGTAGGTGTCTGTGTTAACTCTCTGCTGCTTCAAGAAGCTTCGCTGATGAGGACTGCTAAGTGCTCTGATCTACAGCTACAGGAGTAAGACAGTAAAGTCATTTAAATACTGTGCCTATTAACAGAATAATAGTAGTAGGTTCTTTGCCCCGCCATGGGGGGTTATGACCTATCTAGCCACAGGCCCTTGCCCTGATAATGAATGATGCCAGGTATGGGTTATATTAATTCTATTTTATCTGTTGTTTGTTTTGTTTTGTTTTTGAGACAGGATCTCACTACGTCTTGCCCCAGAATCCACAGTTCTGAGAGCCAGCCAATCTTCTAACATAGTTTTAACTGAGAATCTGATTCAGAATTCTCTGGATAGAAGGGACTTTTGGCTTACATGAGTTTTATTTTTTATCTATCTATCTATTTGGTTTTTTTGGAGACAGGGTTTCTCTGTATAGCCCTGGCAGTCCTGGAACTCACTTTGTAGACCAGGCTGGTTTCGAACTCAGAAATCTGCCTCTGCCTCCCAGTGCTGGGATTAACGGCGTGCACCACCACCGCCCAGCTCATTTCCTCCTTTTTAATAGAGAAAGAGTTGGGTATACGCCTGTAACTCCAGCACCTGGGAGGTAGAAATAGGAGGATCAGACGTTCAAGGCCACCCTTAGCTGCAAGGTGAATTTGAGAAGTATGAGTCTACCCTGGACTGCTGTGAAACCATACCTCAAAAAATTAAAAAGAGGAATTATATCCACAGTGGCAAAAAGCTTAATTTATCAAATTCTGTAAATGTGCTAAACACTAATCCAGGCGCTTTGTAATGACTAGTTTTCAATTCTCACACAATCCCACAAATAGCTATAAGACTGCTATTCTTGAGCTGGTGGGGTGGCACATGCCTGTAATCCTAACATGTGAGAGGTAGAAGCAGGAGAAACAGGAGTTCAAGGTTGTCCTTATCTATGTACACGAGTTCTAGACCAGTCTGAGCTGCATGTGATCCTGCCTCCAAACAAAATAACATAAACTATTGCTATTTCCATTCTGCAGATGGGAAAACTAAGACAAAGGCAGCAGCAGCGAGCCAACTAATCTGATTTCTACAGAAATCCCACATTCCAAGCCATGAATCCCCACTAGTGATTTTCTTAGAGAATTTCTTTCAGGGAACACCTCCCCCATCGCACCCCATCCCCTATCCCTGCCTGGTAGACTTCATTTTAGACAATCATAATAATTACCAAACATGTTCCAAGATTATGTGGTGGGCTTTCTTGAGAGCTCTGAGTTAACTCAATCCTTACAACAAATTTAGGCATTAGGTACAATTTTCCTGCCGTGTTTCCTAGGATCCTCTTGGATAACAAAGTTCAAGAATGCTTAGTCCCTTTTATAGAATGGAGTAGTGCTTCATTTGTATATAAGCTATACACATCTAGATACTTTAAATCCTGTTTATTCCTAATAATAGCAATAGTTGTTACATTATTACCAAGGAAAAAGTCTGTACATGTTTAGTATAGGCAGTCCCCACCCTGCATGATATTTCTGATCTGTGACTATTTGAATCTTCAAATTAAAAAAAAAAACTAGATTTATTCATTTTATGTATTTGTATATTTTTGCCTTCCTGTATGTATGTGCACCATTTATGTGCACTATGAGAATGTCTGTCACCTGGAGAGGTCAGAAGAAAATAACAGATCTTCTGAAACTGGAGTTGCCAATGGTTGTTAGGCACTGTATGGGTGCCTGGAATCAAACCAGGGTCCTCTGCAAAAAACAACAAGTGCTCTAAATGGCTAGGCCATTTTTCTAGCCCCAAATCTTCAGATTTAAATCTTATACCAACACACTCAGTAACTTTTTTTTTTTTTTAAGATTTATTTATTTATTATATGTAAATACACTGTAACTGTCTTCAGACACTCCAGAAGAGGGCGCCAGATCTTGTTACGGATGGGTGTGAGCCATCATGTGGTTGCTGGGAATTGAACTCAGGACCTTTGGAAGAACAGTCGGGTGCTCTTACCTGCTGAGCCATCTCACCAGCCCCCACACTCAGTAACTTTATGTTCATCTATAATGAATATAAAGCCTATCTTAGGCTGAAGGTGTTTCAGTAATGCTGAAAGAGCTCTGCAGAGCTTCTGGTAGCTAGATGAAAGCGACACTTTCAAGAAGTGAGGACCACCCTGAAGTACACTTCCTGGGGCTCCAAGGTGGTGGTGGTACGTCTACACAGGGGAGACTGACAGTAAACGGAACCACAAATACCTGCTCCGGAGAAGCTTGGTGGTCCTGAGGAGGTCATCAAACCCACTGCCACAGATGTGAGATCACACGTTTTTATCACACCTCACAGACGTGAGATCACACGTTTTATAGAACCTTTGTTTTCTTTCTCTTTTCTTTTTTGTTTTTGTTTGTTTTTTGAGACAGGGTTTCTCCTGTACTGGAATTCACTCTGTAGACCAGGCTGGCCTTGAACTCAGAAATCTGCATGCCTCTGCCTCCCAAGTGCTGGGATTAAAGGCATGCACCACCACGCCTGGCTTATCTATCTTTTTTATTCTGTCCGTTTCCTCCCCCACCCCCATGCCCTGAGCAGGGTCTCACTATGTAGCTCTGGCTGTCCTGGAACTCACTTTGTAGAACACGCTGGCCTCTAATTGGCAGAGGTGCACCTGCCTCTGCCTCCTTCTGTCAATTAAAGCATTTCTACCTCACTTAGACCATCATTTTAAAAACTTTCTGCAGATGAATTGCTTTCACCTGTTCGTATTTTTTTCCTCAGACTATTGATAGGGCTGAGCAACAGCTAGACAATTCTCTCATCCTTATAATTAATGTTTCTCTTGCATTTTCCAACAGACTGATTCACAGGCCAGATGCCGTGGCTCGTGCTTGTGATCTCAGCACATGAGAAGCTGAGGCAGAAGGATTACTATAGGTTCAAAGCCAGCATGAGCTAGATAGGAAGCACCAGGGCAGCCTGAATGAGACCTTGTCTCAACAAAACAATTAAAAACCTCCAGTTCACTAAACCAGCAAATGCATTCTTTTCTACGACCTGATTTGCACTTAGCTGGTGATGGATGCTGTCTTTGTTGGCAGCTGGGGCTGAGTGACCCATCTCCACCCCCATGTCATTCCAGCACCTGCTTTCTCAGAGTGCTCCTAGCACTGACACCTGAAGATCAGGCTTCTCAGGACAACAAACTAGAGCTGGCCACGCAGGGGATTTTTTATGGGCTGTATCCAGAGTCAGCATCTGAAAAGAGAAGAAAAGATTGGATGGAATAGTGTTTCTACAGAGCCAAGTTCTAAAGAGACAACCTTCAGGGCTGTTCTAAGCAAAAATAAGGATGCCAAATCTTTTTTCTCCCCTAAATAGGTCAGTCATAGAATATGTGCTGCCTCTGGAAAAGATGTGGCCACAGACAAGGTGGTTCTTAGCAGTAGAGGGTCCTTCAGAGGCTGAGGGTCAAGGTCCATAGAGTAGCAGCACTCTGATGTGCAGAGAGGAATCTGGGCTGCACACAGTGCCCACCACCCACTGCTCCTCAGTGTCTGTCTTGGAAGAGGTTTCCATTATAAATAAAACCTATGTCATTATAAGCAAGGTGGTAATGAGAGTGGTTGAAAACTATCTTATTCTTTAACATGTTAAGACCTAGGAAACTTTTTTGTGAAGTCACCTAGGCTACTGAACAGTGGCCATCACTTGGGGAAGTGTTGTTGTATAAAAAGACTTAGAAGGCTGGAGAGATGGCTCAGTGGTTAAGAGCTTGGATTGCTTTCCCAGCGGACCAGGTTCTGTTCTCAGCACCCACATAACAGCTCACGTCCATAACTTCATTCAATTCCATGGAATTCTATATTTTTTCTGAACTCCTCATGCATGTATGTGCTATACATACGTACATACTGGGGAAAGATCAATACACATAAAATAAAAATAAATGCAACTTAAAAAGGAAAATATCTAAGGCATATATAATTCCTGACAACACAGGAATTAGTTGTCAAGTTCTGGGAGTCTGGGCCTACTGAGTGGGGCTGAAGACTTTCTAGCTAAACTTGGGTAATCTGTCTTTGTCTCATTATTTTTTAAGTAGGGCCTCAGGTTTCATGTTGCTCAGACTGGCTTCATAGCTCTGTATCTTGGATGAACCTGCACTTAGGATTCTCCTGCCTGCAGTTCCCCCGTGCTGGGATTGCAGGAGTATGCCACTAGGCCTGGGTTTTGTGCAGTGCTGGGTTTCAAACCTGGGTTTTCACCCAGGATAGGCGAGGACTCTACCTTTGGAGCTAATCCCTAACTTGGGATAATTTGTTTGAGTGCCCCTTTATAGCATCTGGGTTCTCTGTGTCAGGAGACCAACGTAAATTCTGCAGAGGGCCAATCAGCTCTTCAACTGCCTATGAAACTACAAATTAAATCCAGATCGCCAAAACCAGCAGCCTAGAGTTTGCGTGGGGAAAGGTCTCCCTCCTGTGGAATTTTTAGGGAACACTAGTGGACTAAATGTGTGTTAGAAGCAGGCAATTCCAACTCCCTGAATGTGGACTCCCATCTTGTCGTGCTAAAGGGGAACTTTAGATTCAGGACTCCTGGGTTTAAATCCTGGTTCTGCCACTGACTGTTTGCACAGTCCTGAGCAAAGCATGCCACTACTCCAACCTTTTGAGTTCTGGGAGTATAGGTGTGTGTGTGTGTGTGTGTGTGTGTGTGTGTGTGTGTGTGTGTGAGAGAGAGAGAGAGAGAAGAGAGAGAGGGGGGAGAGAGAGAGAGAGCATGGTGAACAAGGCATGATTTAATTGATATTAAATGTCACCTTTCATCTGGAGAGGGCAGGGAGAAGAGAGGGAAAATATTATATGAAATTTGGATTTTAATGTCCCAAATAAAGTTTTATTATAACACTGCCATTTGTTCGTTATGCATTATCTGTATCAGCTTCCCCATCTACATGTAAGAGTGTGCAATAGTGTGTATACCTGAAGGATTTGTGCTTTTAGTCTTTATAGAAAATAATTGCTATGTTTTGTTTTAAATTTTTTTTGAGACATGGTCTCACCATGTAGTCTTGGTTAGCTTGGACTTCATCTGTAGCCCGGGCTAGCTTCAAACTCATAGAACTCCTCATGCTTCTGCCTCCCAAGTGCTGGGACTAAGTTGCATGCTACCACACCCAGCTAAGCTCTGTGCTAGATTCGAGTTGGAAATTAGTCACATTATCTTGGAGAAAATTGGAATTGCTATGATGGTGGAAATATAGATAGAGACAATATAAGGATTAGCTTGGTGCTTTGTACATGCAGTATATATCTGCATTGCCAAACAAGTTTGTAATTCAGATGTCTGCCCTTACCCTGGGGGAGAGACCTCAGCCATCTGAGAGTAAGGAAAAGTGGGTCTGAAAAGAGAGGGTCAAACCAGAATGATTTTCTTGTCATAGTTAGAATCAAGATGACTGGGCAACTTGTGCCTCCTCCATCAGCCATTGTGCCTCCTCCATCAGCCAGCATGAGAGGTAAAGAAGCCAACCCCAGCTGGTTCCTGTCACACTCACTCGGACACACTGTGTCACCAGTATTCACAGATGATCTTTTAGTCACTGTTGGAGGAGGCTCTCCATTCAGCGCTGTCTCTCACAGTGTTCGGCATGACATCCTCCCCTGTGTCTTGAGACATTGCTATCTGCAGCCATGCTGTCCCATGTGGACTCCTCACTTTTAGTGACTCAGAGAGGTGTAATGGGAGCTTGATGTAGAAAAGAATGACTCAACACCGGGGACTGAATGAAGGGAATTGCAGTTGGTAAACCCAGAGAATTATACATTGCTCCCTGTCTAGATTCTGAAGAGGCTGAGCCCTGGAAGTACTTTTCAGCCAGCTATGAGCACACATGACAGCTCCCACCCTAACTGCAGTAACTCTCTGACCTCATCCATGCATCCAGTTTAGCTGGACCTGCTGACAAAGGCCTGTAATTCCAGCTACTCAGGAAGCTGAGGCAGGGGAATTACAAACTCAAGTTGAAGGGCAAGCTGAACACCTCATATCCTGTTTCATAAAAAAAAAAAAAAAAAAAAAAAGTAAAAGCAGGGATAGGGGTGTAGTTGACCCATGTAGTTGTCCAGCATGAGAAAGACCCTAGGTCTAATGTCAGTACCACAAACAACACCCAAACACTCAGTCCTTCAATTAAGAGCACTGGATGACCGGCAAGATGGCGGCAGCGCTGACCTTCCGCCGGCTGTTGGCTCTCCCCAGGGCTGCGCGGGGTTTCGGGGTTCGAGTGTCGCCGAGCGGGGAAAAGATCACGCATAGCGGCCAGGTGTATGATGAAAAAGACTACAGGAGGATTCGTTTTGTAGATCGTCAGAAAGAGGTGAATGAGAACTTTGCCATTGATTTGATAGCACAGCAGCCTGTGAGTGAGGTGGACCACCGTATCATAGCCTGCGATGGAGGCGGTGGTGCCCTGGGCCACCCCAAGGTGTACATAAACTTGGACAAAGAAACAAAGACGGGGACGTGTGGCTACTGCGGCCTGCAGTTCAAGCAGCACCATCACTAGTGTGGGCTGTGTCCTGGTCCTCTGAGTCCTGTGGAGCATCTCCACGCTGGGTGTTCTGTGTGAGGTCACTGCTCTGTGAATGGTGTCCCTTGTTATGAATAAAGGATGCTCCCACCAAAAAAAAAAAAAAAAAAAAAAAGAGCACTGGATGTTCCTCTAGAGGATCAGGGTTTAATTCCCAGCACCCATGTGGCAGCTCATGACTCTCTGTAACTCCAGTTACAGGGGACTCGTGGCACCAGGTATGCATGTGGTGCATTTACATACACATTTGGGGAAAATACCCACACCTGTAAAATAAGATAAATAGATCTTAAAAAAAAAAAAAAAAAGCCAGGTGTGGTCGTGGCACCTTTAATCTCAGTACTTAGGAGGCAGAGGCAGGCAATTTCAGAGTCCGAGACCAGTTTGGTCTATAGAGTGAGTTCCAGGGCACCCAAGACTACACAGAGAAACTCTGTCTCGAAACAAAACAAAACAAAATAAACAAAGAACAAAGGGTAAGAAGCCTGGAAGGGAGCTGGTGAGATGGTTCAGTGATTAAGAGCACTGACTGCTCTTCTGGAGATCATGAGTTCAAATTCCAGCAACCACACGGTGGCTCACAACCATCTGTAATGAGATCTGATGCCTGATGCCCTCTTCAGGTGTGTCTGAGGACAACTACAGTATATATATATATATATTAAAAAAAAAAAAAAAAGCCTGGAAGGACCAGATAATTTAATAAAGTGTCACAAGTGCCCCCAATAGGCCCAGTTTTCAGAAATTACCTTTCAGAGACACTCTGATTTAAGTCCCATATCTAATCAGTGGAGGGATCAAGGCCTGGGGTTCTTGTGATTGTGCAAACCTCTGTCTTAATCTCAGTAGTGACTGTTACTACCTCTGCCTCTCTCCATGTGACTCTGTTCCATCCTCTTTCCCCACATCCCGTTATGAAACTCTTCTCAGAGACAGACTTAAATGATTCCAGGATTTATTGCAGTTTAGGAAATAGTTCCAGATATCAAGATGCCTTGTGACATTGCCAGACAGTATGTCTCAGAGGTTAAGCATGACTGGGTAAGACTCCTGGGAGCCTTAGCTTACCAGAGACCCCTGAGTGAACCATGTGAAGCCAGGATCGATGCAAAAAGCAAGAGGAATTTATTGTTCTAGTGCACTGGGGTCATCCCAGACCTGAAGGAGAGGCAGTGACCCCCGGTGCCTGTTCAGTGAGTTTTTATATGGTTTCCAGGGGAAATAGAATAGAGCATCAGCAACTAGGCACAATATGATTGGCGGAACAGTGCACCCTTTAAACTGATTGGTCTTTAGGGAATGAGGTGACAAGGACTTCCCTCGTCTGAAGATGGGCAAGGTCCGACCTGTAGAACTTGTCCTCTCCTGCAGGTCAGTCCCCGCCCTGTGGTCTGAGAAATGTTATTTAGCCTCTCCCTTCTGGAGGGTCACTTGTTTCATGACCTTCCCTAAGTTCCTGAGCTGACCTTTTCATCTGTAAAGGTGGGAAATATGTCCCACTGTAACACCTGCAAACAAACAAACAAGGCTCCATTTTTTAAAAAAAATTTACATTTGTGCAAGAGTATGTGCAGGATGACCATGGCACTGACCAAAAGCTGGTTTCCTCAGAGATGATTCTTGTGGAAAGCCCAGTTTGTCACATGGGTGATGGGATCTCAACTCCTGTCCTTGTCCTCCTGCTTGAATATCACATAATCTTAGTCAACGAAACCACCGTCCCAGCCTTTACAAACAGGTAATTTGAAAGCAGGGAGAGAGAGAGAGAGCTCTGCCTGGATAAGAAGTTGGAGATGTTGAAAAATGGCTGAGGGAGGGGGTTGGAGAGGTTGGAGGGGAGGTTAGAGAAAGTGGAGGGGTGGGGGGAGTCTGGGAAGATGGTTCTGCAGCTAAGAGCACTTGGTCTTCTAGAGGACCCAGGTTTATTCCCCAGCACCCACACATGGTTCGCTAGCAGGAGGAGTCACGAGTATTCACAGATAAGCACTGGAGAAACTAGGAATGTTAATCGCCCAGGCTGGCCTCCTCAGTGGAGGAAATGAATACCTGTCTCCCACCCAGAAGGCTGGGAGTGGACGTTGTTAATGACCTGGTGACCTTTGCTATCTGTTAGGCCCCTCCTCACCCAAATCCCGAAGAGTGTTTATCCCAGACTCCCTCTCCCTCCTTAGACCTGTAGCTTTAGCTTTGTTTCTCAGGCAATAGAACCCCCTTAGGGGAGATGTCACACGTACTTTATAGCTTGCTGACTTCTACATGATCTCAATCAGAGACCACACCAGGTCCTAGGCCTTTAGGCTAAAGAAGTCATCTTCATGGTCATGTGTACTGCGCAGAAGAGTTTTGAAGTAGTCATGCCTCGAGCTTTATTGTGTACATGGACTTGGAATAATTGCCACCAGGAAACTTGATCCAGACCGGGCAGGTTGGGCTGAACAGCATTTCCTTCTCACCTAACTGGCATGCCTTTCTACCATGATGCTTGCTGGGACCCCCTCAACAACCATCTGAAACTCCAGGTCCGGGGGTCCAATGCCCTCTTCTGACTTCTGTGGGCACTGCAGACATGCGTACATGTTGGAATGACACACCCATACATATAAAATAAAATAAATCTAAAAATTATTTTTAAATAACCAAGAAAGTAGTTGAGTTCCTTATCTTAATGAGTGTCTTTAGACTGGTAAGCTTCTACTCTAGCAGAAAAGATATAAGCAAACATCAGAGACAAGAAGCTGGTGCTATTTGGAAATATTTGGATGTACAGGGTTACTACTTTTATGGTTATTGTCTTAGGATAAGTAAAACCAGCTGCTTTAAGGAATGATACCAAATGTTATTGATGAAGCAGTTCAGCCTTACTGCAGGCTCTTGTCATTGTCTAAGCTGAGTCTGTGTGAAAGGGATAGAGGCAGGCAGGCAGGAGTTCACCTTTACCTCACGCCTCAAGAAGCTCTACAAAAGAGCATACATGGATGCTCACAGTCATCTATTGGATGGAACACAGGGCCCCCCAATGAAGGAGCTAGAGAAAGTACCTAAGGAGCTAAAGGTGTCTATCTGCAGCCCTATAGGAGGAACAACAATATAAACTAACCAGTATCCCCCAGAGCTGTGTCTCTAATTGCGTATGTAGCAGAGGATGACCTAGTTGGCCATCAACGGGAGGGGAGCCCTTGGTCTTGTGAAGATTATATGCCCCAGTACAGGGGAATGCCAGGGCCAGGATTTGGGAGTGGGTGGGTTGGGGAACAGGGCGGGGGGAGGGTATGGGGGACTTTGGGGAAAACATTTGAAATGTAAACAAAGAAAATATCTAATAAAAAAATGCCTTAGAAGCTAAAAAAAGAAGAAGCTCTTCTGCCAAAACTGTATAGGAAAGAAAGGTGAGGGCAGAAATGGAAGATCAAAGCTCATGCAGATGGTGCAGGCGAAGTGAATGGCAAAGAATTCCCTTTTATCTCCCCGCCTTTCTTCCATCTCCCTTCCTCTCCTCTCTCTACTCCTCTTCTCTTTCCTTTCCTCTCCTCCTTTCTCCTCTCCCCCTTTTCCTCTCTCTTCTCCCTTCCTCTTCTCTCCCCCTTCCCTCTCCTTTTTCTTCTTCCCTCTTGTTCTCTTCTCCTCCCCTGCCCTTCTCTACTCTCCACTCCCTTCATTTCCTCCCCCTTTCCTTTCCTTTCCTTTCCTTTCCTTTCCTTTCCTTTCCTTTCCTTTCCTTTCCTTTCCTTTCCTTTCCTTTCCTTTCCTTTCCTTTCCTT
>NC_034590.1:75753865-75758709 GCF_900095145.1 Mus pahari | reverse complement strand
GTATATATATATATATATATATATATATATATATATATATATATATACATACATATATGGATATATGGATATATAAACAGACAGACACAAGACAGAGAGATATGTAGGAGCAGAGTTCTGGTCATCATCTGCTACTCTTTACAGCGGAGTCTCTTGTTGATTGTTGCTGTGTTCGCTTGGTTGGCTGGTTTCCAGCTTTTCTTGCTGCCTCCCATCTCTCTGTAGGACTGCTGGGATTATAGTCTGGCTTTAGTTGGGCTCTGGGAATCTAAACTCAGGTCCCCAAGTTTGTGTATCAAACACAATCTTTAACCCACTGAACCATCTCCCTTCTTGTCACCTACCCCCACCCCATGACTCCTCAAAGGGAGTGAGAGATACTGTTGCTCACTCGGTCTAATTAAATTTACCTTTGTGTTCCCTCTGTATTCTCAGGGCTATGGAGCCTGGGCTGTAAAAGGTCAGAGAATTTGCTGAGTTTTAGAGTGCCTTTAGTTTTAAGAGTTTAGACAAAAGTTCCAACTCATTTTTATTTTAGTGTCCTTTGGGATTGATGTTTAAAAATAGATTCTGTGTTCAGAAGATGAAAGGGCCAGCTGGGACTGAAGTGACCATGAAAGGCTTTAGGGAAGCTGAGGATGCAGGAGATTAGGATGGAGGAGGCAGAAAGGCAGCAGGGTCCGAGCAAGTCTGGAAGCAGGTTTGGGTTCTGATCATGACATTGCCTTCAACTGAGATGCTTTTATTGAAGATTTTGAATTACATTTAAAAACAGGCAATGCATTTATGGAGCTTAAATCAGGTGTGGAGTGGAGAGTGGAAAGCCAGAAGAAAATGAAGTTGTGTTCCCAGTTCTCAGCCGCCGAGCTCCTCTCAGCCAAGACAAGTTCTGCCGGTCTCTATAAATAGTCTTTGTTTTCAGAACAAATACCTGGCAATTCCTGCTTCCTAACTTGTATGCTGTCGCAGGGTGCTACCGTTGCTTGTGTGGCAGGATTTCTGAGTGACGCTTGAGAGTTATGCTCTGTGCTTTTTGTGACTAAGCCTGGGCACCTTTCCTTTTGTATTTCTAGCCAGATGGAAAGCTTTTCTTTGATTTCTTTGCTTTACCCATTTTTATTTTTCTTGAATTGTTGTTAGTTAGTTTTTTTTTTTTAAGAATTATTTTTTTTTTACCTTTATGCGTATAGGTATTTTGCCTGCATGTGTTTCTGTGCACCACATGAATGCCTTGGAACCCACAGAGGCAAGGAGAGGGTTTCATATCTCCTGAGACTGAAGTTAGAGACAGTTGTGTGTGTGCTGTGAATCAAACCTGGGTCTTCTGGAAGAGCATCTAGTGCCCTTCACCGCTAGGGTTTCTCCAGCCTGATTGTTGCTGTTACGAATTTCTCTTCTCTCTTTTTTAAAAACATACTTTATTTGATTTTATGTACAGTGTCTGTGTGAGGGTGTCAGAGAGGCGGCCTGGCCTGAAATGGAGTGTGTGAGAGAAAAATGGAGCCAAGACAATATTTTACTGATCAAAGCTCGAAGTTTAATGTAGGAACTCAGTTTATATAGTGTGGGAAAAAACCCCAGTCCCAACCCCCAGTCTTTGAAGGCACAGGTGAATGTCCGTGGGTGGGTCCAAGGATCAGGGCACAGATAAATATCCGTAGGCGTAGGCGGGTCCAAAGGATGTTGTCTTCTGGGACAAATGGTCTTCTCAGCAGGCAGTGGAGACAAGGCACAGGTGAGCAGCTCTGGTGGATCTAAAGGTTACTGCTGGTGGGTCTTAGCGCCTGCAGGGGGCTGGGTTTAGGACAGTGATTCGCTTAAACAGAAAGGTAGGCTTGGCGGATAACTGCAGGTGGTCCAGTGGCGACAGAGAGCTGGGAGACCCCAACACTGGAAATGGAATTTCCAACAGCTGTGAGCTACCATGTAGGCGCTGGGAATTGAACCCAGGTCCTCTAGAAGAACAGTCAGTGCTCTTTACTGCTGAGTCATCTCTCCAGCCCTAGAATTTCTTTTCTCATAGAGAGATTAAACTTTGATACTGCTAGGAGTTTCCACGTTGAGCTGGACAGCACATGAGAGGCAGAAACACTAACATTAGGAGTTCAAAGCCATCCTTTCCCACACAGCAGGTTTAAGGCCAGCCTGAGCCATTGGAGACCTTGTTTCAAAACAAAGTTTTCAGTGATTTTTTTTTTTTCCTAGTTTGATTCCTCCCTTCCTTTGGAATCTGCTATTGGAATGCAGATTTTTTTTTTTTTAAGTTTAACTTTTTTTGTTTTAATGGATTCTGTTCTTTCCCCCATATCTATTTTGCTTTTTCTCAGAAGAAAAGAAATAGGAATGCCACATATGGTATCTGTGACATACCTTTAGTACTGCACGTAGAAGGATCAGGGGTTTAAGGGCATCAGCTTCACAGAGACTTTTTAAGCCATCCTGGGCTACAGGAAACAGTCTCAAATAACAACAACAAAGAAAACAGGAGGGCTGGAGAGATGGCTCAGAGGTTAAGAGCACTGACTGTTCTTCCAGAGGTCCTGAGTTCAATCCTAAGCAACCACATAGTGGCTTACAACCATTTGAAATGGGATCTAATGCCCTCTTCTAGAGCGTCTGAAGACAGTGACAATGTACTCACATACATAAAAATAAATAAATATAAAAAAAGAAGAAAAAGAAAAAGGAGTTGTTGACTCTATGCATCTCACCTACACTTGGACACATTGGACAGCATCTTTAAGTTCAGCTGGCCCCAAGCACCAGCAGATTGTGGGCAATAGTGATTAACTGTTACCAATAATGGATCGGTGTCCCATTAAGGAAAGAAATGAAAGCCCGTCCCCTGAACTCATTTAACCAAGAGCAAGTCCAGATTTGAATTCTCTACTTCATGTTCCCCATGTTGTGTCTGTGCACGTCTGTCTCTCACCAAGGGCTTCGCTCTGTATTTTACTAAATAGCACAGAAGGCATTACTCAGGGAAAGAGTACAATACTTTACAGAAATCTTTAACAGAGTTTTACACTGGATTAAGTCGTTAGCTTCAACTGATCCCAGCTGCCCCAGATAACAAGCATCACTGTTTCTCAACCAATATTCACAAAGGGTTGCTTTCAACCTTGAGCAAGAGGAAGCATCTTTCAACCTCTGTGTTTGCCACTTTCAGTATAAGATACACATGGATTGTCAGGGTCAGCGGCATGGAAGTGTGTATAACTTAAGGTCACAGCTCTGCATTAGCTTAAGTTGTAAAAGTTGATTAATTGGGAAATCCAAGGCCAGCCTGGTCTACAAAGTGAGTTCCAGGACAGCCAGGGCTATACAGAGAAACCTTGTCTCGAAAAAAAAAAAACCAAAAAAAAAAAAAAAAAAAAAAAAAAGACAGTCTCACTGGGTAGCTTAGAGCTTGCTATGTAGATCAGGCTGCCTGAACCCACAGTGATCTGTCTCCACCCACTGAGCGCTTGGATTAGCAATGTGTGTCATGGTTCCTGGCTCTTACAGATCTTTATCCCCCACTCCATTCTCACCTCTTCTGAGACTTCTAGTGGTGCCTAGATGTCCAAGGGTCTGAGAACCCCACGGCCCGGCTGTAGGCCTGGGGACCCCCTAACCCGCTCTGGCTTCCCACATCTCAGACTGTGCTTCCCACAGGGGGTGGTTCTCAGCACTTCTCTACAGCCCCCCCCCCACCCGCCCCAGTGGCAGTGGCATGGGGTAAGCTCAGTCAAACTCCCCACATCCCACCTCCCCAAGAGGCCGTGCCCTGTGGCAGAGCAGACACAGGACCCACGACATTACACTAAACTGAATATCCATATAACTTTTTTTTTTTAATTTTAATTTTAATTTTTTATTGGCAGGGTCTCTTGTAACCCAGGCTGGCCTGGAACTTGTCATAGAGCTGGAGTTAGGCTTGAACACCTGATTCTCCTGCTTCTTCCTCTCTCCCAAGTTCTGGGATTATAGGAAACTGAATTCAGCACCTCCCAAATGTTTGGCAAGTGCTCTGCCACAGAATCATAACCCAACCCTGTTTTATTTTGAGAGACAGTTTCAATATGTGGCTCCCGTTGGTCTTGAGAGTAGCCAGAATCATGAGCTTATGCCAGGAGCTATACATTGTTCTTTGAATACACGCAGGTGTAGTTCATGGCTCCATAGCCCCTTCTTCCTAAAATGCCCCGAGATCTTTTCTTTTTTTTTTTTTTCCCCCCTTTTTTTTTGTTTTTTTGTTTTTTTGTTTTTTTCCCCTAAAACAAGGTTTCTCTGTGTAGCCTTGGCCATCCTGGAACTCATTCTATAGACCAGCCTGGCCTTGAACTCATAGCCTGCCTCTGCATCCAGAGTACTGAGATTAAAGGTGTGCTCTTTTGCCTAGCAACCACCCACCTTCCTTCCTTCCTTCCTTCCTTCCTTCCTTCCTTCCTTCCTTCCTTCCTTCCTTCCTTCCTTCCTTCCCATTCGTCTGTCTTTTAAGACAGTCTCGAGCCGGGCGTGGTGGCGCACGCCTTTAATCCCAGCGTGTGGAACCACAGACTGTCTCTTTTCATGGGGATCTGCTGTGGGGAGCCACGAGCAGGCCTTTGCCTACAGGCCTCTCTGCACTCCCAGCCACAACCACCACCAAGCCAAGGACTCTCAAGGTCTATCCCCGGGGGATGGGACGGAACCCTCCCCACCCCCCTGCGCCCCCACACCCCTGGCTAGAGGCAGGCAGAGGTCTGAGTTCGAGGCCAGCCTGGTCTACAAAGTGAGTTCCAGGACAGCCAGGGCTATACAGAGAAACCTTGTCTCGAAAAAAAAATAGATAATAAAGCATGTGTTTGGACTGTCTACAC
>NC_034590.1:75738153-75753113 GCF_900095145.1 Mus pahari | reverse complement strand
AAAAAAAAAAAAAAAAAAAAAAAAAAAAAGGAAAGAAAAAAAAGGAAAGAAAAAAAAGGAAAAGGTCGGTTGAGGCCACCTGGAGACTAACAAAGGAAGGCGTTGGTAACATGGAATTTATTGATTAATTGCAAGGAAGTGGAAGTTTTGTTCAGGTAACCCATGTATCTAGAACAATAGTTGCACATTCTAGATGCTAAGCAAATATTTATTGAACAAATGAAATTTGTTGGACAATAAGATTCACAGCCTACATTGTGTGGATTGTGTCGATCACAGCACAAGGTTGGCACCGCGGCAGCTCCCTAGGACTGTATAACAAGACACCTCAGCCTGGTGACTTAAGACAACTTATTCCCTCATGGTTCTGAGGCCCAGGTATAAAACAGAAAAGATCTTATCATAGCTACATCCCCTCCAAAAGCCCCAAGGAAGGATTCTTCCTTGTAAGGCCGAGCTCATCTCTCCCTCTTTCTTTGCTTGACCCTCTATGCGATGTGTGTGTGTTGTGAGTTTGCTTTTGATATTGTTGTTTTGTTTTGGAGACAGGGTGTCCTGTAGGGCAGGCTGGCAAGATGATTTTGGATTTCTGATCCTCCTGCCTCTACGTCCTCTGTGCTGGGGTTCCAGGTGTGCTTACTGGCTCTGTGACCCAAGGTTTTGTGATGACTATGCGAGCCCTTGACCAACAGAGAGAGGGGGAGGGGGAAAAACCCTGGGATGTGCTGGGATCTGAAGGGAAAAGAGGCAGGCATAAGGTACTGGAGGGATTCTGGGATTGACAAGCTCTTGGCTTCTATGTAAAGGCATCTGGACACAATGGACTGTGTGTGCAGTGACCTGAGACCGTAAAGAGGTCTGGAACTGGGGGGTCGAAGGGCCAGCAGGTGCCAGGCTGAGGTGGTAGCCCCGTACTTCCGGGTGGCTAGAAGACACAGTCTGGTGATCTCAGGCCAGACTTCCTAGATGGGATCACTGTAGCAGAGACTGCCTTTTTCACGAGACTGGAGCACAGCCGGGGCCAGGTCTGAGGCACAGAGCCAAGTGTACAGAAAGGACACAGCGGGAGTCCTGTCACTGGCCTCTGCTGAGTCAAGGGAGAAGGTGATAGACAGGGAAATAGATAGGACCTTATCATCACCTGTGAAGCAAGAGCTCCCACGGAATGTGCAGTGGCCTCAGAGCACTGGCCTCCAGGTACCTGGCACAGAGGTTCCTAACAGAGTGGACTCTTCAGGTCCTTCAGTAGCCTGGTCACAGCATTTCATAGGGAAAGGGGGTGTCCTGGCCTCTAGTGGTTTTGAGCACAGGTCTCTGTCCCTGAATGGCCTGTCACCGAGGGAGGCTTGAGTGAAGCCCCCTTACCTTTGTGGAGCGGAAGCAAGGACTTCTGGTTATTGGGGGTGCCCAGTAAGAGGTCCTGGTCATTGGGGTCATGTCCTAGGGAGCTCTGTCATCAGGGGTGGGGCTGGCATCTGAGTGAGTACTGATACCAGGGAGAATGACTAGAAGAAGTAATGGTGACTAAAGACCTGGAGCAAAGGCGCTGATCACTAAAGCTTGAGGCCTGAGGGAGAAGCCACTTCTTTTAATCCTGAATAGGAACATAGAGAAGGCTTTTCATGTTGGCCTGTTTACTGGCATGGCCAGCAAGGCTCACAATAACCAGCAGATGGCGCTGTGGCTTCACACAAAGCCGGAACCAGGACTGGCCACAAGAGGACTGCCCCTAGTTTGAGGTGGGTCAGCTCAGAAAAGGCTCAGGTGCAGGCTGTGCCAACTGTGGGCACAGTGGGATCAGGGAGACGAAATTAGACAACGAATCCTCACCAGACTCTCTGAGGAGATGGTCCCAGGCAGAACCCTCAGAGGTAGAAGATCCTAAGTGTGGCTTAAGCTGCCCAGGTCCCTTCCGTATCCCAGAAGTGTTGGCCGCTCAGAGGTCAGGAAAAACTTCTCTGCAAGTGTAGCCTAACTCCTTCCCAGGGTTGAGTCAATTGTTCCTGTCAAGCCACACGTCCCAAACAAGCTAGGATCCTCCAGGATGTCTGCACCAGGCCCTGTAAAACTCATAGAGAAGTAGACCATATCCCAGCTCCACTTGAACCCGCCAAAGCCCAGAAGTCATGAGAAACAGGTTACATCTCATGCCAGGGCCTTGTGATATTCCTGACACAGCCAGACAGCTGGATTCTCACATATGGGGCAGTCCAGAGCCTGGTTTTGCATACTGACATGCCCTATAGTCTTCTTGCAGTCCACACTTGGTCCAGAGTTGTGACAATACTCTGTGGCAATTGGGATGTGTCAGGACATTGAGATGTGACAGAACGGAGCAAGAGGTGATGTTCCATAATGTGCCTACGTTTGAGAAATGGCACATCCTGAGCTGTGGCTTCTCCCCCCACCCCAGCTCGCGCTCCAGATTATTTTATGTGTGTGTTTGTTTTGCCTGTGTGTACCGACACCATGTATGAGCCTGGTACACCATGTATGAGCCTGGTATACCATGTATGAGCGAGCCTGGTACATCATATACGAGCCTGGTACACCATGTATGAGCCTGGTACATCATGTATGAGCCTGGTACCCATGGAGCCCAGAAGAAGATTTTGGATCCTCTGGAACTGAAATTACAGATGGTTATGAACCACCGTGTGGGTGCTGGGACCCAGGTTCTCTGAAAGAGAAACAAGTACTTTTAGCCACCAACCCATCTCTCTAGGTAGCCTGTGAGCTCTAGCTTTAGCTGTACTACAGTACGATATGTACCTTCCGATTGGCCTCTGTTGTCTGACTGCTGTCATAGAGTGTTAGTGATGATCACTCAAGAAAGCTACTGTGACAAGCCCATTGGAGACATAGTATATAAACAATGTTTCTGAAACTTTGTGATGGCAGACCACTCTCAGTTTTAAAACGAAATTTCCATACAGGCTGAGAGATGGCCTTGAAGGTAAAATCTTATATTGTTCTTTCAGAGGACCTGAGTTCAGTTCCCAGCACCTATGCCAGGAGGCTCACAATGGTCTGTAACTCCAGTTCCAGGGAATCTGATTCTTTCCTCTTGCCTCTATGGTCACAACATGCACAGACATACAAACAAAACATTCATATCCATAATAAGAATAGGTGAATCTTTCTGAAAATATTAAAAAGTAATCTTTAAAATTTTCTATATTGAATCCATAGCAGACTGACAACTTTATTAAATGCAGAATAGAGCTATAAAAATAAAATTGAAAAGACATTATATATATATATATATATATATATATATATATATATATGAAGCTAAACTTAATTTTTCTTTCTTTTTTTTTTAAATTTTATTTATTATATGTAAGCACACTGTAGCTGTCTTCAGACACCCCAGAAGAGGGCATCAGATCTTACTATGGATGGTTGTGAGCCATCATGTGGTTGCTGGGATTTGAAATCACGACCTTCAGAAGAGCAGTCGGTGGTGCTCTTAACTGCTGAGCCATCTCTCCAGCCCCTAAACTTAATTTTTATTTATTTTGAACATCCTCTTTAACTTTATGTGTATAACTGTTTTGCCTTCACGTGTGCCTAGTGTGCCCCAGGAGGACAGAGAGGCATTGGTGTCCCTAGAACAGGCATTACAAGTAATTGTGAGCCACCATGTGGTTACTGGGAATTGAACCCGGGTCTTCTGGAAGAGCAGCCAGCGCTCTTAACCCCTGAGCCATCTCTCCAGCCTCAGCTTTTCATGTTTGAATACAGATTTACAGGAATTTTCAGAGTAGAGATTGCTGTGCACCTCCCGATTCCTCTACTGTGAAATCTTCTGTAACTATCACACACTTGTCAAGGCTGACATGGTATAACTGCAGGCTGGCCTCAGACGTCAGCAGCTCTCCCACCACAGCCTCTTTCTCCTTTGGGATCTGACTGGGGCTCCTAGAGTGCGTGTAGAGAAACTTTGATTATGAGACTCAAGTGACATCACACGGTTACTCCTTTTTCTTTGAGAGACTCCTGGAGTCCAGGTTGCCCTGGAATTCAGGACGAGGCTACCTTGGCTTCCAGGCTCTCCTGTGTCCTGGGCTGGTGTACATGCAGCAGGGTTTCTCTGGGTGCTGGGATTACAAGCATGTGCTACCATGCTCAGTTTTATGTGATGAATCAAACCCAGGGCTCTGCCCATGCTAGGGATGCCTTCCACCAACTGAGCTACGTCCCCCAAACTCTGACCTGGAACTTCTGGTCCACCTTTCTCCACATCCTGAGTGCTGGGGTTACAGGTATATGCCACCATACCCAAGTTTCAAGGCACAGAGACCATACAACACTAGTCAATAATATAATAGTCAAGCAATCTACCGGAAGAGCTGCATCCCCAGATCCTATTTTTTGTTCCTTTTAAGACAGTCTTGCTATGTAGTTCTGGCCTGGTACTCACTATGTAGTGAATAAGACTGATCTTGAACTCAAAGCAATCCTCCTGCCTCAGCCTTCCAAGTGCTGGAATTACAAGCATGTGCCATCACATCTGGCTCCAGATACTATTATTCTATCAAATTGTTATACAAGTATGCTAGTATTTACTCTCAGCCTCTGAACTTATTTCTGTCTGTCTGTCTGTCTGTCTGTCTATCTGTCTATCTGCCTGCCTGCCTGCCTGCCTGCCTGCCTGCCTGCCTGCCTGCCTGCCTGCCTGCCTGCCTGCCTACCTACCTACCTACCTACCTACCTACCTACCTACCTACCTACCTACCTACCTATCTATCTATCTATCTATCTATCTATCTATCTATCTATCTATCTATCTATCTATCTATCTATCTATCATGTAGCTCTGGCTGTCCTCGAACTCACTATGTAGATCAGGCTGACTTTGAACTCATAGAGATCCCCCTTTCTCTGCCTCTCAATCCCCGTCTGCTGGGATTAAAGTTGGGTGGTACCACACTCGGCTACCAACCTCTGAACTTATAATGACCGGCAGCAAGCAGATAAGGCCCAGCAGTGATGCCTAGGCCACACCTGGAGTAATGATAGTGTAAAGACTAGTTTGCTCGTGGTGGCATGGCACTGGGGGAGGGGCTGGAAATCAACTAAAGCATGAGCAACTAGGAAAGATGGTGTCCACACGGGTGGGTCCTCACCGCACCCTACAGAAAGATGACAATTCAAGCCCGACCAGGAAGTCTAGGTTCCTGGTTCCTGATGGTGTTAGCTGTACTGAAGGTTTGGTGTTAATGTTTGCTACAGTTTCTAAGCCTTGATGACAGTTTAAGAGCTCATTGAGCTGTAAAGGTCAGTGGGTGGAGAACTTGAAAAGACAAACTGTTTAAGGCATAAGAGATTACAGGTTTTGACCCAGGGATACGTCAGTCCAGGATCTCTGCTGAGTCAATGTCACTTTGTAGGAAATCAGGCTGAGGGTGTGGTGGCATACAACCAGGAAGTAGGAAGTTTCCGGAGAGCAAACATCCCCCAAGGAAAAGGAGTAGACCAAGGTGATCTGTTCTTGCCATAGCTTTTATTTTTGTCCATTTTGTGATCTGGACATTGGGGAAACAGACACTTCAAGCCTCAGTCTCCCCCCCTCTGTGAGGCGGTGTGCTGGCCGCAGTGGTGGCAGTGGCTGGAGAGATGGCTCAGTGGTTTAGAGCACGTGATGCTCAGTTCCCAGCATCCACACAGCAGCTCACAACTCCCTGTGAATTCAGTTCCATGGGATCCAATGCCCTCTTCTGAATTCTGGATATCTACATGCTACACACACACACACACACACACACACACACACACACACACACACAGGCAAAACATTCAGACTCATAGAAATAAATAACTCCTTAAATATTTTTTAAAATTTAAAATAGTTTCTTTTGTCATACAGTGCATCCCAACTACCTTTTCCCCCACCCCCTGTCCCTTCACTCCTCTTAGCTCCCCCGCCTTGCACTTTCCCCAGATCCACTCCCTCCTAGTTTCCTTTTCAAGAAAGAGCAGGCCTCCAAAAGACAACAGCCAAACAGGACACAGCAAAACACAGTAAGGTAAGGTGAACAAGGCTGGTCTAGGCAACCAAATTGGAGAGGGAAAGTCCTAAGAACAAGCAGAAGAGTCAGAGATACACCAGCTCCCTCTGTTAGGGGTCTGGAGAGATGGCTCAGCCATTAAAGGCTAGGCTTGTAACCCAAAATACATTTATTCATTTATTTATTCATTCACTTTATGTCCTGATCATAGACCTGCTATCTTCCCAGTCCATCCCTAAAACAGTCCCACCCCCTTTCCTTCTCTTCTGAGAAGGGGGAAGTTCCCTCTCCCCCCAGTTGCCAATCCACCCTTGTACCTCAAGTCACTGTAGGGCTAGGCGCATCCTCTCCTTCTGAGGTCTGGCAAGGCAGCCCAGTTAGGGGAATGGGATCCACAGGCAAGCAACAGAGTCAGGGACAGCCCCTGCTCTGAATGTTGGGGGATCAGCATGAAGACCAAGCTACACATGTGTGTGGGGCCTAGGTTCAGTCCATGTATGTTCTTTGGTTAGTGGTTCAGTCTCTGGGAGCAGCCCCCAAGGGTCCAGGTTAGTTGACTCTGCTGGTCTTCTTGAGGAATCCCTATCCTTTCTGGATCCTTCAATCCTTTTCCCAATTTTTCAACAATAAATCTTTTTAAAATTAGATTTACTCATTTTTAATTCTATGTACGCGTCTTTTGCGTATATATGTGTGTGTCTACATGGTGTGTGTGCCTGGTGTCTCTGTGGGGATCAGAGAGGCTATGACATCCTCGGGAACTGGAGTTACAGATGTGGACCACCATGTGGGGGCTGGAAATCAAATCTCGGTCCTTTAAAAGAGCAATGAATGCACTTAACTGCTGAACCATGTTTTCAACCTAATGTGTGTGTGTGTGTGTGTGTGTGTGTGTGTGTATGTGTGTGTGTGTGTGTGAGTGTATAGTACTGAATGTAATATTGAATTCAATATATATTGAATATATAGGCTATATTAAAGAATTATATATAAATGTATATACATATATAATTATTATAGATATATAATTATATATGTTTTAAAGAATTAACTGCAAGAAAGATTCTAGAAAAGAAATGGGAATTAAGCAGAAATGTTTCCTTGTGTTTATCTTGGAGGCCAGCTAGTCTTTCCTTTCAGGATTGCCTAAGAGGTGACCAATCTTCTGTCTTTCTTTTCCCTGTCCCCTGCCCCTGTTTACCCTAGACAGGGTCTCATGCAGTCCAGGCTAACCTCCAACTCTAAATAGCGGAGGCTCGCCTTCAGGCCTGATCTTCCTGCCTCCATGTAATCAATCAGTGCTGGGATTAAAGGTATGTACCACCACAAAGAAAGCTTTCTCACCTTTTCCTCTAGGCTCCACTGCTCTTTGGAAGTCGGGATCAAGTTTCTGGAAGGATCTAGCCCCGCCCAGGTCTCAGCCTAGCCCAGATTCTGTTTGTGTGAGAGTGGACGGAATCCTGAGTGACTGTGAGCATGTCCACAGCCATGTCAAGGATCCCAGTGGGAATGGCAAAGCCTTCCGTGGTCCATGTGCAGGTGATGGACTGGACGCTTCCTTCTCTCGGTGGGATGTTTACAGCCAGGGACGGATCACTGCAGATACCCCATGCCAAGGTTAGCTAAACCTGCGTCCCGATTCAACGGTTTAAAATGCACATGCTGAGTTTCTGGGCTACTGCTCGTCTGTCTCCATCAAAGTGCATGGTCTACGTGACTTCAGCTTTTCTGTCTGTGTCTGTGTGTCTGTCCTTTCTTCATTCCTTTATTGTCTGAGTTGTATCAGTCTCAAAGCCACGCAGGTGGAGGTCCATCAGCTTCCTCACCTTACATAGGGCATGCTTACATTTCAAGTGTCAGAGGGAAGCCTCCCTGGGGTCCTCTGTAGCCCATATCTCATCACCTCTAACAAGCACTGTTTGCTACTAAACACATTTGCACACTTTGCCATTATAGTCCACTCACTCCTGACCTTAGGGTAAAAGCTTGTCTGTGTCTGCCTCATTCTCCCTACTCCCTGAACTCAGCTGCTAGCTGGCCCACTGTCAACATTTAGTAAATATTTGTTGCAAGAGTGGTTGGGTATAAAACATGACTTAGAATGAAATTAACAGAGGAATCCAGACCATACAACCAAATGTCAAATAGGCTTTTCTGGATCCAAATAGGTTGCCTGGGATAAAGATGACCCTGGTGCTTATGGATTCAGTATGCAGCATCAAGTCTGTTGCTGATGCTCAGTGGTGGAGTGCTTGCCCAGCATGTGCTAGACTCTGACTTCTAAAGAGAAAAGTAAATGAATTAATAAACAAAGTTAGAAACCAAGAAAGGAAAGAAGGAAGGACCCAACCTACCATAAAGGTAGAATTAGGATGGCTGGGAAACAATATATTCTATATACACTGATCATCAAAGCAAAAACAACCTTTGATCTTCTTGTACTATGCACCAAGGATTTTCCATATGGATAAAGGGGGCGGGGGAGACAGAGACAGAGGCAGGCAGAGAGAGAGAGAGAGAGAGAGAGAGAGAGAGAGAGAGAGAGAGAGAGAGAGAGAGAGAGAGAGAGAGAGAGAGAGAGAGAGAGAGAGAGAATGCACCAAACAAAATCCTCAAACAAATAAATAAAACAAACCCAGGAACATAAAATATCTTCTGACTCTCTGTAATGGCAAAATGTTTCCAAACTCTCTCTCAAAAAGAAGAAGGTAAAAGCCCAAACCAAAAGAACCCCAACCCCAAGCTGGGCATGGTGGCGCACACCTTTAATCCCAAGCACTCAGAATCAGGCCAAGCCCAGAAAGTCAGACAGCTCACAAGTAGCAGGTCAGGAAAGGGATCTAAGCCAGGGGGAGGCCAGCCAGGGCCAAGAGGCCAGAAAGCGTTTATGGGGAGATGGCATGTGGACTCGTTTTCAAACACGTAGACTTAAAGGTTGCCCATTTGGGGACATTCCTTTCTCACTCCCTTCTCCCCAACTGGTCTTCTAGGACTTTGTGGGGCTTCTGAGGCCTGAAGCTGACTCCTTCCTTAGTTTCTCTCAACCTTATTCGTCCATAATGAAAGCAGCTGCTAATCCTGGCAGTCAGCCATGAGCCAGGTCAGGGAGCTGGTGAAGGAGCCAGACTTAGCCAGCCAGGTCCCTATTCACTTCCTTCATTTCCACAGCTGCCTTGAGCCTAGGAGCCCGGTCACTCCCAGGCTCTCTGCTCTCTGTCTCTGTCCTTCTGCCTTGGTCTGTCTCTGTCCCTCTGTCTTGCCTGTCTCTGTCCCTCTGCCCTGCCTGTCTCTGTCCCTCTGTCCTGCCTGTCTCTGTCCCTCTGCCTTGCCTGTCTCTGTCCCTCTGCCTTGCCTGTCTCTGTCCCTCTGCCCTGCCTGTCTCTGTCCCTCTGCCCTGCCTGTCTCTGTCCCTCTGCCCTGCCTGTCTCTGTCCCTCTGCCCTGCCTGTCTCTGTCCCTCTGCCCTGTCTGTCTCTGTCCCTCTGCCTTGCCTGTCTCTGTCCCTCCGCCCTGCCTGTCTCTGTCCCTCTGTCCTGCCTGTCTCTGTCCCTCTGCTCTTGCCTGTCTCTCTCTCCTTTTCTTAAACCTTAGAATTTTCTGACTTAAAACCTGCTTGCTCTTGCCTCTCTGTCCCTCACAGGGTCACTCCCCACCCCCAGCCCACTTAAATAACTCAGGAATGTGAGCAAAACTTTCTTCCATTCTTCTGAACATAGCTCAGAGTGGCATTTCATTTTAAGGTCTTAAAAAATATTGCTTTTAATAAATACCTTAAAATTAAACAAGAGCCGCATACTCGTTGGCATAAGAACAGATAGCATTTTCTGAAGGGTTTTTGTTTTTTTCCAAGCAGAAGAAAAGAGAAAATAGAAATGATTCAACAATTTACTTCTGCAGATCACACCGCCCTGCCGACATAAGGGTACTCTGGCCTGGCGCTGGCCTTCCAGGGACCTTCTGCCATGTTCCTGGCCTGGGTAGATGTGGGCATCTCTGTGGGAGGCCCAACGGAGAGGCCTCCTGCCACCTGACTGCCTCCAGACTGAGCTGTCACGATTCACACCTGAGGCTCTGCCTGCTCCGGCCTCCCACTCAGCTTCCTTTCTGGTCTGAGGTTCGTGATTCACCCTGAGCTGTGTGCAGCCACGCGTGGAGGCCATTCTTAAGCTTTTCTCCCTTCACCCACGCACGATGGATGACATCCATATGCACACACATCTCAAAGGCTAAACCCAATTTTATCTAAACCCAGGAAGAATTTCTGCAGGAACCAAAGCCAATGGTAAAAATAAAGATACCATCTCAACTAGATACAATAATCTGAAGCTGGCAAGACCATGGCTGAGTTTGCAATCTGCCCATTCCTGCTCCTGCTGGCTACGCATGAAGCACAGCCCCAGAGAACCACTTTCTGAGAACAGTATTGTCCCCCAAATTAGTGAAGGTGAAATTGCTACCCAAAGAACTTTAATAGTGGGACTCCACTAAGCTTCACATTGTGGGTTTATTTCTCCTTGTGTATTTTAAAATATTTTTTTATTATATTTATTTATACATGTGGTTTCAAGCATATGTGCATATATGGGGTATAGAGGGTATATGTGTGTATGTGTCATGGTGCACATGTACAGGTCAGAGGGCAACTTCTAGTACCTAATCCCATGTGTGTGGGTTCTGGAGGTGGAACTCAAGCCTTCAAGTTTGGTGGTTAGTCACTGAGCCATCTTACCAGTCCTGTATGTTTTATTTGAGACTTATTCTGTATCCCAGGCTTGCTTGGAACTCACTACATAGAGCAGGTTGGTCTTGAACTCATGAGGAGTATACTCCAGCCTCACCTGCCTGAATCCTGGAGTTAAAAGGTCTTTGCCACCACACTGAGCTCATGCATATTCTTAACTGCAATAAATATGCTATATTGTATGTTTGTTTGCCTGTCTATTTTTCATCACATTTTAAGAAATTAACCACTATATCCCTGAGTGTCCAGCACAGTAGCGGGTTTTGATCAACAAATATATGAATTCATGACTGGCAAACCATTTTGCCTAGGAATCCTGTGTGTCCCTTGCTCTGACTCCTTTATTGCAGTACTCTGTGTGGGTCACTGGCGTGACCTCTAGCAACTTGCAAATCAGTTTCTTAAACTCAGCCTGCCTTCTGTTCAGGCTGTATAGCTGATCTCTCATGCCAGTCCTGACATTTTGGTCTTAGTTTCTGGGCCTCTTTAATTAGCTTGCTTTGTCTTTTTGCGTGGCAGTTTTGAGATATTCCCAAGAACTTTATTTATGTAGTCTTGCTGCTGCGCATGTACAATCCCAGCCCTGGGCAGCCGGGAGGGACATGGTGAGCTTGAAGCTTTCCTTAGCTACACAGTGAAATGTTGTCAAAACTCAAACTAAAGCAAACAAGGAATTTTATTTACAGTGCAAGTTTTCCTTAAGCTGTCCCAGAACCTCCTAGAAGGGGTGTCCAGATGTGCATCACTGACAGATGTGTGGCTTCACCCATTATTATCCAGAGCAGAAAGCACAGGCCTGCACACAGAAGCAATCCAGCTCATTTTCGGTATTTCTTATGCTTTTGTTTTGTTTTGTTTTAAGATGTATTTATTTTTATTTCACGTGCATGGGTGTTTTGCCTGCCTTCATGTCTATGTACTACATGTGTGCATAGCTCTTAGAGGCTGCAGAAGGGTGTCAGTTCCTTGGAACTGGAGTTACGTACTTGTGAACTGCCATGTGTGTGCTGGAAATCAAACCTGGGTCCCGTGGAAGAGCAGGAAGTGCTGCGAACACTGAGCCATCTCTCCAGCCCTTTTCCATTGATAACCATGCAAGGGCTGGGATGAAGGCTCGGTGAGTAATGCACTTTTTGTGTGACCGTGAGGACCTGGATTTGGATCCTTGGCTTCCAAGTTAAGAGCAGTGATGTGCAGGGCCGGGCAAAGGGATGTGTGGGACACACACACACACACACACACACACACACTGAGAACAAAACCCCACATAGTCTAAAACCTGTGTCTTCCATGGGGAGGTAAGTTCAATTTTATCTACTGTCTGTTCTCCAAACCTAACCTGGGTGGTTTTGTTTCTCCAACCTGAGTCCTCACCCTGCAGTTCTATTTATTAATATGCATGAAAGGCAAAAAATAGGCTTTGGGGCAGCTGGTAATGAAAACAATGGTTAATGTTTAAAAGAGCTCCTTGGCAGGAGTCTTCTGTTGAGTTAAGAGCAGGAAGGCCAAACATGGACCAAAATAGAGGGAAAGATGGCTCAGGCTTGGGGTAGGAATGGGATGTCCGGACAGTTTGTTTGTTTTTCTATCTGACTCTAATCGCCCTCATAAGTCACACTTACTTCTGACCCTGTACTTTAGCCTCAGAGGATTTGGGGTCAAAGTGGAGGCTGGTCTGTTTATCTGTGACTAAACTGGGAGGATTAGTGTCACAGGATTAGATGCATTCTGGAGTCACTGCTAATCTCTGTTAACACAGGTGGGCTGGGCAGGGGGGGGGTAGGTGGTGCCAGCCTCCTGGGAAGCAATTTCTGGGTTTACACCAATTAGATCAGTAGTCTACACCTCCAGAGGCCTGGACACAGCTGTGTCCTGTTTGTACCAAGGGTCTGGGGACAAGTCAGGAGTCAGAGTCCCGGAGCCTTCAACTTCTTGTGGGACCAGAAGGAAGTGGAGAGCAACTAGATGTGTGGTCTGAAGGGACCGTCTTGCTCATCACACTTGCTGGACCTTAATGAAAGATCTGCAGCCACCAAGTCCCGTGTGATAGGTATCAGGTCCCTAAGGGAATGAGGATGGATTAAAACTGTTGAAAGTTTTAACACCTTAACGTTGTTAACTGGTTTTATGTTATCTTAAACAAAACTGTATCGATCATAAAATAAGTCAATAAAGTCATCAAGCAAGGTCAATAAAGTTTCATTTATCTCACCAATGCTTTTCTACAAAAACTAAATTCATTAAAAAGGTGTCTTCTGTTCTATTTGGGTGTTTCTGCTTTGATGACGCCGTGTGCTCCTTTTTATGGATCCTGTGAAGAAACTCATCTCTGACATTGTATCTGAGGAAGGGTCTCTGTCAGTGGAGACCTGAGGGGAAACCAGAGAGGCCCAAGTGAGGGGCCCTGGCTGTGAGGGAAACCGAGGGAGGGACACCAGTCATTGAGAGGACTGTGTAAAGTACCTGGTCAACACAAGGCTTGAGGCTGCCCCCTAAGAAGTCCCTAGTCCTTGAGGAGATTGAGGTCTGGGTGGTCATGCTGAAGGTGGGCACTGGGCTAATGAGGAGCCTGGGCAAAATGCTCTGCTCTTTGAGGACTTAAGACAGGTCTCTGACTACTGAGGGTCCGAGGCAGAGGTCTTTTTCTAGTGGGATGCAGGAGGCATTGTCACCAAAGTCAGAGGAAACCCCTTATGATACCTCCCCAGGTCACTGTAGACAGAGCTCAGATCATCCCAGAATCTGAGAAAACATTCTACCGAGTTACACCCCCAGGGTTGTCTCAAATTCCTGTGTGGCTAATGGTCCTGAGTGTTTGTCTCTGTCTTGAAGGTACTGAGGACAATTCTTGGGTCACTGAGTTAGGGACACTGGCAAAAGTGTGGGAACTTTGTCTCTGAGAAGGTTGAAGAAAGACTCTAGCCATGTCAGTGGTACAGATGTTAAAAGCTAAGCAAATGTCATTATTTTCTCAAATTCCCTTTCCATCTACATCATCACAAAACACCCCTTATCTTTCTGAACTGTATGGAGAACTGTTGAGACATGATTCGGGGTGTTTATTAATGGGAAATCTAAATAAAGAAACTTCCATTCATTTTGGGCTCCCTTTGGTATGTGAGGACTTCCTGGTACAGGGTCCAATGGGGGGGGGGGGTTAAGGGCATGATGAAACCAATGATCCTAAATCCGCCCTAATTCCTTCTCCAGCCTGCCCTGCAGGTGTTCCAATCACCAGCAGATGGCACTGCAGCGCCACACTTGGAGGGACATCTGGCTGAGGTCCCAAGGTGGGGCCCAGGTGCAAGCAGGTGAGGTATGGGAGAGAGAGAAATTAACTGTCCTTCACATCAGACTCCCTGGAGGCAGGAAGGGATCAGGTTTGATGGCAAATCCCAAAGCTCAGGCCACCCAGAGGCCAAAGCCTGCCATGACCAACAACTTTCAACTTTGCAACTTGAAGTTGCAAAGGCAGTGTGGTTCATTTGCACCTTCAGTTGTTCATCAAGTGCACATTCGAATTTTAATAGAATCAGTGATGAGACCTAATGACACAAGGTTGGGTTGTTCACATGAGGAGTTCAGAGAAGTTATGTGACCATACAACTTGGTTTTTCTTCACTGGGTTTCCTGTCTTCAAGCTGTCTCTTTGCAGGTCACCCTCCACAGGGCTACCCAAGTGAGATTTTGAAAATCCTTCCCTAACCCCCCATTTATTACCACACCTCTTACTGTGTACTTCATGGTTGCACACAAAGTTCTGGGACACACCCGCTTTGCCTCCCCCAGCCTTTCCTGTCCCCATCTAACGAACAGGCTGGCAGAGATCCTGGCAGGCAACAGTGATAATCTTTCTTCCTGGTGACACATGCTCTCCATGGAAACCCTCACATATGGATTCTTCTGCCTCATCTATACCCACTAGTCACCCAGACAAATTACACTGAGTTTTAACTTAAATATGGTTCCCTCATGGTGGCTTTGCATCCTCAGCATCTTTCCTTAAAAAAAGGTTTATCGCAAGAAAACCAAGATGGATGACCATTGTGTGGATACTTCATTCCTCCTTAGAATAAGGAACAAAATATCCATGAAAGGATATAGGTATAGAGACAAAATTTAGAGCTAAGATGAAAGGATGGACTATCCAGAGACTATGCCATCCAGGAATCCATCCCATCATCAGCCACCAAACCCAGATACTAA
>NC_034590.1:75734818-75737818 GCF_900095145.1 Mus pahari | reverse complement strand
TGTCTCTAGCTGCATATGAAGCAGAAGATTGCCTAACCGGCCATCATTGGGAAGAGAGGCCCCTTGGTCTTGTAAACTTTATATGACCCAGCACAGGGGGAAGGCCAGGGCCAAGTAGTGGGAGTGGGTGGGTAGGGGAGCAGGGACAGGGGTAGGGTCTAGGGAACTTTCAGGATAGCATTTGAAATGTAAATAAAGAAAATAATAATAAAAAACAAAAGAAAAAAAAGGTTTGTTTTTTGTGTGTGAGTGTTCTGCCTGCATGCATGTATGTGCACCATGTATGTGCCTGGTGCCTGCAGAGGCAAGAAGAAGGTCTTGAATCTCCTGGGCTGCAGATGGTTGTGAGATGCCATAATCTGGGTCCCTTGCAAGTGTAGCCAGTGGCTTGTTGGTTTATTTGTTTTTGAGCTAGGGTCTTTTTATGCCGGGATGTCCTTGAATTTATGATATAGATTAGGCAGGCCTCTGCCTGCCAAGTGTCGTAATTAAAGGCATATGCCACTATGCCCGTCTGTAGTTAGTGTTCTTGATGATCGAGTCATCTCTCTGTTTTCTTTTTAAATTACTGTTGTTGTTGTTGTTAGTGTGTGTGTGTGTGTATGTGCGTGTGTGTGCATGTGTGCATGCGTGTGTGCCAGAAGACATCTTGTGGAGTCAGGCCTCTCGTCTGCCTTCACATGGGTTCCAGGAATCAGACTCCAGATGTCAGGTTTATGTAGCAAGTGCTTTACTCACTGAGCCATCCCACTGCCTCCCTTAGCATGTTCCTTGGATACCACTTATCACAATTATAACTACGTATTTTCATACTCACTGGCGTAGTGCCAGCTCTTCTACTGGATTTTCAGTTCCTTGAGGCGACTGCGTTCATTCCAGCTGTGCTACGACAGCAGTGACACTGAGCATAGAGGGCTGTTCGGAAGGAAATGGGATCAGCCTAGGTGGCCACCAGTTGATGACTGGACAATGAAAATAAAAAAGTGTTGCATATATGAAATGGAATTTCATTCCCCCATGAAGAAAAATGACATTATGAGAATTTCAGAAAGCGAGTGAAGCTGGATCATCATCATCATCATCATCATCATCATCATCATCATCATCATACGAGCCTGTGGTGACCCAGGCTCGTATTCTCTCATATGAGATCTCAGCTCTTACATATGTTTAGTGTGAAATGAGTGTATGAAGAGGAGAGAACTCTGTAAGTGGGAAGGGGTGATGGGGTGGGCATTAAGGGAGAGAGGTAGAGATGGTTCAGCTAACGCATGTGACAGGAAAGCAAAAGGGGAAAGACTGGTTTCATAATTGGGGATGGAGGCAGGAAGATGAAGAAGGGGAGATGCCAAGCAAATTATGTATGAAATGCAGAAATCTACTACCTTTTAAGTCTATTAAAAAATAAAATAAAAACGAGGCTGGAGAGAAAGCTCAGAGGATAAGAGCACTGGCTGCTCTTGCAGAAAAGCTAGGTTAGGTTCCCAGCAGCTACATGGCAGCTCACAACCATCTGCAACTTCAGTTCCAAGGGATCTGATGTATTCCACTGGCCTGTATGGGCACCAGGCACACATGTGACACACAGACATATACACAGGCAAACATTCATACACATAACATAAAAATAAATAAATCCCCAAGATAAAAAATAGAGGTTAAATATATTTTAAAGTGGGATAGTATTCTGTCATTAAAATGGGTGAGAAGAGGAAAGGAATGCCACTCTCCATGAACTCCTCTCTGTGACCTGCTGACAGAAAAACTGGGTAGGCACAAGACCGACAGGCTGATGTCTCCGCAAAGCCCACAGCCACCAGGCACAAGTGTCAGTCAGGCAGAGGGAAAACCAGTCACTTGCAGTCTGAATGACACTTCCTGGGGATGAACTTACACTGACTGCTGAGTGGCATCTATCTTGTGGTTTTGTCAGTGATTCAGAAGGCAAGATCGGAGAACTGTCGACGAGATTTAAAACAGAGATTTGTGGATATATCCCCAAGAAGTGTCCCAGAGATGGACTGTGCCACATTCATGCATGCCTACCAGAAGCATCCGCTCACAGAAGATATTCCTGAGGACTAGGTCGGCTGAATGACTCTCTGAGTGATACCATGTTATCCTGGGTACCATTCTCCTGTGAGTTCTAGACCTTTTCCTGTTCCATACACACCAACCAGGACCTGAGATGAGGACTCTCAGGGTACGTAGTCATGGGCTGATGTAACTATACTTTTGACTACTTTATTGGTTTTTTTTTCCCCCTTCTAATGCCCTACTCCCCTACTCCATCCTTATTCCTTCCAACCTCCCAATACTAGATAGGAGAGAAAGAAGGTTAGGGGTGGGGAGCTGGGCATGGAACTTGTTAGACTACTTAGTGCTGATTAGGGGCATCAAGTTCCTTGGGGCAAGTTTGCTCTTTTTCATCAGGATATCTCCAACCAGCAGCCAGCAGCCAGCAGCCAGCAGCCAGCAGCCAGCAGCCAGCAGCCAGCAGCCAGCAGCCCCCAGCCAGCAGCCCCCAGCCAGCAGCCCCCAGCCAGCAGCCAGCAGCCCCCAGCCAGCAGCCCCCAGCCAGCAACCAGCAACAACAGCAGCATCAAGGGCAGGAACAACAGGGGGAGCAGCCGTTGCCCCCTTTCTTGGGGCTCTGGCATTTATATACCCTCTGAAGAGTCCCCAGAATTCCAAACATAAACTATCTTCAGCTGGCAAAATTACATCCCTACCAGAGAATGAGGCATAGTTAGATGCTGTGGACAATCTGAAGCAGGCCTATATCTCAGACCCGGGATTAAAACGAAAACCATATTCATATAGTATTTCTGTGGTTTTTATTTTTTTTGGTTCTTTTTTCTTTTTGTTGCTGTTGTTTTTTGTTTGTTTGTTTGGTTGGTTTTTGTTTTTTTTTTTTTGGTTTTTCGAGACAGGGTTTCTCTGTATAGCCCTGGCTGTCCTGGAACTCACTTTGTAGACCAGGCTGGCCTTGAACTCAGA
>NC_034590.1:75729707-75734388 GCF_900095145.1 Mus pahari | reverse complement strand
GATTCCAGAGGGTTACAATGACCATCATGAAGGGCAGCATGACAGCAGACAAGCAGGCATGACACAAGAACAGTAGCTATAGCTCCTCATATCCTCTTCCATAAGGAGAGAGAGAGAGAGAGAGAGAGAGAGAGAGAGAGAGAGAGAGAGAGAGAGAGCCCTGTCAGTGACACACTTTCTCCAACAAGGCCATATCTTCTAAACCTTCCCAGGCAGTTCCACCAACTCAGGGTCAAGCATCTAAACACATGAGACTATGGGGCCATTCTCATCCAAGCTGCCACATGTTCCCTGGGCAAAAAAAGTGAAGGTAAGTTAGCTACTGATATCTATGTGCATGATGCTCATTTCAATTGGCTGAAAAAAAAAAAAAGGTGAGCCTGGAAGATCTGTGTGGGGGACAAGGTGTGTCTGATGCATCAATCAATTACCTTTCTTCAGTCTTTCCAATCTTTACCCAACAGAGTAGGGAATGAGCTGGCAGTAGGATCAAAGGAAGCCAGTTAGGTTTGCTCTCAAGGATGGAGCTCTCAAGGATGGAGTTCTGCAGGCTAATCTTACTTGGTTACAAAAGTCAAGTTGCCAGTTAGTGGGGACAAACTTTCAGTCCATATTATAGAATCATATTTTAATGGAAATCACCAGTTAACTGGTACTAGCCAGAATTTTCATTACATTAAATGTCCAGTATTCCTCAAAGGGATTTATAGCTATTCTGGATTTGGCTTCTCTATTTCTGTAAGCACTAGCATCTGTGAAGTTACTAAATGTTATCTATCTATCAATCTATCTATCTATCTATCTATCTATCTATCTATCTATCTATCTATCTATCTACCTACCTACCTATCTATCTTTGAGGCAGAGCAGCATGTAGCCCAGGCTGGTCTCCCAGTGCGTATGCAACTATGCGTGATCCTCTTATCTCTATTTCCTCAGTGCTGGGGTTACAGGAGTGTACCATTTCACCCAGGTTTTAAATTTTAATTAATCAGTTAATTTTAGGCAGGCTTTTGCTGTACAGCCTATATGTCTATAGCTCATTATGTAGTACAGACTGGCCTTGAACTCATGACAATCCTCCTGCCTTGGTTTCCTCAATGCTGGGATTAGAGGTGTAACCAACCAAGCCTGGCTATGGATTGTATATAATCATACACACTGTATGTCTTCTCAGTTATCTAATGTTGCATAACAAGTCAGTCTGAGGCTTAGTGGTTTAAAATGACAACTATGTATTTTCGTACATGCGTCTGTAAGCCATCTGGATGGTCAGCTGGGAGCCTAGGATGGCCTTACTTATGTCTGTCTAAAGGCAGCAGTGACGTGGGATCCTGGACCATGTGTCTGTCCTTATGCAGTAGGCTAATCTGGAGTGGTTTATTGTGTCAGGGCCAGGAAGACTGAGAAGCTAAGTCCCAGATATGGCACATTCCATTTCTGCTGTATTTGATGATGAGAGCTAAAAGGCAAGTGTAGACTGAAGGGGTGAGGAAAGATCCCACGACCTTGGGCAGGACTGTCCCACCTTGCCAGCTGCAACGGTTTAGATAGATGTTCTTCAGGCCCCTATGTTAAAGCTTGGTGCCCAGTTGGTGGATCTAATCTTTACAGGCTCCTACTTCTTTAATGGATAAATTCACCAGTGAATTTCTAAAATTGATACCATTATTGGAAGGTGGTGAGAGATAGGGCCCGGTTGGAGCAAACGGGCCACAGGGACCACGCTTTTGAAGGGTATACTGTCCTTGTCTGTTTCTGTTTCATGGCTGCCACAAGTGAGCAGCCTTGTTCTTCAAGCTCCCTAACATGATGTTTAGCCTCACCTCACACTGGTCCAGAAGCAAAAGAATCCAGTGACTACAGACTGAGATCACGTCAACAGTGAGCTAACAACAGCCTTTCCTCCTTTAAATCATTCACGTGTACCTTAAAATAATGAGACAGATCCTGCAAGATGTGGCCAAGATTATTATATTTAGCTTTCTTTTTCCTCTAGGCAACAGTTGGCTAGACCTGAGCCAAGGCCACTGGTCAGATGTTGTTGCTCTTCGTCTCTCAAGAAATGCTATTAAGAGACAATAACTATTACCATTCTCTACTAGGCTTTGCTGGATTGGGATGCCTATTTTCCAACCATACACTTCTCCCTCTCCTCCCCTCTCCCTCCCTCTTTTCCTTCCCCCCTTTCCCTCTTATTTGCTGTATAACTTTCCTTCTTTCTTTTTAAAAATTTATTCTTTCCTTCATTTTGCTTTTTTTTTCTTTTTTGACAGAGTTTTTCTATGTGGCATTCGCTGATTCAGAACTCACTCTGTAGCTCAGGTGGGCCTTGAACTCACTGTAATTTTTCTTGTCCCAGTTTCCAGGGTGCTAGGATTCCAGGGGAGAGCCCACACACAGAGACGGCCATTCACTTTGTTGGTAAGTAGCCTCAGGAAGTCTAGTTTTAGGGCAAACAGAATGGACCAGGTGTCCAGGGGGAGCTAGGAGAGCAGGAGGCTCTCGAGGATTACAGGGAGAAGCCCAGCTAGCTTTTCTCTAGTTCAAAGGGTTTTCTGTGCCCCTGATTCTGTGCAATGGTCAATTTGATACTGAGTTCATGAGACGGTGGAGATATATTAACCAGAGCTGCTCAGGAGACAATAATGTGTGACCTGCCAAGTCAAGGATTTCTGGGTAGGTAAAATACTGCAGGAGAAAGGAAAAGCATGATTACTCCAAGTAGAGGCTGGGCCGTAAGGAAGACAAAAGGAAGGAAGAAACAGGTCACAGGGGAGTAGAGTCTGTGGTGTAACACTTCCCATGACCAAACTTTCAAATAGAAAGACTATACCTTTTTGTTCGTTTTCTGTTTTTTTCTGACAGTCTCATCCAGGCTAAGCTGGCTTCAAACCCACTATGTACCTGAAGATGACCTTTAGTTCCTGACCTTCTTGCTGAGTGATGCTGAGACTTCTTCCTGACCTTCTATCAGCTGAGTGATGCTGAGACTGTGGGCATCTGCCACCTCTCTGGCTAAGAGTCTGTTTCTTTATAAAAATTGATGAAAGGGTGGTGCTTGACGACAAGATTGGTCAAGGAATTAAGATCTCAGTGTGGGAACATTAAGTGGGTGTGTGCTGTGAGTATATCGGAGTATGGGAAATTCTGGACTTGTAATCAGAATAGTTAAGACCCAGATACTATTTTGTGGTCATTTTGAACACCTAGCTTCCCCACATCCTCTTTAGAGAGTAATGTCTTCAAGTTTACGAAAAGACACAAAAGCATTTCAATGCCTAATGATCTACGCTGAAAGTTAAAACTCCTCTAAAGGTCTTTGTGTGGCCTATGTATAGCAAAATTAGCTTGATTTGAAAGTTTTGATCTGGTTTTGTCTTAAGCACACATCTTCCTCCTATGTTCAACAATTCAAAATTCCCATAAATTATCCAGTAATATAATTCATAGAAATACTTCTTTTGGTAGGAAAACAAGTAGACCAAAATATGTTTTCCTCCCTCCTTCCACTTTCATTATAGATTACCTTTTAAAACAATGTAAATCCCTGACTTTCTTTTTTTTTTAATTTAAAGATTTATTTATTTTTGTTTTATTTGTTTTATTTTATTTTATCTTATTTTTTGTGTGTCGTTGTTCTACCTGTCTGTCTGTATGTGCACCATGTGTTAATGTAGTAGCCACAGAGGCCAGAAAAAGGTATCAAATCCCTTGTGAATGGAGTTACAGATGGTGGTGAGTCACCAACTGGGTTCTGAGAACTGAATGTGGGTCCTCTGTAAGAGCAGCAAGTTCTCTTAACTGCTGAGCCATCTTTCCAGTTCCTCCCCAACTTTCAAAATCACATGGCTATTGCTGAAGCACTTAGGCATGGTCCTCTCCTAACACCAAGTGCCTCTGTCCTTTTCCTAGTCACACAACTTACTAAGTTTGCTTCCCTCGTGCTCACTGGGAAATTCTTTTCAGCAGTGTAAGTCAACAACCCTAGCTGCACCCCAGTAAAGGCCCCAAGGCTGAGAGGGCGGCTTTGAAGCTTGCATAGCTGACAATGACCAGTAACAGTGACTTTGCTGACCTTGACTCTGTCCTCTGTCGTGGTGCCCTGTTGTTATGAGTATTCCTCCTGTTCTTTGCCTTCTCACTACAAGGCGGTCTAGGTTGTAGCCTGCTTGATGATTGTCTTCAGAGAACCTGAGGATGTTTGGAGCAGATCTTTCCCACATGCTCTCTTTCCCCAGTATCTCATGCGCTATGAACTGCCTGAGGGTCATATGTAGTTCTCCTCACTGAGGAGTTGAGGCCATTTTAGAAAGGTGATCTGGCCAGTGTTAAAGAGGAGCCAATAAATCAGGCTGGCTTAGATGTTCTTGTCACCTTTCACAGAGTTGACACCCATAGGCCCTTAGGCACATAGCTTTTCATTCTCCATGGACTTCTTTGGAAGCTTGCTGCACTAGAACTCACTGCTTTCCTTGGGGAAAACCTACCTACAGGAAGGAATCTCACACCTTAGATTGCCCTCTCCTACTACTATGTCCCAAATGTGAATGTGTCATTTTGAGGTAGGAGCCTTAGGACTTTAACTAGTTAAGATGATGCTCACCATCCCACAGGTCTTAGGAACTGTATATACATGGGTGGGTTGGGGTGGGGTGGGGTGCGATGGGGTGGGGTGAGG
>NC_034590.1:75669813-75729416 GCF_900095145.1 Mus pahari | reverse complement strand
TGGGTGGGGTGGGGTGGGTGATTTGGGATGGGGTGGGGTAGGGTGGGATGGTGTGGGGTGGATTAGGAAGAGCATACAGGTCTGTAGTTCATTGCACATTTAGATTTTCCTTTTTGCTATTGTGTGTTTTGCAATTATTATTTAGGTTTCCTTTTTGCTGTTCTTACATGTGTGAGCATGAATTGAGTCAGTTTGTTTGATTAATAGAATTGCATCTTAGCTGAAGCTTTGCTCCCAGGAATAGACATTACCTCCAGAGAGTGCAATCTGTACTCATATTGAAAGGGATATATTTCCTCAATTAGAAGGACATCTTGCCTTTCCCCCAATGTTAGCAAGCACCATTATCAGGGAGATGTCTGGTTTCCTTCCTGCTCTGCCTGGGATTCCATTGCAGGCATGATGAATAAGCCACATTATCCTTTAATAACTCCCCCCTTCGTTAATTCAGGAAAGACTACAGCCTCAGTTAGTTGCTTGAGCAGTTTGAGTTCTTCTTTTGGGAGCTTGGCTGGCTGTGAATATTCGGTTACAGTAAATCTACCTTCACCCAAGTGAACCCAGATAGTTTCTGCTCATTCCAATCAATCTATCCATCTCCAGAAGACAGACAGGTTCATCAAGCAAAGCTGTAAACACTGAACCTCAGAGTGATGTGGGCATCACCCCCAGGCTGCAGCATGGAGCGAAATGTTGAAGACTGGGTAGAGCAGCCTAGAAGGCCTACAATATTTGCAAGGTCTCCAGTTTACTGAGAAGAGGAGGAAGAGGAAGAAGGGAATGAAGGAAGGAAGAAAGGAAGAAAGGAAGGAAGGAAGGAAGGAAGGAAGGAAGGAAGGAAGAAGAGAGAAAGAGAGAGAGAAAGATAAAAGAAAAAAATGACCCTTGACCAGAGTCTATTGTAACTAAAACTTGGGAAGATACAAGGAAATAAGAGAAAAATGGCTGGCATGACTTTGTGAAATGAAGTTTCCAGAAAACCAAACCAAACCAAACCAAACCATGCTGAGTTCTACGTTGTAGACGGATGGCTGATGGACTGTGGAGAACTGGAGTCAGACTGGGTTATCTTTGGTCTCTGTGGTACCCATCTATTGCCAAGCTCACCACGGGTGACCTAAAATCCTCGAGACTTTCAGGAAAATCCCTTAGGAATGTATAAACAGACTTCTATCTTCCACCAATCCAAAGGCTAAGATTGCCATTAGATAATATCTGAGGTTTATAACAAAGATTATTTTTTTTTTTTGCTTTGCTGTAACTCACCTAATATTCTCAGTTTGTGAAATTTGACATTTCCAGTATCTGAAAGATGCTTTGATTTTAACTTTCTTTGTTCTGTTACTATAAAAACTTCTTAAAACTACTTCCACATTGGAACATAGTATTTGGGGTAACCTGAATCTGTGTTCCCAGGCCATGGTCATTCATATTTGGCTCTAGAATAAACTATTTTTATTCTTTTGATGTGAAAGCTGTGGGTATTTTGTGTGTCCATACATTTTTATAAAATACATCTCTTTTAGTTGAGGTAAATTAAACTTTAGCACAGTGCTAGGCTAATTTAGCAGAGGTTCAGACTTTCTGAGTGGGATGTTTTGGGTTAATTCCAGCACTTACCTTCTACAGGTGCTGGATAGGAGGGTTGTAAGTGCCATAGAGAGGTGGCTTAAGGGCACTGACTACTCTTCTAGAGGACCTGGGTCAAATTCCCAGCACCCACATGATAGCTCACAATTATCTGTAACTCCAGTCTCGGGAGATCTGATACCCTCTTTGGTCTCCAAGGGCACCAGAAACACACACAGGGCACAGACACACCAGCAGGTAAAGAAAGCACACATACAAAACAAGGAAATGGATTATAGAACATATAAAGAAAGGAAAGATTGCCCCATTCCTGCTCCTCTTTTGTAGACTGAATCCTACTGTGCGGTTCCACTAGGTTTTGAATTCGCGGTGTAATCCAGGTAGAGCTCCAAACAGAGATCTTCCCATCATCTTGTGAGGGCAGGGTTATAGGTACATCTGTCTGTGGTGGTTTGAATAGGAATGGCCCCCATATGTGTTTGAATGCTTGGCTATAGGGAGTGGCACCATTAGTAGGTGTGGCCTTATTAGATAAAACATGTCATTGTAGAGGGCTTTGAGGTGATATATATGCTCAAGGTATGCCAGTGTGGTAGGTGCTAGGAACAGAACCTGGTCCTCCGCAAAAAATAGCAAATGCTCTTAACCACTGAGGGCAACCACCAGGAGTCAATTGTACCCTTCTACCACGAGGATCCCAGAGATTGAACCCACTTTGCAACAAGTGTATCTATCTACTGAGCCATCTTGACAGCCCTAATGAGCCTTTATAATATAGGATATAAAAATGCATATATCCATCCCTTACTGTTGCTTATCATATGAATTATTAAGAACTTGGGTTTTCTTCTGCTTTTAGAGCCGGGGATTCGGCTGGAGAATTGTAGCCTATTTAAGGCAAGTTCCCTACCACTGAGGTACATTTCCAGCTCAGTTTTCATTTCTTAGTTTTGAAATAGGACCTTACTACATTGCCCAGGCTGGCCTTGAACTTCCAATTCTCTTGCCTCAGTCCTCTGAGTAGCTGGGATGTGCCATCAAACCCAGCCTGTTAAGCACTTTAACAAGTGGATAATGTGAGCCAGGTATGGTGACACATGTCCCTAATTCCAGTCTTCTTCTCCAGAGGGAGAGGCATGTGGATCTCTGTGAGTTTGAGGCCAGCCTGCTCTGCACAGGGAGTTTCAGGCCAGCCAAGAGCTTCACACTGAGACCTTATCTCCAAATAAAAACAAAACAAGAACAATTAAAAACCAAAACCAACCAACCAACCAAACAAAAAAAACTGGGTAGGGTGACTGAAGATAGGGTTTTATTTAATTCTACAAAGTTAAAATTGAAAACAAACAGCCACACACAGCTACTTGGTATTGTATTAGACAGTTTAGAGCCAAAGAAACTCTTGGGTGAATTTATAAAAACATGTCACACTGCATCAAGTTGATGGATTGTATCTGCCAGTGTGCAATAGTCAGCTCTCTGTATTCTTGAGTTTTACATCTGCAGAGCTAGCCAACTGTTGAGAGAAAATATTTAGAAAAAAAGTCACAGGAAGTTTCATGAATTTAAAAATATAAAATAAAAACTTGAATGGCCATGTACTTAGCTGAGAATTCTACTGACTGCATTTGAATGAAGCGATATGTAGGCACACCCTGCTGTAGCTTCTTGTGATTTCAGACCTCAGTCTCTCTCCAGCACTCCTCTGAACAATTTATCTAGTGATTCATTTCTTACTCATGAACTATAAGGGTTGAGTCTCTATATGGACATCTTTTTCTTAATCTTCTCTAAACCATACTGCATCGCAACTGTTTACATAGTGTTTAGCTTGTGTCATATTATAAAAAAAAATCTAGAGGTGGTTTAAAGTATATGGCAAGATGTCTGTAAATCTGCACAACTTTATATAGGAGACCTAAGAGTCAGAAGACTTTGATATCCCTAGACATATGAGAGGCTGGGAGAGAATCCTGGAACTTTTGTCTCCTGGATCTGGATGAACTCCTATATAATGGATGAGTTCTTGTCTGAGGACTTTGGGCAAGGCAGGGAACTCCTACATGCCTCCTCATCTCGATCTTCAGTGGTATGAGCTACAGAAAGGTATTATAGCTTGCCTGAGTCAAAGGCTGTGGAACAACCTGACCATGTTGGGGGATGCTTGGGAAATGTTAGCTGTTTCTCAAAGAATGCCAACAAAGCTCCATTTTGGGGAATGAGGGTCTCCTTTCACTTTCAGGATCCACATTTCCATTACTGTGCCACAATACTGTTTTACCAAGTTCTTTCTCATCCGTCATTTCTTTGGAAGTGATATGAAGAGTGGTCTGGAGATAAGAGGAGCTCAGTGATGCTAGGGTCACCCAGTGAGTGCCTCACACTGAGTCTCCTCTTCCCTGCCCACTCTGCTGCATGCCTCTCCTGACTCACTTTTTGGTTTTCTGCAGTGTCTGCCTGATCCATTGGTTAGACTTTCAGATAGAATTTACATTGGAGATGATATTTATCTTGGACTGGGCTACAATCGTGGCTCTCCCACTTACAACTGTGGCTCCCTTCTCCATCTGGTCCTCGTGCCTCCTTCAGAGAGTGAAAGCATGTGGAAAGAAGTGAACTGAAAGCTGTGTGCAGAGAATGCTTAGCTTCTTTCACCCTTCTGCCTCAGGACATGGTCTTAGAATACTGATACTGTAACTAGCCTGGCAGAGGCTAAGGTGTCCTAAAGAGACACTTGCGGCTCTCAGTCAGACACTCAGACTCTGGAAACAAGGAACCCCTCAAAATGGGAATTTCTTCAGGAAGTTGGGGCCGGGAGAAAGAAAAAGTGCCAGCCACAAGGGGGACTTGTCCGGGAGAAAGAGATTTCACACAGTTCTAACTTACAGTCAGACCACCTTACAGGATCAGACGGAGGTTCAAACAATGATGGATCAGTGGCAGATAGGACTGCATCTCGGCTAGGTCTGCTTAGATGTGCATATAGTTGGCTATTTAAACTCCGACCTTTCTTCAGGACTCAGGGGTTTGCTGGAATGTTTGTCTCTCTTCTCTGAATGAACATTGAACAAAATCTCCTTTTTTTTTTTTTTCTGTCACCAATTTTTTTTTTTTTAAGATTTATTTATTTATTATATGTAATTACACTGTTGCTGACTTCAGACACTCCGGAAGAGGGCATCAGATTCGTTACAGATGGTTGTGAGCCACCATGTGGTTGCTGGGACTTGAACTCAGGATCTTTGGAAGAGCAGTCAGTGCTCTTAACCGCTGAGCCATCTCACCAGCCCCACTGTCACCACTTTTTAATTAGGCTCTTTTAACTGGCCTGTGAGGATGATGGGCAGCTGGCCCTGATTTGGGACACAGGGTATGTGGTGGATAATTTCATGTCAACTTGACACAGGCTAGAGTCATTTGAGAGATGGGAACCTCAATTGAGAAAATGTTTCCCTAAAACTGAACTGCCAGCAAGCCTGTAGAAGATTTTCTTAATTAGTGATAGATGTGAGAGGGCCCAGACCATTGTGGGTGGGGACACCCTGGGCTAGTTGGTCCTAGGTTTTGTAAGAAAGCAGGCTGAGCAAGCCACAGAGAGCAAACCAGCATTTCTCCGTGGTCTACATCAGTCCCTGGCTTCAGATTCCCACCCTGTTTGAGTTCCTTTCCTGGCTTCCTTTGATGATGAACAGTGATGTGGAGAAGTGTAAACCAAATAAACCCTTTCCTTCCCAAGTTGCTTTTGGTCATGGAGTTTCATCACAGGCGACAGTAACCTTAATTAAGACAAGGTGTGATTCCGTGTCTGAGAACAGGATTACAGGCATTTGCCACCATGCTTGGCACAGCACTTTTGAGCGGAGAAAATGGACATTACTGGATTCAGGCTGCTTTGGAAGTCAGTGTGATGTCTTTGGAGCATGGCTTCTCTAAGGCGCGTGGGCTGGATGCCATCTGTGCTGCTCATGGGCAGTGTGATCCCCGCCAGCAGCCTAATACCTGGGTTTCCCTGTCCCTTCACTGGGAATTTGATTGTGAGGGCTAATTGATTTAATCTACACAAAATGTTTTCAAATTGGTTTTATTGATCATCAAAACGGTTAGAAGTCAGGCGAGTGGCTACCATTTAGGGCCTGCATGTTCCCTAGAGAGCGCTGTAGAATACTTAAAAGAATAGTGTGGAAGAATTCCAGGATTGGTGGCAGGTTAGGAGCTGCCTCTGCCTGACCTGGCTGTGGCTCAGCAATTAAGCTTACGGGCTGCAGATAACATGGCTCCGTTCCCAGCACCCATCGTGGCTCACAACCCTTCAGAACTTCAGTTCTAGGGGTCGGAAACTCTCTTCTGGGAGACCAGGTGCACATGGTGTACACACATGTCTGCAGGCATAACACTCATATAAATACAAACAAATACACCCTTTTTAAAAACAAGAGAAAGAGAAAGCACACTGGCAGGTCGCAAACAGCTGAAAAATGCTGAGAAAGGGATGTAGGATACAGCCGTGGAGAGGAAGCTAGTCAAGTTGAACGGAGCTTCAGCCTTCAGGCTCCCTGCGGGGTAGTGGGGAGGTGGGGGAGGGGAAGCAGAAGCAGCTCTGGGGAAGAGATGCAGACATTACTACCAGCAGAATTAGTCCTCGGGCCTCAGAAGTCTCAAACTCAGTTGTGAGTTTTGGTTTTGGTGAGACAAGACTCCTCTGACACACAGGTCAGCGATGGAGAACTGTGTTGTCATTCTCAGTGACTCAGATGGCAGTAGGAAGGCACTACTCAGGAGAAGAGGCATTGTTTAAAACTGAACAACCCGGAGGGCATGAGAACAGGGAAGCCATGAGTCAGGTTTTGGGATTTAATCTGCTGCAGTCCCTGGATGACAGACAGTCCCAGGAAACAGTTGTAGCAAACCAGAGGACCACAGGCTGGGAAGCTGAATGTGCAGGCTGCCGGGAAGTTAGGCTCAGGCTGTGTGTGTACCTCCTGCTATCTAGGTGGTCTGGAGCCAGTCTCACCAATTGATAATAACTTTGGGATTTGATGAACCTGAGGTCAACAGCTGGATTAACCTCTGGAGCCACTTTCCTAGCCATTTCTGTTATAGATTTTGAGAGGTCTGAAATGCATCTCTCTAGCGTGCACGCGCGCGCACACACACACACACACACACACACCCCAGAGGACATGTGAGAAAACCTTAAGATCTCTAAGTACTATGTACAGGGTTTCCTATTTAGCTCTGCATGGCCTGGAGTTCACTATTCAGAGAAGGCTAGCCTAGATCTTAGAGAAATCCATCTGCCTGTGTCTTCCAAGTGCTGGGATTCGGGTGTAACATTGGCCCCTTTCTTTTTCTTAATAAACTGCTTCTTCTATCTCCATCCATGTGTTTCAGGACCAAGACCCTGGAAATCTCAGTAGATGCCCTCCAGACTCTCTCTGACCACACTTACAGAAGCCAGGGAACCAGCCAGTAGTTTGTATGATTTATGCTCTTCCTTCCTTCCTTCCTTCCTTCCTTCCTTCCTTCCTTCCTTCCTTCCTTCCTTCTTTCCTTCCTTCTCCATCGTTTATCCTCCTTAAAGCACTTGTAAATGGTGGGTAAACCCCTGTGGGAGGCCAGATGGTCACCTGGAGGCACCAGATCTAACCTCTCCCTGTCTCTTGCTTTCCTTTCTGCAGTTTATGGTGTCTGAGGCCCAGGGCCAATGGTATGCCTGGACTTTCTTCTCTGACCTACTGGAACACTGGCCAAGCTCATGCTAGGCCAAAGAAATATGCATACTGGCTAGAGGCTGCCAAGCTGGCATTTGAGACTGGGAGGCAGCTGTTGGGGAAAGTCCACATTTAAAGTGGGAAGCCCACACAGACCCACAGATGTTGGGCAGATTCCAGCTGAGATCAGAAAACGTACAAGCCCCACAGGCAACTCATGCCTATGGAAAATCCAGCGTATACACGCATGGAAGCATCTCTCCATCACTGGAAGAGGGCAACCAAATATGATGGCAGTCATGTGGGTAACTAAGATGGTGGTACTCATATTGGGTAGCCATTATGGTGCTAAAAAAAAAAGACAATGGGGCCATGTGGCTGCTTGAGATCCAAAATGCCAATGAGTCGCTTGAATACCACTACAGACTTTCTCATGCCACTGACATTGCTTGCCTACTCTCGATCTTCTGTCCTTTTGCTCTCCCAGGTCCTGGCAGGAGAGCATGAGTAGACTCAGAAGCAATGCGCTCCAATCCAAGGACTGTGATGATAACAATGGAAGCTCTCCTTTGTTCTCTCCTTGAATCTACGATAATTCCCAGGAGACTCATCCCTCCTTTAGGGCTCAAAGTTGGTGTACAGATGTGATATGAAGGCCTTCGGGGTGCCTACCTGGTGATCTAGTCAGGATCTTTCTGCAGAACAGCCAATAAACCAACCTAAGTGTTGTCTGGGACAAATGCCTGAGCCCATTTCCTTATATGGAAATTCCAATAAATTTCCCTTGCTGGGAAACAAGGAATACAAGTCTGGCTGGTGCAATGGATCTTCCCCCTCTTGGACTCTAGTTAACATTGCTCCATACTCACCTACAGCTACACTTGGCTTACTTTTGCTCCACCGCATGCTAACTTCTCTCCCTCCCTGCTTATGCAGTCACATTCTTGAGAGAAAGTGTGTAGTCCCCCAGTAACGAGGCATTCCCTTGGATGTGAGAGAGCAAGCCTCTTTCCTGAACCTAGCCACTGTAGCTTGGACCTTTATGCTTGAAGCAGGGACTTGTATCTCTAGTCCTAGAAGAAAAACAATGCAAGTGATGGCTCAAATCCCAGACAGGGAAAGAACAAATTTAAGGGTCGGGACTCAAAGCAGCAATTGTAATTCTTCTGTGGATATGTCTCAGACTTGCCTGGGTACACCTGGGTTGCAATGATGGTAAATAAATGGGCTGCATCCATTAGATGTTGTGGAGGACATGGGGTAGACAAACCTCCTCCACCCTAGAGGGCTCCAGCTTTCCGTCTTTCTCCTCAGGATCATCATGAAAAATTTACCTTTAGTTCCCTTGAATTCAATACTACAGTGCAACCTGAGCAGCCATGTTGGGTGGGTCACAAACACCTGTGCACCTGTAACGCCAGTTTCAGGGGGATATGATGACCTTTCTTGACCTCTTTGGCATCTGTATGTAGATGTGTGTGTACATGTGCACACATATGCACCCACGCGTACGTGCACACACACACACACACACACACACACACACAAGTAAAATAAGTCTTTAAATGAGTTTAATCCTGAAAATGTAATGGGAACAAGGTTACCATTTACTGTTACGACTTCTGGACTCAATTAAAAAAATGAAATGTAAGCTTGGAAGTTTACACCATAATAGTATCCTACAAAGAGGCCTATTTTGTAAGAGTAAAGCAAATAGGCTGATGTGCCTTATATCCAGGTCTTCATGGCCCTCTACCAGAATAAGAAGTCATGCAAAAACAAAACAAAACAAAAAAGCCCCAAGGGAAAAACAAAACAAAAACAGACTTCTCTGAAAGGGTAGAAGCCAGAAGGAAAGGCCTCATTCCACAGGGTACTTGAAACACCCCCCAGGGCCACGTCTGACATCTTCCTATCCCTGGGATTGCAAGGTAGTTTGTCCCTAGTTCCAGAAAAGCAAGATACCAACCCCTAACACAACCCCCTTGCAGGACTAAGGTACCCAATGATGCAGAGCAGTCAGAAAGCCAAAAGGCAGTCTAGAGACCAGAAATTAACCTTGCTCCCTCCAAAGATGCAGACAGAACCTCTTCTTCTTCTCCTTCTCCTTCTCCTTCTCCTTCTCCTTCTCCTCCTCCTCCTCCTCCTCCTNCTCCTTCTTCTTCTTCTTCAAATATTATTTATTTATTTTTATTTATATGAGTACACTGTAGCTGTCTTCTGACACATACCAGAAGAGGGCATCAGATCCCATTACAGATGGTTGTGAGCCACCATGTGGGTGCTGGGAATTGAACTCAGGACTTCTGGAAGAGCAGTCAGTACTCTTAATTGCTGAACCATCTCTCCAGCTCCAAGTAGAATGTCTTCTATCTTGCTAATAGTATCGTGTCATGTGTGCTCATGATCACTTTCATGTCACATTTGTGCCACATATCAAAGCTCAGTCTGCCTATAATTTCCCCAAATAACTGAGTGAAAAAAAACTTCATGCTGATTTTTTCCTTTTTATCAAACTCTAGAATTATTACTTTTGTTATGCCTAAGTGAAACTGTGCATGTGCATGCATGTGGCTAAGAATGTTTAGGGATGTACTAAAAGGCCCAATCGCAGTACACTACTGTCTGATAGACTTGAGCTTTTTTTTTTTTAAAGTCATGGTCTTCTTATGAAGCTCTGGCTGTCTCGGAACTCACTCTGTAGATCAGGGTGGCCTCGAACTCACAGAAATCCACCAGCCCTGCCTTCTACATGCTGGGATTAAAGGTGTGTATCACCACACCTGGCTGACTTGGGTACACTTAAAACTTATTTAGATGATATTTTAGAGTTTATTAAATGTTTCATAAAACCTTAAAAATGTTATCTGTTTATATAAAACAACATTCATTAGCAAGATAAGATTTAAGTTTCATTAAACTACAAAGCAACATTGGGTACATGGACGGTGATGGGGCTTTTCTTCTAAAACAGGTTCCAGAAAATATTAATTACATTTTTCTTTTTTAAAAAAGATTTACTTAGGCAGGGCAGTGGTAGCATACGGCTTTAATCCCAGCACTTGGGAGGCAGAGGCAGGTGAATTTCTGAGTTCGAGGCCAGCCTGGTCTACAGAGTGAATTCCAGGACAGCCAAGAATACACAGAGAAACCCTGTCTCAAAAAAAAAAAAAGGATTTATTTATTATATTTATATGAGTACACTGTAGCTGTCTTCAGACACACCAGAAGAGGGCATTAGATCCTATTACAGATAAGGTTGTGAGCCACCATGTAGTTGCTGGGAATTGAACTCAGGACCTGTGGAAGAGCAGTCAGTGCTCTTAACTGCTGAGCCATCTCTCCAGCCCTTTTCTTTTTTCTTTTTAAGACTCATTTATACTCATTTTATGTGTATGAGTGTTTTTCCTGCATGTATGCTCATTCCTGGTGGTTGTAGAGCAAAGAAAGTCATTGGAGTTCCTGGAATGAGAGTTACAGAGAGCTGTGAGCCACCATGTTGGTGCTGGGTACTGAACTTGGTCCTCTGAATAAGCGTTAAGTGTAGGTCTGCATTTCCACCTCACCGCTGGGTTGTTGGGTGCAGATAAGCTGATGGGGAGATGAAATACAGGGGCAGTAGGCTGCATTTCTTTCTCGCTACTGGGGTTCTGGAGCACCTACACGTGTTGCTCACAGGAGGCAAAACACAGTCTAAGATAGGGGTCCCACCCCATGTTTCTCCAGATGAGAAATAGCCAAGGCTGGGACAGATGCTGTGGTTCTCAAACTCCTGTGAGCTGCTGCTGGGAACTGTGAAGAGCTGAGAAAGGGTACCCCCATCCTCCTGTGCATCCAGTTGCTGCTGTGGACAGAGAGGGGCTGGGAATGGGGCAGCACAGGGGGCCTGTGATGAGTCAGGGGCAGAGGGGATCAGGCTTAGCTCCCAGAGTGAGTGCCAGGAGTGCCAAGGGGCTGGAAGAGAGGCATTCTAAGAGAGACTTAGACTCGGCTCTGTATGGCAAAGGCCTTCTCCACCGAAGTCATTGATGAAGGAGGCAGTCCTTGCTTGTCCAAACTGCCTTATTCATGGCAGATGAATATGCATATGACTTACTCAGGGTGAGCCAGAGAGTAAATGCCTTTTGCAGGAAGGGATGCCTAGGATGAGATGCTCATTGACTAAACACTTTGGGCTCCTAGATATCTCATTAACATGGAGAACTCTAGGCTCAATGCTGCATGACCGGTTGTCATGGTACTCTTAGTAGGGTGTCGTGGTCATGTGCTCCAGGACAGGAATCTGGTCAGGAGCTAGTTCAAACTCCTGGCGTTCTCAAGTTTGCTAAAACCCTACCAGTTCTTCTGTCTGGTGGCACAGTCCACTTCCGCACAAGCAAGTGCTCTTAACTGCCGAGCCATTTCTCTGGCCCTTATTTCATTTTTTTTTAATTTAAAGTTTACAGAAAAATGAAAGGACGTAAAATGATTATGTTAATCCAAATTCCTCTCAATTGCGTACCTTAGAATTTCTTTAATTAGATTAATTGATATAGATTTCTTTTTCCAGGAATCCAGATAGACTCTCTGTCCTGTATCTGTTTCTGTATGCCTCGGTCTCTGACTCTGTGTCTCTGTGTCTGTCTCTGTCTCTGTCTCTGTCTCTCTCTCTCTCTCTCTCTCTCTCTCTGTGTGTGTGTGCATACAGGTTAGAAGTTGACATCAGATACCGTCTTCAGGCATTCTTTTAGACAGGGTTTCACTGGACCGGGGTCTCATCAGTTTACCTTGACTGACTGGCCAGCAGGCTCCTGAAACCTCCTCTGCCTGGATATAGGCCCATGCAGCTGTACCTAGATTTTTATATGATACTGGGGACCAAACTCAGATTTTTCTTTGCTGTCAGAGCTATCTCAGCCTTCCTAAAGCTGTGACCCTTTAATATACTTTCTCATGTTGTGGTGGCCCCTTAACCATAGAATTATTTTTGTTGTAACTTCATAACTGTAATTTTGCTATTGTTATGAATCATAATGTAAATATCTGTGGTTTTTTGATGGTATTATGTGACCCTTGTGAAAAGGGCTTTTGATACCCAAGGGGTGGAGACCCAAAGGTTAAGAACCACTGCTGTACCCCTTACCTAATACTTTTATTTTATTTTATTTTATTTTGGTTTTTTTCAAGACAGGGTTTCTCTGTGTAGCCCTGGCTGTCCTGGAACTCACTTTGTAGACCAGGCTGGCCTCGAACTCAGAAATCCACCTGCCTCTGCCTCCCAAGTGCTGGGATTAAAGGCGTGCGCCACCACGCCCGGCTTTTTTTTTTTTTTTTTTTTTAAGATTTATTTATTATATGTAAGTACACTGTTGCTATCTTCAGGCACTCCAGAAGAGGGCATCAGATCTTGTTACGGATGGTTATGAGCCACCATGTGGTTGCTGGGATTTGAACTCTGGACCTTCGGAAGAATACCTAATACTTTTAAATGTAAGAATATCTATAAATTAATAATATTCTGAATATATTGAGTTAAATAAACATTTTAATATTAATTTCACTTGTCTCTCTACCTCCCTTCTATCTATCTATCTATCTATCTATCTATCTTCCATCTATCTTTCTTTTCTTCCTTCCCTGACCTGCCTTGTATTTTTGAGATAGTATCCCAGGGTGGTTTTGAACTTCTGATCCTCCTACCTCCATCTCCCAAGTGCTGGGATTGCAGACATGTACTCCTAGGTCCAACCTCACTTATTTCTATTTATTTATTTGTTTGTTTATCTATCTATTTGTTTGCTTGTTTATTTTTGAGACAGGGGTTTCTTGTGTAGCTCTGGCTGTCCTGGAATTCTCTCTGTAGACTGAGGGTGGCCTCAAACTTAGATATACCTGCCTCTGCCTCCAAAGTGCTGGGATTAAAAGCACGTGACACCCTTTCCTTGTTTTCTTTTTCTTTTTTAAACCTAGATACTAGAAAATTAAAAAAATTATGTGCATTTTTTTGTGTTGGATGATGCTAAAGTGGACATTTGTCTGTTGTTCATGATATCTGAGATTTTGGTAGCAGACAGCAGTAACATAGGATATCTGTCCATGAGGCATATAAGTGATGGGTCTCCCCTTAGTCCACTGGACTAACCCAGGGATCTCAGCCGCAGAGTTGCTCTGTCTTTCTGGGGTTAACCTTACAGGAACCCAACTTTGCTTTCCTTGGCCTTCCAAGTTTCAGCAGGTGGAACTCTAATCTGGATTTCCTGGGATAGTCCAAATCCCAAATTAAAGACAGACAGCCGTTGCTATTCTTTGGGGATTCACAATTTCAATTTTGTAACCTTTATAAGTAAAGCACCATCTGACATCACGTCTTTCTGCCTCTGTAGCTCTTCCGTTCAGATGGGGCCACGTAAGCATAATATATGGTGTCCTCAATGTCTGGAAAACTAAAAAAGTTTACTTGTGTGGTGTGTGTGTATGTATGCGTATATGTATGGTGTATTGTTCATGTGTGTGTATATGTATGTATGGTATGTGTGTCCATGTATGTATGATGTATGTGTGTGTGAGAGAGAGACAGAGAGAGAAGGGGGTGGAGGGATTGCCTGTGGAGTTAAGAGGACAACTTTAGAAAGTTGGTTTTCTCCTATCATCATGGGATCAAATTCAAGTTGTCATGCTTGTGTAGCCAATAGTTTTACCTAGTACTTTACCTGTGGGGCCATCTTGATAGCCCATTTTGTACAAGTTTTATAGTATATAAGTATAGATGAGTCAGTCTTTCCTTCCTTCCTTCTTTCCCTCTCTCCTCCCCTCCTCCCCTTCCTCCCTCCCTCACCCCTTCCTTTTTCTGCTTTTTGAATAGACTCATGTGTTACTCTACGTTGCATGAATTTTCATGGAGAGACATGAACAAACATCTATTCACCCCAGATCAATGACAAACCAAAGAAATGATTCCACCCAAATTTAACTTTTTGAGTTTATTTGGGGTTAGCTATAGAAACATGGGCAACTTATGGGGAGCTAGAATAAAGTAGCCCCCTAAAGCAATTATTAAACTATTATTTATTCTCAGGCAGGAGCCTCATGTGTCCTCTGAGCCTCACGAGCCATTTCTATGAGGGGACGTTAATAGGTCCAATCTTGTGAGTGTCTCCCGTGGGCAATCACAGCTGCTTTGATTTCAAGACGGCCAGAGGCAGAGTGTGCTTGGAGCAGTGCTCCTCAACACCCTGGCTGGCCTGGTTTTCACTCTGTAGCTCATGCTGGACTCTTTCATGGCAGTCTGTGTGTTTCAGCACAGCAAGTACTGGGATTAGAGAAGGGTGCTACTATTCACAACTAGTGCTAAGCTATGTCAGCCATATGACTTCCCAGATATAGATACTAGGTACCTTGTGAATGACTTAACCTTCTTTGTGTCTAGTTATCAATACACAGGAGAATGTGGTAAGATGAAACAGTGAGTGTCAGGAAACCCTGCTGCTAAAGTCAAAGTCTGACATTACTGGAAAGCCCTGAGCTCAGTGCAAAATGGTGGACTCCCTTTGCCATCCGGGCTTCCTCTTCTCTACCTGGAGGACCCTGGAACCCACAACACCTACCTGAGGGACCTCATGTAGCCCTCTGCACCTGAGAGTCCTGGAATACCTCTCTATGCTAATGAGGCATCTCAGTACCTTAGCCTTTTTCAGCCAATGACCTTTGCCTACCCTGGATATTCTTACCCCCTTCCCCCAAACTATATAATTCGTGATTCACCCTTAATAAACTATATATGTATAAGCCCACCCCAAATAGAGGTTGTATTGGCTAGTTTTGTGTAAACTTGACACAGCTGGAGTTATCAGAGAAAGGAGCTTTAGTTGGGGAAATGCCTCCATGAGATTCAGCTGTGGGGCATTTTCTCAGTAATCCTGGGGGAGAGGCCCCTTGTGGGTGGGACCATCTCTGGGCTGGTAGTCTTGGATTCTATAAGAAAGCAGGCTGAGCAAGCCAGGGAAAGCAAGCCAGTAAAGAACATCCCTCCATGGCTTCTGCATCAGCTCCTGCTTTCTGACCTGCTTGAATTCCAGTCCTGACTTCTTTCAGTGATCAACAGCAGTATGGAAATGTAAGCCGAATAAACCCTTTCCTCCTCAACTTGCTTCTTGGTCATGATGTTTGTGCAAGAATAGAAACCCAGACTAAGACAGAGGTATATGCACAAGCTAATATCATCTCAGAGAGCTGTTTCATTGAAGATCATTGGAGAAGGCTTTGCCTGAAAGAGTTGTAACACTAAGATCCTTGGAGAAGGCCTTCCCTTCCCCCACATCACTCCCCAACTCACTCCCAGCCTGACAGGGATCCTGCCAATTCTGGGCTCCTGAGAGGGACGGATCAGAGGACATGGAAGCACACGTGCGAGTGGTACTGCGGTGCACAATGTCCTTAGTTAAGTCTTAATTTATTGGGACCCACTGGCTACATTTGTTCAAGCCTGCCTTCAGTTCTTTGTTCTCAGTTCGCAGGGCTCCCTCCTATCCTGCTCTGCTCTGTCACTAGTGCCGGTGGTGGGATTAATACTTGAATCAGAGTGCAGCTGAGAAATGTCAGGGGGAGGGCTGAGATCTGTTAGATGCTTCTTAGTGATTTGTCTGAAGTGGGAGCCCTCATCTAGTCCACAATTCTTTAATGCCAGGATGCTTTGAATTCCTCTATAGAAAAGGGCTCAGTGGAGTCTATTCACTAATGGAATTTAGGCTTTTTGTTTTTATGGAATGAATGTCCCAACTCCTACACTCCTGTGACTGGTTCTAGTAGCAAGCATATTTCCTGAAGCTCTGGCCTCCTGACAACTTCGCTCTCATCTTGGGGATGTAATACTCTGAGGCACACTATATGCTTTGGGCAAATGATCCACTTCGCCGCCTTTTACTACCCAGGGAGGGGTCTAAACTTTGCTACGGATTCCTATAGTAACTTAAAGGGAAACTCTCACACAATGCCTAGAACCCTCGATGCCCTACAAATCAAGAAGGAGAATGCTTTCAGACTCTACAGCGAGAATTCATGTAGGTAGTACCAACATTCTTGATTTCTAGATGGAACAGGACCTCTCCACAAGGAAAGCAAGGACAGCTACTTCCAGCAGTTCCCAGCCACAGAAGCGAGGTCTGCAGTTTTGCCTGCTCAGGCCAGTAGGGACACTACTTCACCATAGGAAACTGCACTGCAGACACTTAAGCAAGATGGAATAAGCCATTTCTGAAAGCGAAGCAAACCCAAACGACAACAGTGAGCAACACTCCTCCCTCCCAACCAATTACCTGCTGTTACAATGTGGTTTTTTCATGCCCTGGTGCTTTTAGGTGCTGCCTCTATGTCTATTAGTTTCCTAAAACTGCTGTAGCCAGCTATTGTAAGTGTACCTGGCTTAGAACAACAGAAATGTGGGGTTAGGGATGTATCTCCATGGCAGAATGCTTTCCAGAATTCTCTAGGTCATGTGTTTCTTCCTCAGTACATGGGGGTCGGGAATGATGGGGGATACTGGGGGATAGTGGGGAACTGAGCATGTTGGCGCACAGCTGTAATTCCACCATCAAGAAGATCAGATCTACACAGAAAATTTGAGGCCAAAGCTAGTCGTGACTCCATGAATCTCTTTCTTAAAAATAGTAATTAAAAATATAGATAAGTCGGGCATGGTGGTGCACGCCTTTAATCCCAGCACTTGGGAGGCAGAGGCAGGTGGATTTCTGAGTTCGAGGCCAGCCTGGTCTACAGAGTGAGTTCCAGGACAGCCAGGACTACACAGAGAAACCCTGTCTCAAAAAACCAAATATATATATATATATGTATATATATATATATATATATATCATGTGCTTCTCATAATGTGTGGTGGCATGGGCTGTCAGGCCTTGGCTTGTGCCTGCCTGGGCCTCTTAACCTGTAGTACCGATCATTGTGGCTCATGCCGAGTATTTGCCTCAGCCCTCACATCCTCTTCTTGTCTAAGCCCCTGCATCTTCCCTTATAAAGACTGCAGTCTAGGGGCCTTCCTTAGTTCAAGGTGATCCCATCTCAAGAGCATTAACTTTATCTGCAAAGGCCCAGGATCCAAATAAGGTCACATTCACAGGTATTGAGGGTTAGGGCTCATGCATATCTTTCTGAGAGGTAATATTCAGTTTATAAATGTTAAAAAAAAAAAACCAAAACACCAGTCCTTTGAGTGAGCAATGTGTCTGATTCTTGCCATTGAAGACATTCCTGGGTCTCTCAGTCACAGTATAACACCCCAGGGTTTATCCATTTGATTTAGTTCCTGGTTTAAGTCCTGGAACCAGTGAAAATTCCTTTTTTTCTGATTTCCCAAATTCATAGGTATTCAAACTTCGAGTGGCACTGAGCCCCTTATTGTGTGGCATGGCCGTACCCCTTCCCTAGACAGGATGCACAGGACAAAGGCTGGAAGGAAGTACCTGTCCACTGACGCTCATTCCATGTCTTTTTTTTTTTTCTTTTAGCAAACAAGTAAAACAACATTAGTCATTTTATTTTATAGGACAATGAAATACTTCTCTTTAAAAAAGTATGATATTTAGTATGGGAAAGAATAAAGAACATTTACATCATTGACCAGCAAAATGACATATTCGGACATTGTGATGGAGCAGAGGAAAGTTTAGTTAGAATTGTATCTCCACTTGTTTCAGTATCTCCACTTGTTTCATTTCCACTGTTAGAGCAGTTTAAAATAACCACCAAACACCTCCAATATCATTTTCACAACCGAGAGTGAAACCGTGGTCTAAATAACACGCCTACCCCTCAGATGCTTGCTTAGCATATGGCATGAATCACCCCTTTCAGTTTGTAGGCTGGCAACAAGTCTGCTTTAGCTCAGGTCCCTGGAAACTCTTACTGGAGTTCCCAGTAAAAGAATAGTAATGATACATCAAATCATTCCACAGTAGGAAGTCAGCTGTCTATCCAACAGCGGCTGGGGCACTGCATGTAGAGGGTTTCCTTCCATGAACTGGGTGTTCTGGATTTTTGGTCTACCCTCTCTGGGAGAGGTAGATCCATGGGAATAGGCATGGCCTCTTGATCTTTTAGCCAAACTTGAGTTTGTGTCTGTTCTCAAGATATATGGCAAATAGGAGAGGACTTGAAAGGCAAGCTGTTAACTCAGTACAGAGACCTATTATCTCATCAGAGGTGCTCCAATGAGAAAAACAAAAATGACCAGCAGTATTCAAGATGAAATAAAGCTTGTATTTCCCTATACCTAGCAGGACTCTACCACAGGCACTTGAAAGTGCATCAGTGAAAAGGAACAACAGCAGCAGTAACAACAACAGTAGCAACAGCAGCAACAATGTTTGGTTCATAAGATGTTGTGGTTTGAATGGGAATGGCCCCCATAAGCTCATATATATGAATGCTTGGTCCTCAGTTGGTGGCACTATTTGGGTAGGACTAGGAGGTGTGGCTCTGTTGGAGGAGGTATGTGTCCCTGGGAGTGAGGCTTTGAGGTTTCAAAAAGGCCATGCCATTCCCAGTTAATTCTTTCTGCCTCGTGTTTGTGGATCAAGATGTAAGCTCTGTGCTACTGCACTAGACCATGCCTGCCTGCCTTTTCCCTGCTCCCCATGATGGTCATAGACTCTAATCTTCTGGAACTGTAGATCTCACATTAAGTGCTATCTTGTATAAGTTGCCTTGATTATGGTGTTCTGTCACAGCAAGAGAAACGTAGCCAAGACAAAAGGAAAAAAAATCTTTGTCATTGGCAAATATACAAGCAACAATGTCTGTATTAGCTATCTGTTGCTGTGACCAAACACCCAAGGAAGGCAAAAAGTTCATTTTGGCCCTTAGTTTCAGTTCAGGTTTGGTGGCTTCCACGATGACAACCAACCCAAGGGTTAAGTCCCTGAAGAACACTTAGCTAGCTCTGGCTGTCTGAAACTGATGTGTAGGACCAAGGACATTTCTTGAATTCTCTTCTGAAATTTTTTTTGTTGTTTGATGTGTACGGGTGCTTTGCCTGGATGTGTGTCATTGTACCACATGTGTGCCTTGTGCCCATGGTAGTCAGAAGAAGGCCTCAGATTCCCTGGGTCTGCAGTTACAGATGGCTGTGAGCTACCCTGTCAGTGCTGAGGATTGAACCTGGGTCATTTGCAAGAGTAACAAGTACTCTTAAGTAATGAGCCAACTCTCCAGCCCCAAAGGATGCTTCTTGTTCAACGTACTCATTTAGATATCTTGCATTCCTCCTAAGATTTTGTTCCATTTGATGATCAGAAACGTTAAGCATGTATTGGTGTGTGAGATAAAGAATTTCAGTTTATGAACAACCCAGAGCCTACTAGTGAAACACTAATCTAGCAGCAAGCTTGAGTCTCAACTCAAATTGAGTATGACTCTTGGTTGCAGAAAGCATTTGTCTTAGTTGAAAATACAGAGGTTGTTGTTTTTTTTTTTTTTTTTTTTTTTTTGGAACTTCCCTGGCTGTTCACCTATGCCTATAAATCACCATGGTGAGAGAAGGAGAAATGAGCAGATACCTCACTTTGTTTTTTTTTTTTTTTGCTTATTTATATGGCCAAAGGGTCACGTTGGGACTCAGAAAATGATGCCACAAAGCACTGTATTTCAATGCATTTGACCTGAAGGAGAATGGATGTCCTCACTGATCTACTCATGGCCTTTGGTCTCCTGCCAGCTGTTTCCCAGAGCAATTCACTGAAGCCACAATTCGATCTCCCCCACCCCCTCCATTTTTTGAGACAGGGTTTCCCTGTAGCCCTGGGTGTCCATAGAATTCACTATGTAGAACTCACAGAGACCTGTTGCTTGTAATTTTCAAAGCACGCTACCACTACTGCCTTTGCCTGGGAGCTGCTGCCCGGGCTCTGGCTCCTCCTGGCTCTCCTTTGTCCTGCCCAATTGGCACCACCAGCACCGACCAGACTTTTCTTTCCTACCCGCCGCCTTTGCTCTTTATTATTTTAGAACTTGCCAGCTAGGCACAATTGCTGGGCAAAGATTTCTCCTGCCTGGAAAGGCATGCCCTTTCCAACTTATATCTCCATTTCTTCTCCTACCCTGAACGTAGTGACTTGCACCCCACTAATCTCCTTGGCCATCTGCCTGTAGAGAAGGCCACAGGCTCTAGCTGTCCCCGAGGCCTTCATGATTGCAGTGTCCCCCTACCTCCAAAGCATAGCTAAAAAAGACCCTCTCCTTCCTTGTGTCTGCCTTTTCCTCCTGGGACCTGGAAGTCCCACTTATACCTTCTGCCCAGCAATTGGCCCCTGGCCTTCTTTATTGACAAATGAAGAACCAATTAGGAAACTAGAGCTTAGTATCAGAACCTCCCCTTACAAAGACCTGCCTGCTTCTACCACAATTCTTTTTTAAAGTAAATCACAGAAATTAGGGGTTGGGAAGATGACTTAATAGTTAAGAGCATTTGCTGTTCTTCCAGAGGACCCAGGTTCTATGCCAGGATCCATACTGGGTGGCTCACAACCACCTGCAACTTCACCTCCAGGAGGAGCTAATGCTGTTGGCTCTGTGGGCACCTGCACTCACATGCACATACCCACACCCACACGCTAAATATTTGTTAAAGTTAAAAAAAATAAGAAATTAGAAAGATCACTCTTTTTCTTCAATTATCTTCATTGTAGGGGAATTCTGCTCCTTACCTAGGAGAATGGCTGTACAGAGAGTTGACAAAGAACTTGAGCAGACAGGCCTTGCTGGGTCCCCTCTCATCTACTATGGTCAGACCACACCCCTTTGTCCAACCCCATTTCTGTGTAGCTCTCCAGTCTTCATTAACTTAAGCATACAACAGTTTCCCTTTGTGTCTTCTCTTTTGGAATGTCTGTGCCATGTAAAACCTCCATTACTTATACTTGCTACACCATTTCCATCTCCCTGTGCAACCAGGGAGAGTCTTAAGCTTCCAAATGCGCCATCCTTAGTTCTAGGATTACAGGTGTAAAGCCAATCCCATTTTAACCTGATGGTGGTTTTAAGAGCTCCAGCCACGAACTTTGTGATGGATGGTGATAGGCATCACATCTTTGAACATCTACAGCTAGAACGGACCAGACAGTGATGTATGGTCGGCTAGAATTGGTCACTAAAGCTTTTCTCAACCTTATTCATGTATGTAGTCTTTTGGATGACTCAAGACAATTGTGTGTCTAAGCTGGAGAGATAGCTCAGCCAATAACAGTACCTGAAGCTCTTACATAGGACAGGAATCTTATTTTTAGCACCCACATTGAATACCTCAGAGTGGCCAGTAACCACAGCTTGAGGGGATCTGACACCTGACATGTATAGGTCTTTGCACACGCATGTGCACACATTCATGCATACACATATATACATTAATAAATAAAAACAATCTTTAAAAGATTTCCAAGTTGTTGGGCTGGGGTATGGCTTAGTGGCAGAATACTTGTCTAGCATGTTTGAGGGTTTGGGTTTGATCTTGAACACTGTGCTTTTTCAGCTAACTAATGTGACAGTCAATGAACACCTATAATTTCAACACTCAGGTGTCTGAGACAGGAAGATTTTGAGTGTGAGGCCTGGGTTACACAATGAGTCCCTATCTCAAAAACATAGAAACAGGGTTGGAGATGTAGCTCTGTTGGAGTTGTTGACTAGCGTGCATAGGACCCTGAGTTCGATTTCCAGCATCAGCATAAAGTAGGCTTGGTGGCACACAACTGTTATCTCAGCAGTTGGGTGGCAGAAGCAAGAACAGACATTCAAGATCATCCTTGGCTGAACAGTGAGTTCAGGGCCTCCCTGAGCTACATGAAACCCTGCTCAAACACTTTGTGTTAATTTGTCAGGCTCAGATGGCTGTAGTAAAATCGGGTCCAAGATGAGCAGATCAAACTCTAACATAAAAACAAAATTTTCACAACCAGAATTCAGGAATCAACCTTTATGTAGCGATTTTCCACTCTAACACTCACTATGTATTTCATGATGGTCTCTAACTGGTGATTTTCCTACCTCAATGTGTACCACCATATCTGGCTACTGCAGCATTTCAAATCCTCACACTCACCAATTTCGGAGACCGGATTGAAGACATTAGGCAGGAATCACAGCCAATTTCCATTAAAACGGACAAACCAGTACTTATTCTAACTCACGGCTGAGCTATCCTCCAGGAATCCAAAGAAGAACAACGCAACCCAATAGGAAGAAATAGCAATAAACGAAGCCAGAGGCTAAACCTGGAAAATATCAGAGGATGCCCCGCCCAGCCCTGGCTTGGGCCTAGGCAGTCCTGGGTCTGAGGCGGAACATTCCAAACTTTACAGGCCTCCGCCCAGCGTTGGGGCTCAGCAGCTTTGATGGCTTAGGCTATGCCTTTAATACCTCTGCCTTCCACCCCCCACCTCCTTCTCCGATCACTAGATAGACAAATGAAAATTTCAGTGGTTTGCCCTTTGCTGTGGAGAGCACAGGCCTGAAAGAGGCCCACCAGGAAAATGGGGGAAAGAGGAACACAAACGCAGAAAAGAGGTGCCTCTGGGCAGGGCTGTCTACCTCGCAGATCCCGGGGCGGAGCCTTCGAAAGAGCCCCCTTTGCACATTCCATCCCCTTGCTCGGCCTCCTCCTTTTCCCACCGCGGAAGATGCCAATTCCCGCCCGGCTGAGTCACGGCCTGAACTTGGGGAGGAGGCGGGGAAAGGCAGTCCCAGCCCAGATCGCAGCCATCGGTCTCAGGGAGAGCAGGCCCGGTGGTCAGGGATCATGGGGGAGAGCGCACTGGAGCCCGGGTCTGTGCCCGAGGCGCCGGCTGGGGGTCCCGTGCACGCAGTCACCGTGGTGACCTTGCTGGAGAAGCTGGCCACCATGCTGGAGGCGCTGCGGGAGCGGCAGGGCGGCCTGGCTGAGAGGCAGGGCGGCCTGGCGGGCTCGGTGCGCCGCATCCAGAGTGGCCTGGGCGCGCTGAGTCGCAGCCACGACACCACCAGCAACACACTGACGCAGTTGCTGGCCAAGGCGGAGCGCGTGGGCTCGCACGCAGACGCAGCCCAGGAGCGGGCGGTGAGCCGCGCCGCTCAGGTGCAGCGGTTGGAGGCCAACCACGGGCTGCTGGTGGCGCGCGGGAAGCTGCACGTCCTGCTCTTCAAGGTCAGTGACCTCAGGTGTCCCTCTCCTGCCCCTAACCCTCGCCTCTAGGTTATCACCGAAGGGAGGACTCCTGCCACCCACTGGTCTGGATCTCCACATTCTTGACCCAGTGTGCTGCCCTCAGTTGTGGAAGACTCTCAGAGCCGCACCCACTTTCTCACATCGCGGCCTTATCCCTCTCTCACTCCCAGCCTGGCCAACCCATGCCCTCCCCGCTTTAACTCAAGCCAGTCTGCGGATTTAGTCAGTCCCACCCACATGAAACTAACCGTTAGGTGTTACTCTGCCTCCTCTAAGCGGCCATACAGCTGTTACACTCTACACGGTTTCATCCACTTTGCAAACTTGCATGGACCACTCTCCCCCTCTCTGCTCATCCCTCTGCTCTTCTGTCCTCCCCATCCCCCATCTTCCCATTCCTCTCTTTTGGCCCCAATTCCTAGTGCAGATGCAAAGGGTGGAGTAGCTTCCCTTGGTGTAACCACGGGGAAGAGAGTTTCAGGCTGGTCCTGGCTAAGTGCCAGGGCCAAATCAGAGAATCAAAAGCTGTGTCATCACATTTAGGAGGAGACTGAAATTCCAGCCCGCGCCTTCCAGAAAGCACCAGAGCTCTTGGGCCCGGAGGACCAGTTGGTGCTGGGTCCGGAGCAGCCAGAGGATGAAGTTGGAGAGAGTTCTGACGAGGAGCCTGTGGAGTCCAGGGCTCAGCGGCTGCGACGCACTGGCTTACAGAAAGTTCAAAGCCTGAAAAGGGCTCTTTCCAGTCGTAAAGCAGCACAACAAACACCAGTCAAGCCGCCACGCCTAGGGCCTGTCCGGAGCTCTGAAGGCCCATCAGAAGGCCAGCCTGCAGCTCCGCCTGCAATGGAGTTCGAGCTCGAGCCTGCCCTGGAGCCAGAACCTCCTCCACCTACCAAGGAAGATCCCGAGAGACCCGTACTTCAAATAGAGAGCGCAGCCTGATCGCTGGGGCTGCCTGCTCCATTCGGTGCTTATGCCTTGTCCCAAAATAAATACTTATAGAGTGCAGCACTTACATCCAAATAAGGAGAGAATCCTGCATCCACTGCCCAGCTCCAATGCTTCCTTCCTGGCTTTCTAGTCTGGTACCCTGTATCCTCTGAAAGAGGAGCTTTCAGCCTAATTTAGGTTCACCACCAATAAAAGTAATTTTCTCTAACCCAGACTTGATGAGAAAGGGCGAGAATGAGCGTGTCTTGGGGAAGGAGTGGGCTGAATGGCAAACGTTCTCACTTTTCACTGAATCCTGGGTCCTCCATTGGCACGGAGAAATATTGGCCACTTACAGCTTAAACACATTCCTCGTGGGGACATATAAGTACAACTTTGGGCCCGGCCTGGGGCTGGGCAGTGTGCAGTTCTTTGATGAAAACACCCAAGCTAAGGTCAGCTAATACACCCTTCCTTCTTATGTCTGACACTCACAGACAGCTCACACCATTGGGTTGGGGTGCAGTTGAAAAGCAATCCAAAAATAGCCCCTGATCTACTTTTGTTCTGCCAACAAAACAAAATAAAGCACACAAAGCACTCATTGTTTTCAAAACCAAATGAGTAATCTGATAGGTTGAGACAGTCCAGGCCTCCTAGAATCGAGCATCTCTCACAAATGAGTGTGATGAACCGACTTCGTAAGTGTCTTCATGTCAGTGCATAAAATAAAATAAAAAATAGGACCTACTTTTTTTTTTTTATATCTTGTTAGGGTTTGAATCTGAAAGGGTCCTTGAAGGCTCATTGTTGGGAGCTTGCTAGCTTTCTGCATGTGTGTGCGCGTGTGCGTGCGTGTGTGTTAGAATGGCTTGTGATCTAATGAATGGAGTGTGCCCTTGATTGAGTATGTCAGCCTTATTGGGAGACAGGGAAAAGAAGGTTAGACTTAGTTGGAGAAAGCAGATCCCTGGGTAGACAGATGGATGCTATGCTACGAGGTAAGCATAGTCAGTCAGATATGCCTGCTGCCACAGTCTGCCTCACTTCAGGCCAAAAGCCAGCATCCATTTAAACAATTTAAAAATCCAATCATCTAAGTACTGTAGCATGCAGAGTTAATTTCCCACTTGATGCATAATAGAAAAACTGCAGCGTTAATTCCTCGTTGAGGGAATACATCATGTCAGTCTCATGGACTTTCAAATATTCTGGAATGTTTGATGTTCACCACTATTTGTGGGCACTCCCATACCTACCACAAGCCCAATCATCATAAATACCAGTGGGCACCTGGGGTGGTGGTAGATTAGCTACTACCTTCTTAGGAAAGGGGTCCGTGTACAAGCTCAGCTTCTTGAGGGAGGCCAAGCTTCCCACTGCTTGGCCAGGTAGGGCAGAAGTATAGCTATTTGCTCATGATGCCTTTCTATGGGCGTACAGCTTGCAGCTGGCCTACACATCTGGTGGAGCTGCTATGGGTGCTGTGACTAGATCGGAGGAATGGCTGAGACACCAGTGGGTGCTTCTGGACCAGATGGCACACACAGATGATGTGCATGTGATTGGGAGACAACCTGCTCTCTTATGTCATTTAAGGGACAGAAGCTGCCCATTGACTCTGGAAGTTTGTTTTTATCACATTAAACAAACAAACAAACAAACAAACAAACAAGCGCATTGTATTACTGCACATGTGTGAAGGTTAGAGGACAACTTTTCCTAGTTGTTCTCTTTTCCCGCTGTGGGAACTGAACTCAAATCACCAGGCTTATGCACACACACATATTCCTATCCATTGGGCCATCCTTGGCCCTTTATTTTCTAATTTAAAACATTCCTTTTGGGTTTATTTTATGTGTTCTGCCTGCATGTATGTATGTGCAGCACATGTATGCCTAATGCCCTCAGAAGCCAGAAGAGAGCACTGGAACTGGATCCTCTAGAACTGGAGTTACAGATAGTTGTGAGCCACCATCTGGGTGCTGGGAACTGAACCCAGGTCCTCTGCAAGAGCAATGAATGTCCTTAACTGCTGAACCATCTCTCCAGCTCCTATATTCTTTTATAGCTTTTGAATAAGCACCATTCAAAACCAACAGTCATTTATTGAGTGCCTACTATGTAGCAGGCCCTGCTGAGTATGATTCAGAATTAAAGTTAAGCTTTCTGGTTGGATAAACGATTCTGTTGCTCCCTCCCACAAGGAAGCAATGATTATGGACTTGACCTTTACAGTATGACTCCCCTTTCACATTCTTATCTGTAGGTCTTTTAGGCAGTCTTTCATGGGGCCAGGGTTAGACTGCCTGTCCGATCACGCCAGTCTTCCGATTCATCCCCTCACTGTCTCTTATCACCTTTGCAATAGAGCTGAAGCTTCCCACTGTCCCTGAAGACCTCTTGTGAGTTGGTTCCTTCTGTCTCTTGCTGGGTGTCCTCATGCAAGATGGTCTCTGGTTAAAAACTGTGAGCACTGAAATGATGTCACAATGATCACACCTCACCTCATGTGACAGGTCACTATGGGAGTGCTGTTGCACCAAATGTTTTATACAGAAATTCACTTCAAGCGATGCCTATAAACTGCATGAAAACACAAGCATCTGGGCTCAGGGTCCAGCCCCAAGAGCTCTCATTGTACTGAAACTGTGTTGTCCTGTTGAGCTACTTGATCTAAATCTCATCTCTCAGAAAACTCAGCAAGGCACACCTGTTTCAGGGCCAGATGTTTCTGTTCCTTGTTCCCAAGGCACTGGTAGTGGTTGCTACCTCACTCTGCCAGACTGGCAATTGCACTGGAGACTGTTCCACTCATTGTTTTGGTGCTGCTGGTGCTCCTTTTGACCACGTGGTGTCACTACTGGGGTACAAGTGTCCTAGCTGCTGCTTTATCCAACAGCTCTCTCAGCTTGATTTGATTTTCCAGAAGGGGAGCAGTTGATTCACCTGACTTTGTTGGTCTGGGGCCCAGGGGTCCTGTCAGATGGGGAAGTTGAAGGCTCCTCCTGCAGGCTCCCAAACCTTAGCCCTCACACCACACCAGGTTTCTGCTTTTACTTTCAGGAATCTGCCACCCCAAAGGGACAGGAAAAATAATGTCTCGACTTTTCAAATCCCCAGAAATCCACCTGATTTCTCTCTTTTAACCCAAAACAAAAAGAAAGGCCTTAGAAGAATATTTTGTACACAAAAGGTCTAGGTTCTTAATTTCCAGAAATTTCTAGAAACCCAAAGACTTGGCGAACTTCCAAGAAGGTAGAATGTTAGTTTTCATTCCTTCCTAATTGGTCTACAGTAGCAAATAATTGAATCAAGTGAAAACAAAATTAGTCCTGTTTCTTAATAGGCCACTTGGTTACATTATGTTCTCAATTGTCACAGCTACAGTAATTGCTAATGAGGTTATATATGCAAAGGCAGGGAGGCACAGACTGAGCACCAGCTGCCCCACAGTGCAGCACAGACAGACACAGCTGCTGTAAGCAGGTGGACACACACTGATGGACCACTAAATTTCAGAGGTTGGCTCTCAGCTCTTTAGGCCGGAAATGGAGATGTATTTGCTGATCCAGCATGATTCAGCTGAAATAGTGAAGTATAAGAAAGATTGATGAATTGTACTGCTAGATTCATTAATGTCCTTAAGCAATCTAACTGCCGAGTAAGTGTAACAACCCAGCCAGAGAGAACATTTTTCATCTTGCCACAGAGCTTACGAGAGATGTCAGACAGACCATAGAGCATGTAACAAGTAAGGTGACCAAGCCTGTTTTCTGATGGGATATTTCTTCTACAGCAATAAAGAATACATGCGCTCATGGTGAGGAATTTCTCCTCCTCCTTTGGGCTTTTCTTTGTTGTAAGTGGAGGACTCATAACCTCAGTCCTGAAGACCCCTCAAAGCCATTGAGTCCACTAAAATGTCTTGTTCAGTCTTGTCTATTTTTAGCTGGTCTGTGTTTGAAAAATCCTGGGGTCCAGGAGCTCTTCCTCCCATCAACTCTATTTTTAGACAATGTAACTGACAGCAGTGGTTAGTTTTCTGTCAACCTGACCCAGGTAGAATCTTCTGGAAAGAGAGAACCTCAATTGAGATTGACCTAGAGGCAAGTCAGTGGGGTCACTTTCTTGACTAATGATTGATGTGGGAGGACCTATCTTAGCGTGGGCAATGTCACCTCTGGGTAATTAGTCCTGGGTTGTTTAATGTGGTGACCTGCAAACTATAATTGAAGGTACCCTTGCTAGCTCGGGCCTGGCAATCATGGGTCTGACAGAACTTGACCTTCTTTGCATCACCTCTGTCTTGCTAAAAGCTGTTAGATTACATCCCTAAAGCTACTCACCAAGGTCTAGTCCCTTATTTGGTCACTTCCTCCTCCTGAGCCTGCCAGCTGTCAAAGTATTGGAGTCCAGCAATCAAAAGCCCCCCTTGGGCTCACCTAATTAACATGCCCAATCAAGATACACCACCGAATCCTAGCCCATTCTAACACAGACCTTACCCTTTTCATAAAAACTACACCTGCAAGGTCATTTGTTGCTGTTTTTCTGCCTGAGTTTAAAAGCAGCCACTTTAATGATTCTTGCTTGATTAATAGAGGGCTTCTTTGTGAAAACAGGTGTTTTCCTGTTTTTCCTTATTCAGTGTGCATGTGCGCACGTGTGTGTGTGTGTGTGTGTGCGCGCGCGCGCGCGCGCACGTGTCTTCTTCAACAATATAATAAACCCTTTCTTCCTTAGGTGGCTTTTGGTCACAGTGTTTATCATAGCAATAGTAAGCACACTAGGGCAGTGACTGAAGCATTTCCTTTATCCTGAGATCAGAATCTCTTACTATGATTCCCGTCTGTGGCAGTTGCTTCTCCTCCTGGGATATGTTGGAGGAGGCCCACTATATATAGCAGGGTACACGGGGCTGAATCATCAAGGACTTCCCCCAATCTCTCCTCAGCCCAGTCATTATTTGTCCTTGTTTTGTGTTCTTTTAAGCCTTGGCTTTTTCCTGTGGATTGTTTTACTTTAACAAACATGTTTTAAACAGGTAGGTGGCGAGCTGCCATCGAAGCATAGCTTTCATATTCAAAGACATCTGGGCTACATGACTGGCAATTGCCAATTTTCTTTTCCAGGTCTGTTATGAGAATTAAAAAAATAGACTGTTCAACTTGGGGTGAGGATAGCACACTGGTAGATCATTTGCTCAGCATGCAGTGCTAGATTCAATCCCTAGTACAGGAAAACAAAACAAAACAAAAACAAAAACAAAAATACTCTTTTTTTTATATTTGTGGCTTCTTGGGAGGTTAAGACAAGGAAATTACTGAGTTAAAGGGCACTAGAACCTACAAGACCCTGTCTGGAAAAGCCCCCTTCCTGAAAAGGATGAGGCCTTCATGGGGTTCACATGAAACTTGTCTTTGTAACGGACGTTGCTGTACTTGAGAGTCAGGGCAGTCCAGCCTGACCTTGAGTTCTCAGTTCTCCTGCATAGACTCCTGAGTGGCACCATGTCTACCTTGTAACACAGTTTGGAGTTAAGTGCTTTGTTCCAGCAGGGGTGGCCGTGATAGGGAAAGCCTCTTGAGGCCTTCAGCAGTCTTCATGCCAACCTGACTTCCTTTTCTAGTTGCTGGCTCTTGTTGAATTACTCCTTTGTATGGGGCGAGAAGAGCCCTAAATGAGTCTATTTTGACACATGGGCACAGCCACGTCCAGGACTCCAAGGTCAAGTTGACAAAGCTGTTACCCATATGGGCCAGGCTCAAGAGGAATGGCAAAGCTTTCCTGGGAAATCTGAGTAGGGAGTCTGAGCATGAGTGTTTACCGACAATTGATCAGTGTGTGCAACTGCAGCTTCCTGCTGCAGGATGTTTACAGCCTGAGGCTGCTCACCTACGGAGACTTTCTCCCCAAACTAGCCAAGCCTCTCCGTGCTGTACCTAATGAACACACTGAGGGTTCCAGACTGGGGAGGTGTCAGTTAGAGCATCCCACTTGATCCCAGCTTCACTATACATGTGTCTGTTTGTCTGTCTTATCTTCATTCTTCTGTCTGTGTGTCTGTTCCTTCTTCATTCAGCGCCCCAGTCTGGGATCTGGGTCTTAAGCCATGTGGATCTTGGCATTTCTTTTTATTTACATGAATGTTTCAAGTAAGTTAGAAGTTAATTTCAAGTAAGTCAGAATGATCATGGGGACATGTCAAGTTCACCTCTGTACAGAAAGCTCTGCTCAACAGCCAAGATTTACCAACCCTTAACTGTCACAGTCAAGTTGTGACTAACTCACATCACTGACTTGAATTCCACATCTAATGAGTCACTGAGTCTTGCAGACTTTTTTTTTTTTTTAAGTGAACTCTCTGACATTTTATCTCCTAAATGAATCTAATACATTTGGGGTCACTTTAAGGACTTGAGAAGAAGACATACATAGAAAGCCAAGGACCAGAGACAAGTTAGTACAATGGAGCTAACCATGTTATTTACTGTGAAGATCTGCCATGAGTGGAACAAGCAGACAGAGAATGATCAGAAGCTAGCCAGGCACACGAGAGCTCCACATTCCTTGTTCTGTTAGGATTGCTTGGTGACTAAATTTACTCATGCAGGAAATTGGCTAATACCATGAACATTTGAACTCATAGGCACTAAACAATATACTTATTTAACCCTTAGTTTTGTTGTTTTTATCCTGGAGATTGAAACTAGGTCTTACATATGCCAGGCAAGCATTTTACCACCGAGCTGCCTCACAAAAAAAAGTTTTTATTTTAAAATATGTTTTCAGAGGCTGGAAAGATTGCTCAGTGGTTAGGAGCACTCGTTGCTATTGCAGAGGTCCTGGGTTCGATTCCCAGCACATGCATGATGGTTTACAACCATCTCTAACTCCAGCTACAAGGGATCCAATGCTCTCTTCTGAGCTCCCTGGATACCAACTACACATGTGGTACACAGACACATATGTAGGCAAAACATGCACAAAATAAAATACTTAAACCTTAAAGAACAAAACAAAACACAACACAGGCTCACTAAATTGCTCAGGCTGGCCTTGAACTTGTGATCCTCCTAGCTTAATCTCCCGGATATTTGGATTATAAGAGAGAGATACTAAACCTGGTACTGAATTTAGTAGTTTTATGTTTTTGCCCCATGACTGAGAATGTTCTAATAGATGTGGCCCCAGTGACAGTAGCACCCAGAGTGCACAGTAGGGGACTCCTTAACCTACCTCCGAATTCCTAGCACATTGCTTGGAATTGGGTGGCACTAGGCACTAAGAATGTGTCTGCGGAGGCACCAGGATGAACAAGAACTTGTCCTTAGGAGACCACTCTGTTTAGTGGTCTTTCTTTCTTTCTTTCTCTCTTTCTTTCTTTTCGAGACAGGGTTTCTCTGTGTAGCCCTGGCTGTCCTGGAACTCACTCTGTAGACCAAGCTGGCCTCGAACTCAGAAATCTGCCTGCCTCTGCCTCCTGAGTTTAGTGGTCTTTCTATTTGCTTTTTTGGTATTTCTCTGGGCTGACTAATGCATGTAGGCACCATATATAGGGTCTGCAACCATTTTATAGGCCCATGAAAATGTTCTATTTTTTAAATTAATTAATTAATTAATTAATTTGAGACAGAGTCTAACTATGTAGTCCTTGCTGGTCTAGAACTTGTCATGCACACCAAGCTGACTTGGAACTCATAAAGATCTGCCTGCTGGTGCTTCCTATGTGTAAGATTAAAGGTTTGTGCTCCCAAGCCTGGCAAAATACTTTATTTTCTTCTTAGTCAGAAGAAAGCAATGGATGTCTTATTGAAGGATAGTGTTGTCATAAACACAATATATATTAACAAAGTTGTAAAAATATAATTAAAATTTGTTTTTTGGGGGGCTGGCTTACAGGAGAGAGGCACTTGGGCAGGGCCTGCATACTTGATTTTAGTCCCTTTACCCCACAAGGTGGCAGGAGAGAACCGGCTCCTAAGAACTGCTTTGGGAATAAACACTATTTAGAGTGATAGCAATCAATTTACAAATAGAAAGTATTATTCTGATCAGTTTTAGAAAGAGATGGATGGATAATTTTAACATTGATGCATACTTATGAGAATAAATAAAATATGTTAACATTGCAGTATATAATTCTAAATATATTCTGCCATAAAAATGTAATAAATTGCCTTTGACGACCACATGCAGGACATGTGCGTGTGCGTGTGCGTGTGCGTGTGTGTGTGTGTGTGTGTGTGTGTGTAGTAAATGAAATAAATACAGATAGGATGGGGTTTATGAAAGCAAAGTGTCTGTGATTTTTGGAAATTGAATCTAGACCTTCTTCCGCTGCCTTCCTTAGTCTTCCTCCTCTAAAATGCCCCCACCCCATTTTCTTTTTAATGATATGTTTTCATATCATTCCCTGTAGACAATGTTGTTGTAGACTGTCTTAGTGCTAAAGCATCTCCCAAGGAGGTCTAGGGAGTCATTTTGTAATTTCTCTAAAACATGGTCCATGAACTCCTGAGCCAGCAGTTGTCTTTGATGAGATTCAGACATATGGTGGCACTTTAGCCACTCTTGCTGAGACATTCCCTTGGGTACATCTGGTAATACAAAGCTTCTGAAATTCTTTGGACTTGATCCTGTTGGTGATGGCACTGGACTGGTTCCATGCACTAAAAGATGGACCAAGCTAGAGCAGTGAGCTCTACCAGCCAGGACAGAACTGCACTGGTGTATGGGGAGGTTCCATCAATAAGACAGCAGCGAGTGGGTGGGGCCCCCAAGAACACCCACGTGACATCTCTATACTTTTGAACATTGCATAATGTCCAGTTCATTTTGTTAAAAATAAAAAGACTTATTTTTATTTTATTACATATATTTTAATACAGGGTCTTGCTGTGTAGTGCTGAAAGTTCTGGAACTCACTATATAAACTAGGTTGGCCTTGAACTTACAGAGATCCACCTGCCTCTGCCTCTTGAGAGCTGAGATTAAATGTATGTGCCACTACCTTAGCTATTTTTAATTGTGTGTGTTCATTTGCATATGTAGGCAGCTGCCTGCTGAGACCAGAAGAACGTATTGAGTTCCCTGGAACTGGAGTTATAGGTGTTTGTGAGCCTATGGTCCTGGCACTATGAACTGAACTTAGGTCCTCTTCACAGCAGAGCCATCTCTCCACCCCAAAATCAGTTTAAATTTGTCTGTCTCTTCAGATATTTACCACATCTGTATGAAGAGAGGCAGATCATTAAAATATAATGTCATTGTATCCAAGCATGTTTTGGATTTTAGAGGGACTACTACAATCTATAATATGACAAACTTGCCCTCTATGAGGAAATATGGAATACAGTATTATGAGTATTATAAGTATGCATCATTTGTCCTCCCCACACAGTTTCAGAAACCTAAAATAGATTGTATAGGAACTCCATGCAAACAGGATCAGCACCATCTGAACAGAACACAGCTCTGAAAATATGACCCACCTGGAAGGACATGAGGGGACATGAAGCAAGAGCTCCTCACACAGCATTCTTAGAAGCTGAATGCAGAAAAGTAAGAAGGAGGTACCAGGCCGGGCGGTGGTGGCGCACGCCTTTAATTCCAGCACTTGGGAGGCAGAGGCAGGCGGATTTCTGGGTCTGAGGCTAGCCTGGTCTACAAAGTGAGTTCCAGGACAGCCAGGGCTACACAGAGAAATCCTGTCTCGAAAAAACAAAAACAAAGCAAAACAAAACAAAACAAAAAAAAGAGGTACCAGGCAGGCACACAAACAATAATGTCTAAAATCCTTATCTCTGACAATTCTGGGAAGAGGAGGTTAAAACATACTTACCCTTTGGCTCACACTTGAAACTGCTTACTTCATTTATATGCACATGTGAATGAATGTACACTGGAAGATAGAGAAGCAGTAAAAGATTCTGATATTGACTTTATTGAATGACTTCTTGGAAGTCATTGGAAGACTAAAGAGTCTTGGGAGACTTTTTAATCTATTTGAGCATACACATATGTGTCATACAGTTATGTGTGAATATGCATGCACTTATACCTCAGTGTTATATTTCATAAATTCCCCTAGACAATTTAAGAATGATTTTATGTTACTAGACTATTAAATTACAATAATATAAAATTGTTAGATGAACAAAGTAACACTTCTGGAATTTAAATGAACAAGTTTGTGTAGCACAGTATCTTCAGGTCTATTCATTTAAACTTTGTTGCTCCAAATATCAAGCCAGATGTTTCAGTTAAAATTTTTATTTCTATTGTTTTATGCACATGGTTATTTCAGCTGCATGTATGTCTTTACATGCTTGCTTGGTGGAACTGGAGTCACAGACAGTTGTGAGCCACCATGTGGGCACAGGTCTTTTGGAAGAGCGGCTGGTGCTCTTAACAGTTAGGCAATCTCTCCAGCCCCCTATTTTAATTTTTTAAATTAAAATAAAATTTGGAAAAATTATGAAGGATTTCAACTATTTCATCTATAAGGAAATAACAATTAACTATTTATGTGGATTAAGATATACCTGTCATTATCTGGACCTGGTGAAATACATCTATAATTCTAGAGGCTGAGAATTATAGATATACATGTGTAATTCAGGAAGCTGAGGCAGGCAAATTGTGAGATGAGGCCAATTTGGCTATATAGTGAGAGAGACTCTGCCTCCACAAAAATCCTTTTCATGTTCCCCAATTGCAATTTTAAATAATATATAACATTAATACAATGAAGTTAAAATATGTGAGCTTCTTTAAGTATTAAAATCCATAGTTTATTGCACCAATAAACACATATTTTGAAATTTATTATGTGTGTGTACATGGTCATGTACATGATGTGTGCACAGGTGAACGTCAGAGAGCAGATTTGTGGAATTGGTTCCTATAATAGTATCTTCTGTTTGCCAGAAGCTCACCCTTTCTAAGAAAGTTCTTTTTGAACTCTGTTGGCTGGTTGAACTCAGCTGTTCTTACTCAAACTCCTTTCCAAGATGACTGATTCAATTTGGCTGCTCTCAGCTTTTCACTGAATTGCTCTGCTTGGCCCCAAACTGACTCTGGCAATGCGTTCTAATTTTCAGGCTCCTTCTTATTCTCTGGCTTTAACTTCTTCTGCTGACCTGCAGTGAACTGCATGAACTCACTGATGAACTCAACCCTACTACACTGCACTTTCTGCACTGACTCCCACCAGACTCACTTCCACTTCCCTTAAGTAGCTTTTCTTTCCTGTCTGTTCTCATGAGGCTAGGTGTATCCTATCTCTGGCTCATTTTGTCAAATCTTACTCTGACTCCTCACTTTGTCTGACCCTCATTTAGACATCACTGTCAAACATGGCTGCTTCCTTCTACAAACTAACCTTACCTATAATATTTAGGATTAAAGGTGTGTAGTAAGGGTGCGTCTATACTCCAGTCAGATCATACTGTAATCCAGGGTGTTTTGTATTCTGGCCCAATCACATAGATGTACATGTTCTTTGGATGTAACCCCTTGACAAAGAAGCCATGTTGCTAGATTAAAATTCCTCTACAGATTCTTCTTTTCACCTTGATGTGGGTTCTGAGGATGGAACTCAGGTGGTTGGTCAAACTTGTTCAGCAAGAGCCTTTACTTGTGAGCCATGTTGTTCTCTCCTACATACATAGTTTTAAAATTCAAGGTATGGAAGATTGAGCCCAGAATCTCACATATCCAGATTACCTTGCTAGGTACCTCCTCACCCCTTCTGAGGTATATTCCTAATCTTCTTTTCTTTTCCCTCCTTCCCTCCCTTCCTTCCTTCCCTCCTTCTCTCCCTCCCTCCCTCCCTTCCTTCCTTCCTTCCTTCTTTCCTTCCTTCCTTCCTTCCTTCCTTCCTTTTTTTCTTCCTTACTTTCAACAGTTTTTATTTTTTAATTTTATTATTTTTATGCATTTATTCTTCTCTCACACATGCCAAATGCAGCCTCCCCATCCTCTACTCCTCCCAGTCATCCCCCACCCCTTCCCCAGATCCACCTCCTCTGTTTCTCTTCAGAAAAGAGCAGTCCTCCTAGGGATATTAACTGAACATGGCATAACAAGTTACAACAAGAGCAGACACAAACTTTCATGTCAAGGCTGGACAAGGCAACCCAGTAGGAGGAAAAAGGGTCCCAAGAGCTGGCAAAAGAGTCAGAGACACACAACTCCTACTATTAGGAGTCCCACAAAACCCCAAAGCTAAACAACAGTAACACATATGCAGAAGACTTGGCACAGACCCATGCAGGCCCCAAGCTTGCCGCCTCAGTCTCCGTGAGCCCCTATAAGCTTAGTTGATCCTGTAGGCTGTATTCTCCGGGTGTCCTCAATTCATCTGGCTCCTACTATCCTTCTTCTCCCTCTCGAGACAGGGCTTGTTAGCCCAATACTTACTCTGTGGCTTAGGCTGCCCTTAGGTTGTGGTCTTCCTGTCTTAGTCTCTGCCACATTCTACAATTACAGGCATACATTACTGTGGTTAGCCTATATTTTAATTTTAATCATCTAATAAGGGAATATCCAAATTGATAAATGTCACATCTCTAAGTTACATAGTTTTGCTGGTATATTTGTGTTACATGAATGACTAGTTTAGATAGCAGTAAATTGAAAATATACAAATCAATGCAGGACATGTCATACAGGAATTTTTCTAAAATAGGAGCTGTGATAGATCCACTCCGTTTTTGATTCTGGAGCAGCTGGCTGAGGCTGAATTTTTCACTAGCTTAGATGACTTCCTTGAATCCTTCTTTCTCCTACTGAAATCTGTGTATGAAATAAATGACACGTATTTGGATATATTTCAACTTTCTTTTCTTCTTTCTATTTTTCTTTCTGATATATTGCTTGATTGACGCTTTCAAGGTCCCTATAATGGGAGAAGGTTGATGGAAAAACTATTCTGAAAGCAAGGTTAAGGTTGTAGAACCAGAGATGGTATTTTACCTTTCTTGAATGAAGTCCATTTTATTACTTCACGTGAGGACTGAATGGAATAATATAACTAGTAACTCAAACTATTTTTTTTTCACAGACAAATCACACATTTAGTCAGTAACTGATAAGATTTACACGTTCTCAATTTCTCACACATATGAATCATGCATTCATTCTGGTCAGAATACACATTTCAAAAAGAATTTTCAAAAGGAAATTTCTCATATTTATGAATGAATGTTTCATGCTACAATTTAAGTATTTTTGATAGTTTGTATGGAGTCACTGTGCTTGTTAGTTTTAACTGTCAATTCAGCACAACTGCAAGTCATCCAGCAAGAATCTTAATGAAAAATTGGGCTAGAGATGGCTCAGAAGGTAAGCGCACTGGCTCCTTTTGCAGAAGACCTGAGTTCAATTCCCAGCATCTACATGGTATCTTACAACCATATAACTCCAATTCCAGGGGATCTAGTGCCCTCTCCTGGTCTTTGTGGGCATCAGATATGCAAGTGATGCTCATGCATATATTAAGGCAAAAAAACCATACACATAAAATATAAATGAACCTCAGAAAAAATCACGTAAATCAATGACCCATGGGCACGTCTGTGGGGTATTGTCTTGGTTGTTGATTGAGATAAGAAGACATACCCTGAATGTTGGTGGCATATTCCATGAACTGTATGAGTGAAGAAAGTAGCTGAGCATAAACATGCAAGCAGGCAGAACAGTGCATTTGTTTTTGCTCTCGACTGTGGATGTGATATGACCTACATAGGCTCCTACGCTGACTTCCCTACTATCATCCATGGCAACGCAGAACTGTGAGCCTACTAAACCCTTTCTCTTCTCAGGTATTTTTTGTCAGGATATTTTAATCACAGCCACGGAAATGAGACCAGAGCATATTACTCAAGCAAACTTCTTGAAAAGGTTGTACATACTTTCAAGGCCAACTCCCACTTACAGATGACAAACCTTTCATTAAGAAGCAGATAGAAACATTAAACACCTGATTTCAAGGATATTTCAATTAGAAACATCAATTTATCACAATTGAGAGACAGGCGCTTACAAGGTCAGTATTTAAGTTTATTCTCAGTCTATTCTTCTCCCTTTCTCCTCCCCTCTTTCTTTATTTTGCTTTTTCTTTACAGATATCCAGGGAATTTGAAGAAAATTTGTCTCTGAAAGGCCAGACCAACTCCATCTTAGAGAACCTGACCTAAGGATGAACTCAAGTTAACCTACAAGCCCGCACCTGGCACTAGTCTCCAGGTTACCCCTAACAACCACCAGCCAGGAGGAAAGTAGAAGTTACAGTTGTACCTAAAGATATCTATTGGGATGGAGAGATGGCTCAGCGGTTAAGAGCACTGACTGCTGTTCTAGAGGTCCTGATTTCAATTCCCAGCAACTACATGGTGACTCACAACCATCTGTAATGGGATCCAATGATCCCTTCTGGTGTGTCTGAAGACAGCTACAGTGTACTCACATATATAAAATAAATAAATCTTTAAAAAAAAGACATTTATTTATGAAAATTTATGGTTTGGCTCCCAGCACCAGCCAATTATTTTAAAGGGCAACAAATTCCATAATAGCCCCTCCCCAATGAGATTTGTGCCAAGCTGGATACCCTCTTCCTTGTTTGCTTGCCTCTGTAAATGCTTGCTTGAAACTGGGACCAGGGCTTCGCCCTCCCGTCCTGCTGTGTCAGTGAGGATGGTGTGGCCTGGGCTTGAGCTTGAATAAAGACCATAGTGATATCGGAATCAGCTCCTTGGTGGTCTTCTGGTGTTAGAGAAATGGGCACAAAATTTCCTCCACTACAACAGTTCTCACATCTAAACCCGGGTTCTCTCCAACTTCCTTTGCTAAACTGCGATTCCTCATCATTTCATATCTTCCCCATTTCATGGTTATGATGTGTACAGAGGCATTTTGGATGATGTAGGATTTACTATCTAATTTGATAAAGTTTGCCTTTGAAACTGGCAGAACATTATGTGGATCCCAGGTAGGTGATGCTCTCAGAATATACAGAGGAATCAGAGAGAGGATGAATACAACAAGAGAAGGCAAAAATGACCCCCCTCCCAACAAAACAACCAAAAGTATGGAGTAGGGAAATTTCAAAGAAGATAGTCTTCCACCTGGTAACTTACAGGAGACCACACTGGTATAGGGGGCATGCTAATCTCTAGGTGATGGTAGAAACCCAACTGTGACCATATTTGCATGGTAGGTGTGAGATATTTTTTAAAAGGCTGAGAAATGAGAAACTGTCCTACTCCAAAGAAACCTCATATTATTTTAGGGAGCTGTTGAATTGTTAGCTATAAATGGAAATAGTCCCCCCTAGATAGACAAGACCATGCCTTTTATTACTACTAATCAGGTAATTTTTCCTTTTTTGTGTTTTTTTTTTTAAAGACAGGTTCTCATGTAACCTGGCCTGCTCTTGACCTTGAGACATAGCTAAGGATGATCTTGAACTCTTGATCCTTCTGTCTCCACCTACGGAGTGTAGGGATTATAGGCATTTACCACTATACCCCAGCCAAGGAGGTGTTTTGTTTTCAAGACTGGGTTTTTTTCTGTGTAGCTCTGGCTGTCCTGAAACTTGCTCTGTAGACCAGACCAGCCCTCAAACCAAGAGATCTGCCTGCTTCTACTGGGATTAAAGGTGTGTGCCACAACACTTGGATCTTGCCAAGAAGTTTTAGCCAACATAATAATAAAATTAATCTAAATATATGAAAAGATATTCATATATTGTTAACTTTGAAAGCAAGTATAGAATTATGAATTATATGAAACCACTAAATATTCTTGTGTATGTATGAATATATTGTAATGTGTTTGTGTGAAATAGGAAAATATCTTGGTAGGAGGATGGGGAAAGAATATTCATACATTTCACATAGTTCTGTAATTGTTTCAACAGACAAGAACACATTAATTTTAGTAAAAATATAACAGGAAAACTCTATCTAAATCCAACCCAGAGGCTGAAAAGGAAAATAGCTTTCCATTTTCAATTTTCAATATCTATCTATCTATCTATCTATCTATCTATCTATCTATACTATTGGTTGTCAATAAAACCTTTTAAAGGACAGGATTAGGGAATGGAGAGATGGTTCAGCAGTTAAGATTACTGAGGCATGCTGGGATTACAGGCATGTGCCACTGTGCTTGGCTCAGTTGTACATTCCTTAATCAAGGCATTTATATCTCTTGCAATAGAAATATAAGCAGAAGGACCTGTGAGATGACTCAGTGGGTGGGGAACACTTGCTGCCAAGCCTGATAATTTTGAGTTCTATCCCTTCCATGTGGCAGAAGAAAAGAACTGACTTGAGCAGGTTGTCCTCTGGTTTCCACACTCTTGCAATGCACATACACAAAACAAACAGACACTTAAAAAACATAAACAGAAAAGTTTAAACTAACAATCATATCGTCTAAACACAAATTTTATCTTTTAGCATGTTTTCTTTCTCTTGACACTGACAGGCACGTACAAAGCTCAGGAAGCTTATGTTATAGTCAGGGATCAGCTCAGGAGACAGAACATCAAATAAAAACCACACCCACAAAAATGACATTTCATGGAGCTCCTGAAATGACAGATTAATTTTAAAAGTACGGCAAACTCTCAAAATTCAACAGTTAAATGTGCCAGAAAAGCAAATCATTTGTGCACTATGATCCCAGATATCTTTTAAAAAATCAAAATATGCATAAGAGAAAAGATTAGCTTAAAATGCCAACAGTGATGAGACACATACATTCTTCGTTTCTTGTTTCCTTGGTTTCTCAATCAAGTTATGCTTGCAATGAGCATATACTTAATAAACAGTGAAGAGTAAATATTAAAAAAAATGTTAAGCTGTTGGGATCAAACAAATGAGACTTATCCCAAGTACTGCCATTTTATTTTCAGACTCCATTTTGATCACAAGGTGAAATTAAGTTCAAGTTCCCAGGTTATAGGGGAACTTTCCCAATGGTTAGTCAATTTCTTCCTTATTCTTCTATGTTTATTGCCAAAACATAGTGAATGTTCTTGAACAAATGATTCTGATCGATGAAAAATCATGACCGTAACTTGGCACAGGTGTCTGTGGGTTTTGAGCTCAAAAATTCCGTATCATTCTCACTCTGGGTGGAAGTCTAGGTCCCGAGTCTGTGCTGCTGTCCCCAACTTGACAGCTTTTGCTGCCTAATTTAAATATAGATCTTGCCTTACTGGACTCTTGTGACTGCTTGGGTTGTTTAAATTCTTTGGACCTAAAGAAGCAACACTGAAAAATAGACCCAAGTAAACAAAAACTGTTAGACGTGAGGGTGACACATTTTGAGGGCACAGTAGATGAAAGTTGAAGCAGCTCTTTGCCAGTGTGTGCACAGGTCCATGGGGAGTTGAAGAAGCGCCAATTATCATGAGTGCCTCATGACTTATAGAGGGTAGTGAACTGAGATGGATACTTTATTTTCCTGATATTCACACATCAAGAACTCGGAATGTGCTGAGAAATACAAAAACCTCCAGTGCCTGCGTGCCGCAGTCAGTCATCCGGCCCTGACAGAGCCTTAATAATGGAGCTATTCTACATTCCAGCTGAGCAGGCTCATCCTCATCACATCAGCTCTTGAGGGAAAATAAAACGGCAGGCACCCAAGTTAGTCATAGGAAGCTAAAGCTAAATTAAGAGGTGACAGAATGGAGGTGGCGGTGGTGGCGTGAATCCCAAGTACCGGCTTGTAAGGCGTAAACACTTTGGATTTATATGGAGAGCCAAAAGACCAGAATCTTCTGTGGAAAAAAAATAAGACAAGATGTCAACAGTTTTATAATCCTCAGTATACTGTCATATAGATTCACCAATCCCTTGAGTCCTCAGTGTAGCATACTTAGAACAGTCTCCCAGAAAGTAAACGTGTAGGGGCTGGAGAGATGGCTCAGAGGCTAAGAGATCTTCCTCTGCAATATTGACCAGCTTGGATCCTACACAACAAGCTAGGCCTTCTGGAAATTGCCTGTAACTTCAGTTCTGAGAGGGTGGAGACAGAAGGTTCTCTGAGGTTGCTGGCTTCCAGTCTAGCTGAGACACAGGCCCTTGGATTCAGGGACAGTTCTTACTTCAAAGGAACAGGTAAAGAATGACAGAGCATACCTGACACCCTTCACCCTTTTCTGGACTCCTCATATGCACACATACAAATGTTTACACACACACACACACACACACACACACACACACACACACACACACACGGGGGGGGAGGGGATGGGGAGAAACAGAGATAGAGACAGAGAGAAATCTTTTGAATGTAAGCTTTCACTCCCCACTGTCTACCCCATTCTCTTTCTCCAATGCCTTCGTTAACAATACCATCATCGTCTCTATTTCTAATGCTCGATTGTATTCTATAGGCAAGTAGTTCACAAGTCTGCAGAATGCAGGCTGTGCCCTATTTCCCAAGTACATTTCCTGTTTGGTTGCTACAACCATAGTTAAGAATCCCATCACATTTTATATGGACTCCTTGAAACATTCACTACAGCAAATCTGGATTCCTCATATGCACACATACAAATGCTTGCACACACACACACACACACACACACACACACACACACACTCGGTGAGCCAAGTATTCTTTATTTTCTCCAAATTTATTGCTTTCACTCTTAGCCAAAGTGGCATTTTTGTATGGCATCTGTCAAGTTCTCGTTATGTAATTGTTCTAACCTCCACTATACTCTAAGCTCCTTGAGGATAGGGACATATTGAATTTATCTTTCAGAATTTCCACATATTACAAATGTGTCTCAAAGTTATGAAAATTCTTGTTCTGCTTTGCAGTGTGCTGCTTCCAGGTCTATAATTATGAGCTTGGCTTTCCTCTCTGCTTCCCCTGTGGCCATGAAGCTCTTTTCAAAAGTATGTTTTGTTAGGCCTGGTGGCTCATGCCTGCCATCCAAGCACTTGGGAGGCCGAGACAGGAGAATTGCTGTAAGTTTGAGGTCATCTTTGGCTATATAGTGAATTGGAACCCAGCCCGGACTATAAAACAACTTTTGTCTCAAACAAACAAACAAACAAACAAACAAAACCAAATCAACCAAAACAAAGGCATGTCTGAGGTAAAAAGAAATGGAATTGGTGTATCTTTTCTGAATCAAAATCTATCTCTTATGTCAGGAGCCACCATAGGACAAGCTAATAATTAGCAGGTGATCTTCCTGAGATGGTCTGCTTCAGATTATAATCTGCGATAGATTTTTTTTCTATAGACAAGGCCCAAGAGAATTAATTTTAGGAAAGATTCCTGCTATTAGTATGCTTCTTTTCCTGTAATTATTGAACATATATGACAATCACTAGGTATTAGTTCACCCCTTTGAGCAGATCTCTGCAGATCTACAAAGATGTACTGTCTTGTATGATGCTATATAGACAAATAGATGACTTCCTAATTCTTAATGATGATCCTATAAGAATTCCTAAAATTGTATCAGTGATTATTAAGCTCTTTTACAGTGGGACTGCTANTAGGTCCTTTTCTGATAGTCAAAACTGCAATGAGAACAAGATCAGTTTCCCACGTGTCACCAGTTAATTGCCTCTTAGATAGTAACCAGACTTTCTTGGAGCTCATCCCAAGAGGTTGTAAAACAATTAACCAAAGGTCATAAAAAGGGAACTAGTGATTTACTATAAGTGCTAGGACAAGATAAAATCTTGAATGAGTTTATCTATACAAAACTTCACTGATAACTTATAACTCTCAGTGAACCTGTGGAGCTGTGACAGGTGATGGATGTTTAGCTAGATAATTACTCCTAATGGATATGCATGTATACATTCTCTGTTGTAAACTTCTATTTCAATTTATGATTTGATTTTATGTGTGAACTTGTGATGAACTTTTTAACATGTGATCATGTATTCTGAAAGATGTATAAGTACTGAGGACAAAGAGACGAAGAGAAGATTTTTTTCCCCGTATCCCCTTTTTTCCATTCATTCTGCCTTTCCCTCTTTTTCTTAGCTTTCATAGGAAACTTTTTACAACTTAGTAATACACGCTATAATCACTTCTCAAAGTGTCCCCTTTCTTCCTGCAACTTCTGACTAGACTAGCAGGCTGAACCTTAGAGCAGAGCAGTTCCTGCTGAGATAGAACAAAGGCCACATTACTTAATTCTCTGCTGTTAGGCTATAGGTGTTAATCGCCTTTTACCCTCAGAAAGAGCAAGGAAGTTTTTAGGACTTTTTAGAAGTTATCATCAGCATTTCAGTACAGTTAGAGAGCTAGAATGTCTGGAGACCCTCAGACTTTAAAGCCACACCAGAGTCCTACTCTGTGCCCCATCTCTACCTTCTCCAGGCCAGGAGGCTCTTGGCACTCTTGAAATAGCTTTTCCTCAAATTATCAGTGATGGACAACCTTAACACTCAACCTGTCCAAAATGTATTGAGATTACTTCTTACAAGACCACCTTTTTGCTGATGCGGTCATTTAGTCCCAGAAGAGTGACTCCGTGCTTGGACAGAGTCTCTTGACTGAGTGTAGCTTTGAGATGACTGCACTTACAATGTCATAGTGGTTTATTCTGTCACTAGGAATTGCTGTTCCTGAAGCTCGATTCCACTCCCACCCCACTGCCAGTGCTCTGAGAGTCCACTATAGATCTGACTCTCCTTGCCCTTGCCCCAGGTCCCTGTTATTTCACCAGAATCATTAGAATCTTGATCGAGGACAGTGAGGAGTGAGGCAGGTCCAGAAGGTCCAAACAGGTCATCATGGTCCTTAAACTGTAAAACCCATTATGTGGGCAGACCCTTACATACGCTGACCCTTATTTCTGTGGGGAATTTTGTTCTTCCAAGGCTTCCTTATTCATTTCTAATATGGGCCTACACTTCCAACTTGTCTAAGCAAATGAGGACTGGGTATTTGTTTATTACTCTTCCCTTACCCTCACAACTTTTGTTTTCTGTAGGACAGACGAGGAGCCTCATGTATTTTGCCTAGGACACTAATGGAGAGAATTAATCTGGGGTAGGGGGAAAGGGAAGGGTGATTCTGCTTCTTCTTCCTGCTGCAGTTGAGTAGCACAGGCAAGGCTCAGGTGCATTCACCTGTAACCCATAGCCACTGCTGCTGGAGTTTGATGGAGATTAATACTGCTTTATACGTTGTGGTGATGGCCTAGAACATGGAATTCACAAAGCTATCAAAGCCTTAGACATGTGCAAAGTCCATCTTTGTGGGCTTGCATCTATCCCTGAGCCTATATATGTCTGCTTGGTCAAGGTCTTCTGTGCTGAGCACCAAATCAACCCATTTAAGGTTGATGACAATAAGAAACTAGAGAACTGGGTAGGCCTTTGCAACACTGATGGCGAGGAGGAACTGGCACTATGATTGGCTGTACCTGTATAGTGGTTAAGGAGAACATCAAAGAATCTCAGGCCAAGGATGCTATGGAAGAATACTTCAAATGCAAAAAATGATCAAAATTCGGCTCATTAGACAAAGGTGAGTTCTGTGAGTTCAAAGCTAGCTTGGTGTACATATCAAATTCCAGGAAGCCTTCTCTGTCTCTCTGTCTCTGTTTTTCTGTCTCTGTCTCTGTCTTTCTGTCTCTCTGTCTCTGTCTCTTTCACACATACACACACAAGTAATAATAATTTGGGTTAAACAACAATAATAAAATTAATGTAAGGTTTATCTGAAGATAGCTGAATATTAAAGCTGTAAAGGTAATTGAAATTTCCTGAAAGTCGAGAAAATGGGTTTTAAAAAGATTTAAAAGCTTCAGTAAATACAGAAAAAAAATAAGCTGAAGCACCAGGGAGAGCCAGGCTATAATTCACATAAATTGTTCAATGGAGAAAGAGTCGGGTTATTCCTCACTTTTTCCTAACTCATAGCAGTTACCCAGTACCTATCTCTCAATAGTTTTAATATAAAAGACTGCTGAGCTGTTAGCAGTGTTAAGTCAACAGAACAAATGTCCCATTAACTTTAGCATCTTGCAGCACAGAACCAGCGGTTTCAGGTATGAGGAGGGTAATGCAGGCCTCTGCATATCGTGCATGAAGAGGAGGGGCAGGCTAACTTTGGGAGGTTCACCTCACCAGTGACATCGGGAACCCCTACCCAAATGTATACAACTATTTTTATAGACATTTTTATGATACCTCCAATTGAGGTGTCTGCTTGTACTGATGTGACTAGAACAGTGTACTGGAGTGTTCACAGAGCACAGGACACCCAAACTCAGAGGCAGCAGCTAAACATAAGTAGAAGTGAGCGAGATATATCAGATTATTTGAAACTGTGAATTATTTTAGGGGAAGATACAGAAGGATAGGAGTATATAAATGTGTATTTACTTTTAAAAACTGTTTAAGTATTGCTTTTGTGTGTGATTGAATCTTATAGAAACGAGTCCATTCATTGTATGTATGCATTAGCACCACAGTATGGACTTAGACTGGAGCTTAAAGCTGCAGAAAAGGTGATCTAGTTGGAGTGCTATGGGCAGGTTACGAGTTGGTGTGTCATGTGCCTGGCAGTGGATACGAAAGTCGGGAAGACTGCAAGTCAGAACCTTACGTCTGTTCGAGAGCTGTGTATCTTAGAAGACATCGTTGGGTCACAACCACCTGAACAGCTTGTTGTAACAGTCAGACCCTGTCTACGGTGCCAGTTGCATGGATTTCTTGGCTTAGTCAGGACTCAGTAGGCGCAGCAAAGAGAGAACCTGATGGGGGAAAGTACTGAGATGCTCAGAGGAAGCTCCACAGCAGTACTTACAACAGCCGTACTTAAAGCCCCTGAGATTGCCGTCAGAAGGCAGAAACATTGGAAAACACCAGGCCTCGGGGAAAGGGGTTATGGACCACATCGAAGATTCTATGTATTTCCATTTTGTTTCTGTTTAATTTGGTATCATAGGTGTAGTGGCACATCAGTATAATGGCTGGAGGATCCTTCAGGGCCATTCTTGCCTGCTTAACATGTGTGAGGCCAGCTTGGACCGCATGAAAAACTGTTTCTGTGTCCTCCCCTAACAAGGTTGACATCATCGAGGTGGCCAAGAGAGCTAGCCAAGACTACTGAAGAAAAACCAAACTAAGATGAGTCTGAATATCACATTCCAGCCCAGTGGGATAGGGAAGGGGTTACAGAAATTCTTCTGCTGAGGACAGCGGTTGCGTTCCAGGCACAATTGTCCCACGTTTCCGACGTGCAGGGGAGGCTTAGAGCTTGCTGCAGATAAGCTTTTAAAGATTAATCTATCGAGTGTAGCTTGCTCTGTCTGGTCCTAAACTTGTGTTGTAGACCAGGTTATCTCAGGCTTACAGTGATCTGCCTTCATACATGTGGAACCATACTCAACAAAGCATTCTATTTTATGAAGAAAGCAGGGGTTGATTTATTCACATCTGGAAAATAAACCAGACATGATGACAAACACCTAAAATGTACATGGGGTACATTATGATATTCTTTCTCAAACCAAAACCAAAATAAAACTCTAGAAATGGCAGCAGCCCTCACAGACAAGAGTTTTACTGTGTTCCAGCTCACCAGACTTTTCATCTTAGTATTGAGTCTAGTGCCCTGTGCAGGCTATGCAAGCGCTCTATCATCAAGCCACAGGCCTTGTCATCAGCCTTTGACAGTATGCATGGAACGGTTATGAGGTACCCATCACCAAAAGAAGAAGAGAATGCACTGGCCCTCTTTGAGGAAAATATGATCTATCATATTATCTGCTATTTGGGTACAAGCAGAAAGCTCAATGGTCAACAAACGTGTTTAGCATTGTATAGAGTGTATCTTTGAGAGTTAGAAGAATACAAGAGCCTTACATTTGAATGCTTCCCTCTTGTGTACTTTTGGGGTACATAGACTGTGTTAAGAGGAGTTGAATGACCAGAACAATGTTTGCTGAGATGTGTCAGGCCCTTTTAATACCTAAAGCAGGAAATGTACCAAGTGATTGCTGAGCAGGAAAGATACCATAGAGTTTCTTGAAAGTTCTGTGCTAAGTTGCTAGGAAAATTATGAATCTGGGCTGCCTTAAAAGTCTAACACCATTTCCTTCAAGTCTCTAAGCTACCTGTGGTAGAGACAAAGGCAAGGGCACACAGGACAGTAATTAAGTGACTTAGTTCAAAGTAGATATTAAATATTACTTTTGGGCAAAACCATGACAGATGTGAAAATCACGGCTTTAAAGGAGACCCATGGAGTGTCAAAACCTGATTAGAGGATATTCCCAAGAAAGACACATTTAGAGATCTGGAACATTAAAATGAATGTACAAATTGAGCCTTAGCAGACTTTTTGGGTTGTTTTCCCACTGGACAGAAGTCATTTGCATTTCTATGGACAAGACTCAGTTGCTGTCAGTTATTTGAAAATTGCAGAACAGCTTAGCTTCCCTGAATCAGAATCAGACAGTCCAGCTGTGCCCTAGAATGACAACACACAATTTCTCACTTAACCACAATTTTTTTCTTTATAGTCTGACCATTTTGGATTGTTTAAAAAAAGCATCTCAAAGACTTTTTTTTTTTAAATCACAAAATGAGTCTGGCCTCATTAGGTTTGCTGAGGGTATTTGCATAGGTGCAGAAAGAATGTTAATTTATCATCTGGGATTTTGATTTTTTATTTTTTTCTGGAGGTGTCTGTGAGGAATCTTAACCTGGTCTACTTTTTTTGGGTGGCATATGTTTATTTTTACATAGTGATGGGCTTCACATGGTATTCATACAGTATTAGTCTTAACTGTCAAATTGATGTAGACTAGAATCACCTGAGAAAAGAGTCTCAAGGATGAATCAGGTTAACCTGTGTGTGTGTGTGTGTGTTTGTGGTGGTTGTTCTCTTTATTGTTAAATGATTTAGGAAGACCCTGCCCATTGTAAGCAGAGCTATTCCCTAGGCAGGAGATCTTAAACAGTGTGAGAGAAGAAAGTTGAGAACAGGCAGTTCTGGCTGCATTTCTCTCTCTTTGCTCTTGACTGAGGACATAGTGTGACTAGCTTCCACTAAGTAATAGACTAGAACCTGGAATTTTTTTTTTTTTTTGAGCACAGGGTTTCTCTGTGTAGCCCTGGCTGTCCTGGAACTCACTCTGTAGACCAGGCTGGCCTTGAACTCAGAAATTCACCTGCCTCTGCCTCCCAAGTGCTGGGATTAAAGGCATGTGCCACCACACCTGGTCAAACCTGGAATCTTAAGCCAAATAAACCCTCTTTCCCCTAAGCCACTTTTTATCAGAATATTTTCTCACAGCTGTAGAAATAAAAGCGGAACAAGTGTATAATGTGCTTTGAAGGTGTTCCTCTCAACTCTCTTGTAGTCCCCTTCACTCCTTTGGACAGATTTGCTTCTTTCATGTCATATATACACACATAATTTTTTGTCAGAATGTAAGCTAGTTCTTTTGCTATGAAAACCTACATAGAGATTGTTTAAAAAACAAAAGAAAACCAAAAACAAGACAGAAAAACAACTGAAGATAGATCTAGCATATGATCTAGCTATACTTATCTATCTGAAGAGCTCTAAGGAGATGCTTATTGCAATACAATTCACAGTAGCTAGGTCATGGGACCAACCTAGCTACCCTAAATGCCTCTGCTAGTTTATGGTCTTGAAGATAGAAGGAAGGCCAAGGAAGTTTCTCCTAAAGATTTTTTTTAAACCCTGATTTTTTAATTTATTTGTTTATTTTTTTATTTATGACATGTGTGTACACTGTAGCTATCTTCAGACACTCCAGGAGAGGGCATCAGATTTTTGTTACAGATGGTTGTTAGCCACCATGTGGTTGCTGGGATTTGAACTCAGGACTTTCGGAAGAGCAGCCGGTGCTCTTAACCGCTGAGCCATCTCACCAGCCCTCTCCTAAAGATTTATCTGCAATATCTATATCTCTCTGTTGTGTGATTGAAGTCTCAGTATGTATGCACTTACCTTGTCCTGGAACTTACTATGTAGCCTAGGCTGGTCCATTCTTTTGTCTTTAGACCACATATCATCCTTCCTATCTCACTTGGTGCTGGTTATCAAACCCAGGACTCCCTGCATGCCAGGGAAGCATTATCAATTGAGCTACATCTCTAGCCCTAGGCATCAGAAAATTTAATTTTAGCCACAGTCTACTGCCATTCAGATAGTTGAGTGTGGGGCATTATAGGATGGATTGTCTCTTCTGTGCCCTGTTCAAGAAACTTTTGCTCACTTCAAGAACATGGATTGCAGTTTCAAAGCAGTTCATAAAGTAAAAACAAAGGAGGAAAACAGAAGAGGGAATTGAAATAGGAAGAAAATGTTGCAGGCCAGTGGCTTTTGGAACCAGTGAGGCGTTCCCTGTTGGAGAAACAATACATACATGGCTGGAGAAACGAGGAGGGATATCCAAGCCTAGAGTCTTGATGAGACTCTTGGGGAAGCTTGGAGTCTCCTGTAGGTTATGATGCAACTCTCTCTAACCTTTAAGAACATTCCTCGGAAGAGGAGAGGAATGGTGGACCAAAGTAAAAGTCAGAGTGCTGTCCTTTATGATGTGGAAGGTTTATCTGCTGCCTTACCTGGGTGCTGGTCACATTTAAGCTGTACAGATATGCATTTTAATCTTTTTACATTTCTCAGAAGGGCAGTCTTAGTCATGGTGTTTCGGGCCAGATGATACCTAAGGGGTAGCTTTTATTGAAGTAATATGCTCATTGTTGATTTGGAATGTGAGTCATTTTGCGAAGATCTCATCAATCAACCATGCCAGTGGATCATAGTAAGATGTTGAAAGACCTTAAAATATTCTTTGAGAGACTGGAAAGACGGCTCATCTGGGGTTGAGACAGCTCACAACTTACCTGAAACAGTGACTACAGAGGATCTGAAACCCTTATTTGTCATTCAAAGTCACTGTATTCATGTGCACAAACCTATTCAACACACACACACAGACAGAACACAGGACACAGAACACACACACAAAACACATACACAGCACACACATGTAACACATATTCAACACACACCACACACACACACACACCACACACAGAAACCTACATACCACACACATACAACACATACACCACACACAAACCCACACACCATACATATCCAACATATACATACCACATATACATCACACACACATACACTAGACACACACGTGCATGCGCATGTGCACACGCACACACACACATTCTTGACAGAAGATGGACTTCATTACATATAAATAACATTTCTAACTAACTTTGCAGAAAAGACCACATCAGGAAAGCTGTTCAACTGCACTGCAGCCACTGGGATACAGAACACCAGTGATTGGACTCAGCCTTTGTGTTTCCAATGAAGGATATTAGAGGAGACCAGGATGACTGTACTGCTCTAAACTGCCAATCTAAAGCCTCATGCATTATAGATGGCCATCAACTGATGATGGACATAATATAATTTTATTCAGCTGAAAAGAAAAATGAAATCACGAAAATTACAGGAAAATGGATGGACCAGGAAGATATTATGCTAAGCAAGATACCCCAGGCTCAGAAGACAAACTGTGCATGCTTCCTCTAATATGAATTTAAAAATTTGTCTGTTTAATTGGCAGTGTCCGTAGAGGCCAGGAAATTCATGGCTGCTGCTGTAAAACTGGTCAAGAGTCCGTAGTTGTGGATGGTACAGGCCTCTGGGAGAACAAAAGGATTGGTTTGCTATATGGGCACAGTGACAAACCTTCTACATATTTATTTTTATGCCCATAGATTTGTGCTGTTGTCAGCCTGTGTCACTTTTGCAGTGGCTATTGCAAAAGCCCACAGCTGGTCAGACAGGTTATGACAGAATGGTTGTCCCTCAACAGAGCATCTGTAACATCTATATCAATTCTCCCTCTCAGGGGACATTGTAGGAAGAGAGATTGAAAAGCATGGGAGAGCCAGAGGACGTAGAGGAGTGACTCAAAATCTTGTCATCTAGATGAGACATGGCTGCTGCAACCATCAACTCACAGTAGCCATGTTACTTGAATAATATTGGCTCTGTCCCCACTTCCTCATGTAAGGCAAAGGGGCTTGTGGCAGCTCATCACACACCATGGCTTTCTCAGCAGTTGCTGGTTGCTGGGATGCCATTCTCATTAGTAATGCAGCTATTGATACATTGTCCAAATTCTGGTAAATAACATTTCCCCAACTCATACTTAGGAAAGCAACCACTACTAGAACTATGAAAACTACTATGTTTCTATTAAAGCAGGATTTATTGAGGCCGGAGGTGTGGCTCAATGGTTAAGAGAATTTGCTATTCTTGCAGCTGATGACCCTCATTTGGTTCTCATCACCCATAGGGCAGCTCACAATCATCTGTTGGTCCAGTCCCAGCAGATCCAACACCATCTTCCATCCTCCATGGATACCAGTCATGCATGTGGTGCATATACACACATGCAGACAAAACATTCACATTCATAAAATAAAAATAAATAAAACTTTACAGTGAGAATGGTTAATAAAGAATTGCTAAAATTTTCAACGATCAGGCAGGGAGAATAAGTTTCACCTAAAGAGAGTTCCATTTCAGTTTAGAAAGGCAAAGTCTACTAAGTTGTATGGCTTCAGGCTGGCAGACAGCTCAGTGGTAGAAAGAGTGCCTAGGATGCTTGCATGAAGCCTGGTTTCAACCTCAGCACCTAAGAGGGAGTGTGTTTGAGTGTAATGGGTTACAGATAACTTAGCTCCCTTGTATTCCTAGATCTGACATGAAAATACCAAAAATATTTTAGACAAATTGCCATTATCATCTCTCATTGGTTCTTTTAGTTCTATGCAATTAATTCTTTTATTGTGCATGTGTGTGCTGAACTTAGGTTAGAAATACTAAGACCCATCTGCTTATTGACTCAGAAGAGTTCAGGAAATTCTGACTCAGCCTACTGGTCCTGTCCTAAAGTGACTTAAGCAATCAGATCAGAAACCTAAGAGGTACTGATTAAAGTACCAGTGTACAGGCATTTTCTACAGCTTCAAGACTGTCTTTGTTGAAGATTGGAAGAACAAAACCTGTAGTTGATTGCAGACCACTAAAAGAAAATAATAAATGCAATAAAATAAAGTCTATCTGAGGATGAAAGAGAATCTAATGATTCCTTAGAATAGGGAACAAAATACCCATGAAAGGAGTTACAGAGACAAAGTTTGGAGCTAAGATGGAAGGATGGACTATCCAGAGACTCCCCACCCGGGGATCCATTCCATCATCAGCCACCAAACCCAGACACTATTGAATATGCCAGCAAGATTTTGCTGAAGGAACCCTGATATAGCTGTCTTGTATGAGGCTATGCCAGTGCCTGGCACATACAGAAGTGGATGCTCAAAGTCATCTATAGGATGGAACGCAGGGCCCCAAATGGAGGAGTTAGAGAAAGAACCCAAGGAGCTGAAGGGGTCTGCAACCCTATGGGTGGAACAACAATACGAACTAACCAGTACCCCCTGAGCTTGTGTCTCCAGCTGCACATGTAGCAGAAGATGGCCTAGTCGGCCATCATTGGGAAGAGAGGCCCCTAGGTCTTGCAAACTTTATATGTCCCAGTACAGGGGAATGCCAGGGCCAAGAAGTGGGAATGGGTGGGTAGGGGAGCAGGGCGGGGGGGGGGGGGCACAAGCATAGGAAACTTTCGGGATAGCATTTGAAATGTAAATAAAGAAAATATCTAATAAAAAAAAGTTGAAAAAAAAAAGAGAACCTAATGGTTTTGGTTAGTTGCTGATAATTTCTTAAGGACTGATCTGATGAGACCCGGTTACAGAAATAATCAAAAAGGAATTTGATGCACGCTGAAACAGAGCTGGGTCTCTCCCCCAAAAAGCTTTAGAAACATATTTACACTGTTAATAATTGTAACCATTTCGAAAAGAGTCAGTGACTATTACAGTTAACTTATAAAAATGAACAAACATAGAGGGAAAATTTGGAGATGTAACATTTATAATTCTGAAGTCATAATGTAAAATAATACATCACCATCACTGAGTCTATAATAAAATATTAAGTCAAGAGATATGGAGCCTACCCTAAACAGTTGTACTAAATTAAGTTTAATCAATTAGCTTTTTTGAGACAAGGTCTCACTTAGCTTAGGTTGCTTGTAATTAATGATAACCTCAAACTTAAATCCTAGGCTCTATCTCTTGTGTGCAGGAATTTTTAACATTTGTATTTTAATAAATTCCATGAATAAGTTTGATGGTCAACTCCAAGTTTGATGATATCACTAGTTTATGGGGCTGGTGATATGTCTCAGTTGTTAAGAGCACTGGCTGCTCTTTCAGAGGACCTGGGATTCAATTCTTAGCACCCACATGATGGCTCACAAACCAGCTTTAATTTTTCTTCCAGAGGATCTTCCGTTCTCTTTTGGCCTCTACAGGTACTGCATACACGTGCTACACAGACATACATGCAGTCAAAACATCCAAACATTAAAAAAAAAAGATTAAAAAAAATTAAAAAGAAAAATAAAAGTACTGACTTAGAGTATGCTGGATTCAACTTTAAAAGTAATGTTCTAGCCAAGTAACCACTGCAAATGATAACCAAAATTATCACTGATAATATTATGCTGCTTGGTACCTAACATCTGACGAAGCACCAGCAAGACTGGTGAACTGAAACACTGACCCATCTCCAGGAACCACACAGGCTGAGCTGTCAGCCTGGTTGCTAACACCCCTCTGCGAGCTCATTGGCCCATATCCAATCTCAAATGCACTCATAGCAGTAATATTTTACCTATATAAGCTAAACCTAGGGAAGACTGAGCACTTTTAGTCTGATTGGACAAAATTTTCATGAACTGCATTGCCCAGCAGTGGCAGCGCACACCTTTAATCCCAGCACTTGGGAGGCAGAGGCAGGTGGATTTCTGAGTTCGAGGCCAGCCCGGTCTACAGAGTGAGTTCCAGGACAGCCAGGGCTACATGGAGAAACCCTGTATTGAAAACAAAACAAAACAAAACAAACAAACAAAAAAGAAATGCATCAAGAGTAATTTAGTAAAGTTTACTTCTAATGAATTGTTATGGGGATCTAATCTAATGCAGCAAACTATTGGCTTTTCTATGATAAAATCTTAAAGATAGTTTTAGGGAGGTGAAGAACCATGAGCTGTTGAGAGAATGTGGAGGAATGCTATGAAATGCTGCTGTCTTCAGGACACCTGGTGACTGCTGCATCGAGGAATACAGAGCAGCAGTGACCACCTGAGTAAAACCCACACACAGTCACACATGTGCACACACATATGCACACATACACCTATATACACACACTCACAAATCACATACACACATACACACACACACTTACACACACAGATACACAGACACTCACACATGCACACATACACACATACATATACACGATTCACACAGACATATACACACATTTACACACTTACACACACTTACTCATATACATATTCACACGCTCATAATGCACATACCCATAAACACATTCACACACACATAGGTGCGCACATAGCCACACACACACTCACACACATATACAAAGACACACATATACACATACACACACAAAATCATGTACACACATACACAGATGAACTCTACAAACTCAGATTATACATGTATGCACACTCATACACATATATACACGCACACACACACTCACACACAATCACAGATAATACACATGTACGCCTACTCATACACTCATATACTCATACACATTCACACACATTGGCATATACACCCAGTCACAGACACAGTTATGTGCTCACATACACTCATACACTCACACACAATCACACACACATATAATACACACACACACACACACACACACATACACACACACACACACACACACACACACANACACACACACACACACACACACACACACACACACACACACACGGATGTAGAATGGAAACCGAGAAGAAGAAAAGAGTTGACAGGAGTGAGAGTGGGCTAAGAGAGGGTAATAGTGGATAAATATGATCCACAGTGCACATACACATGCATGAAATTGTCAAAAACAAAAAAAAATCAAAAAAGAAAAGTCTTTTAGGATTATGATTAAATTTCACTACACATAAATGTACTTTTCACAATCAAACTTCAGGAGTGTCCTGGCTAGTTTTTATGTCCGAGAGGAGGGAACCTCAATTGAGAAAAATGTCTCTATAAGATAGGGCTGTAGGTAAGTTTGTAGGGCATATTTTTAAATTAGTGATTGATAGAGGAGGAACTAGCCCATTGTGGTTGGTGCCATCCCTGGGCTGTGGTCCTGGGCTCTATAAAAAAGCAGACTGAGCAAGCCATGGGGAGCAAGCCAGTAAGCAGCACCCCTCCATAGTCTGTGCACCAGCTCTGTCTCCAGGTGCCTGCCCTGTCCCTGTTTGAGTTCCTGCCCTGATTTCCATCAGTGATAAACAATGCTGTGGAAGTGTAAGCTGAATAAACCCTTTTCTCCCTAACTTGCCGTTTGGTCATGGTGTTCCATCACAGCAATAGTAACCCTGATTAAATGAGTAATGTTAACTTATTGACCAGTAGAGCTGTTAAAGGTTAAAAAAAGGATACCAAAGTGGAGTATTATTATAATTATACCCAACACTGTTACTTCAGGGAAAAACAGCTATTTTATTATGCTACAAATATTTACTGAGACCTATTTTTACAAAGACTTACTTAAATTGTGAACTTGAATATTTTCAATATCTAGATAGTTTTTATGTGAATGCATACATACATACATACAGATTATATATATAGTATATTTGAGTGGCTCATTTAAAACAGTTGGTATTTGAGTTTATTATTTCCCGAGGGATTTTAGAAATGCTCTCTTTTGGTAAGTGCTTGTGTATTTCTATCATTCAATCAGAAAAATGCTCCTTTAATATCAGACTTCATGGACACTCTGTGGAGACAAGGAAATTTTACAAGCACTGTGACTGCCTTTTAAAGCTTAACATGCATAGGCATTCAGAGACAAGTAAAGGGGTTTTACATGTTTTGACTTTGCATTGCAGTCATGTAGCTCAGTTGGTAGAATTCTTGTCTAGCAGGCACAAAGTCCTGGGTTCAGTCCTCAGGCACCACATAAAACCAGGTGTCAGGGTACACTGTAATTCTAGCATTTGGGAGATGGAAGCAGGAAGATCAGAAGTTCAAAGTCATTCTTGGACACCCAGTGGATTGGAGGACAGCCTGGGCTACATTAGACTTGCCCGGGGGTGGGGTGGAGTAGGAATATCTTAGTTTCTTTTGTATTGCTGCTTCCAAATATCATGACCAAACTAACTTTTTCTTTAATTTAATTTTTTTCAATTTTTATTATTTTATTTATTTACACTCCTGTCATTGCCTCCCCTCTTGGTGCCTGGCCCCCACAGTTCCTCATCCCATTCCTCTTCCCTCTTGTCTCCAAGAGGATGTCCCCCTCCTCCTCCCCCTTCCCTGGGCCCTCAAGTCTCCTGAGGATTAGGCACATCTTCTCCCACTAAGGCCTAACCAGGCAGACCTCTGCTATATTTGTGTCAGGGGCCTCAGACTGTCCCGTGTATGCTCCTGGTTGGTGGCTCAGTCTCTGGGAGTTCCCCCAGGTCTGGGTAAATTGAGACTGCTGGTCTTCCTATGGGGTCAACACTCCACACTTTATCGTCCCCTTCTCTCCCGTCCACCCTCCGATTGTTCCACATCTCATATCTCCTCCCCACCCCATTGTCTCCATGTGGATATCCCCGCCCCCCCACCTGACCTATAAACTCCCTGGGGCCTCCAGTCTCTTGAGGGTTAGATGCTTCATCTCTGAATGAATATAGACTGGCAGTCCTCTATGGTATGTGTGTTGGGGGCCTCATATCAGCTGGTGTATGCTGACTGGTTGGTGGTCCAGTGTTTGAGAGATCTTGGGGGTCCAGATTAATTGAGACTGCTGGTTCTCCTACAGGATCACCCTTTTCCTCAGCTTCTTTCAGCCTTCCCTAATTCAACAACAGGGATCAGCTGCTTCTGTCCATTGGTTGCATCTGACTCTTTCCACTGCTCGTTAGGTCTTCCATAGTGCAGCCATGCTAGGTCCCTTTTTGTGAGTGCTTCATGGCCTCGGTAATAATGTCAGGCCTTGGAACCTTAAAGTCTTTCATTTGGTTTTATCATTCCAGAGGGTTATAGTTTATGACCATTATGTTTGGGAACATAATGGCAGGCAGGCAGGCAGGCAGGCAGGCAGACAGACAGGCAGACAGATAGGCATGGTGATTTTCTTAATTAGGGTTACTATTGATGTGATCAAACACTATGAACAAAAACAAAGATTATAATTCTACATCACTGTTCATTTATCACAGGACATCAAGAACTCAAAAGAGCAGGAACTCAGACATAGCTGACGCAGAGGAGTGCTGCTTTGGGAACTTATGAAATGGAATAAAAGCATTTTATATTGTGATATGGTCATGAAACTAGTGGGGTCAGGGAGCATAATGTGGTGATCTTCCTGTGTCTACCTCCTGAGTGCTGATATTACAGGCATGCAATACTCTATCAACTGAGCTCCATCTATACCCTTAAGAAGAGACTTTCAAGGATCATTTGGAAAATTGTCCCTGAGAACTTGAAGAGCCAATGCGGCTAATATTTGATCCATATGAAAGAAGGCTCTAGGAAAGGGCTGTGGGTGAGGAGGATGCCTAAGCCACTAAAAGCAGAAACGTGTGTTTCTGGTAGCATGGATACAGAAAGGAGAAAATGAGCATCATAGTTGTCTTCAAAGATCTCCTGTCCAAGTGGGATTCCTGCTAGAAGATGCTGGGCAGAAGGGGTCATAGTAAAACACAGAAGCCTGGGACATATGTGTCAAGGAAGGGCAGTGCTACAGTGCAGTATTGTCAGTGGTGACAAGGGCTTGGCATAAGTGCCCCATGAACACCCATCGAGATCATGGACCACCACTATCCCCACAAGAAACCTGAAGATTCACTACAGCAATCAAAGGCCAAGGTGGTGGGCAGCACCAGTACTAAGAAAACAAAGCCACAACACTGTGTTGTGTTGTCTCATGTCCAATCTCCCTAATTCTGATTAGTTCATATTGTTGTTTCACCTATA
>NC_034590.1:75646700-75666798 GCF_900095145.1 Mus pahari | reverse complement strand
CTATTTGCAGATGATATGATAGTATATATAAGTGACGCTAAAAATTCCACCAGAGAACTCCTAAACCTGATAAACAGCTTCAGTGCGGTAGCTGGATATAAAATTAACTCAAACAAATCAATGGCCTTTCTCTACACAAAGGATAAACAGGAGGAAAAAGAAATTAGGGAAACAACACCGTTCACAATAGTCACAAAAAAATATAAAATACCTTGGTGTGACTTTAACTAAGGAGGTGAAAGATCTGTATGACAAAAACTTCAAGTCTCTGAAGAAAGAAATTGAAGATCTCAAAAAATGGAAAGATCTCCCATGCTCATGGATTGGCAGGATTAATATAGTAAAAATGGCTATCCTGCTGAAAGTAATCTACAGATTCAATGCAATCCTCATCAAAATTCCAACTCAGTTTTTCACTGAATTAGAAAGGGCAATTTGTAAATTCATCTGGAACAATAAAAAACCTAGGATAGCAAAAACTGTTCTCAACAATAAAAGAACCTCTGGGGGAATCACCATGCCTGACCCTAATTCTGTTTAGCTCAGGTTTCTGGTTAGGATTACCTTGGGCTGGGGAAGGAGAAATGGAAAGTATACATGACATTGCAAAGTGGTAAGAAAGAACCTAAGACTAGATAAGCTACGGATTCTAGGGAAACCCTACTAATAATATTCTGTTAAAGGGGCATGGCAACAAAATGACTCCTAAAGGCGTATACCCACAGATCAGAGCCTTGCTCACAGCTCCTCAGAGAAGCTCGTTATCACAGTAGATGGCAATTAACACAGAGACGCACAACTAGACAATATGTAGAGAGTGAAGACTTTGGGACACTCAGTCTTAAGTGGAATGTCTTTATCACACCCTTCCTCTCAAGGCTCAGGGATCTCTGAAGAAAAGGAGGTGGAAAGACTGCAAGAGCCACATAATGAATGTTTCCAAGGAAACAACATCTTCCAGACACAACAGGACTGGTACAGGTAAGGATTCAGAGACTGTGGCATCACACACAAGACCTGCACAGGTTCAAAACACATGACTTCCCAATACTAAGAAGAGAAAGTGGCCAGGAAGCCACACCCTTACCCAAGAAACTTTGCAATTGATACCTGCTGGGAAAGTGATAGATCACTTTTCTACAACAGTGTTACTGTGTATAGCAAGCACACTTCAGGGCAGAACCCATGCCAAGGAGAAGTTAGCCAGCATAAACCAGACTCTCTCTCTTTTTTTAAGGAGGTGATTTTTGTTTCTTTTGCTTTTTTTCTTTTTGTTTGTTGGTTCCTATTTATGTATTTTGAAAAAGGGAATTAAAATAAAATTGTGGGGATAGGAAGACGGGGAAGATCTGGGAGGAGTTGGGGGAGGAGACAGAATATGATCAAAATGTATTGCATAAAATATTTTTAAACAAAAAGTTTTAAAATAATGTTTTCAAAATAACAACAATGATGATGATAAGAACAACAAGAAAAAGAGAGAGATTTGTTTTAAATATGAGTTTGGCTATTATGAGAGACTGTGACTGATTTATGACTAGAAATGAGTGGAGGATTTTTAATTTTTCCAAGTGTCTGGGAAAAGCTATAGGAACCAACACAAGGTTTCATTAGCGGTCAAGGGAGAAACCAGGCCCTAGGTAGGAGTAGTAGAAATTAAGTTGCTTTAGGACTTCAGCAGCCAAGGAGGCTTACATGATGAAGAGCATAATTAAAAAATGGAGACTCAAAATTGCCTTCAGTATGAATATATCAAGCAGCAGAATCGAAAGTTCTGTCCTATGGATCAGTATTTTACAAATGCTTTTGTATAAAGGGAATCACCCAGTTATCTTGTTGAAGTGAAATTCCGACTTAAGTCTGAGTTGGGCTTGAGGTCCATTGCTCCTAGCAATTCTCCAACTGGTTCACGCCTCTAAGAAGGAAATACTGGGGCTGAGAGACGGCTCAGTGGTAAAGATCACTTGTTGCTCGTGAGAACTAGGGTTTAGTTGCCAGAACCTACATCGCAGTTCACAACCATCGTGACTCATGTTCCAGAGAACTGACACCCTCTTCTGGCCTCCACCAGCACTGTGCACATGCAGGGCACTTACATACACTCGGACAAAAAACACTCACGCACACAGAATAAAAATAAATGAATAATTTAAAAAGAAGGAAACACATTGAAGAAAAGATGGGAGAATAGGGAGAAAGGGATTGAAGCTACACTGGAGAGTTACAAAGTATCAATTTGTAACTCTACGTCTTTCCACAACTAGTGATACAGGATGGCAGCAGCATTGGAACTCAGGCGCTAAGCGAGTGAGGACAAAGAAAGCAGCTGGGCTTGGGATTGCAGAACAGGCCTGGCAATCCCCTCCTCCCTATCATTTAAAAATAAACATTAGTGACTGGAGAAGTCTTGGGCTAGGTACCTGTGTGAGGGACATGGGGTCATGGAAGCTTATTGTGATAAGGGAAAGAGTACAAGTAGAAGTGAATAATCTTACACGTTTGCTAAGAATTAAAGGGAATCGTGTTAATTAGCCCAGATTGGCCTCTAACTAATAGTACAGCCCATGCTAGGTGTGACCTCTTTATTTTCATGCCTTTGCCTTCTAAGTGCTGAGCTTACAGATCTGTGACACTATGCTCAACTCCAAATAGGGCTTTGGAACCAACGAAGGATACTAGATGTTTAGAAAGAGGTCAGAAGAGGGGGGAAATGTTAAAAGTCTCAGGGTGTATTAGTAGGATGTGGGCATATAGGGATACGTCTCTGGATTCCGGGCCAGATACAGTCATGAGGTGCCCTGGAAGTGGGATGGCTTATACTGAGAAAGGAACCAATACGGAGCTCCTGTTCTTTCTTCTTTCATGGTCTCGTATTCTCACAGATATCTCAGGTTTCCACGCTCATTCTCATCCATTGTTTCCCCTAATGGGATCAGACCACTGCACTGGGTTTTCAAACCATCCACTCACCTTTACCTGCTTGTTTTCGCCTGCCCACTCTTTTAGTATAGCACTTTCCTGGAGGCACGCAAGTTTCTACTACTATGTAACCAAAGCTAGTGATTTTTCTTTTTCCTTTTTTCTTTTCTTTTTCTTTCTTTTCTTTTCTTTTCTTTTCTTTTTTCCCTTTTTCTTTTCCCATCCTTCCTTCCTCCCTCTCTCCCTCCCTTCCTCCCTCCCTCCCTCCTCCCTCTCTCCTCTTTATTTCTTTCCTCCTTCCTTCCTACCCTTCCTTCTGTCCTTCCTTCCTTTATTCCTTCCTCTCCCTTCTTTCCTTCCTTTCTTCCTTTTAAAAATGAAGTTTCACTGTGTATCGTGCCCCAGCCTCTTGAGTACTGCAAACACAGGCAATTTCTGCTCCTTTTCATTTATTCCAATGGCTTTTCTTCCTTGGAATTCTATTTTCTCTTAATATTCATCTAAAACATGTCCCTTTTTTAGATTCTAGAGCAGACTGGCTCAGAGGATGCTTCCTTCATGAAGCCCTCAGTCTCATCCCTTCAAAACTCCTACTTTATCCATCGCTGCTCATTCAGTGGAATCATAGTTTTCTTGCCTTAAAATATTTTGTGTACACTAGTGATTTTCAAAAGTGAACGGCTCCCAGGCACAGACAGCAGTGCGTCAACCTTCGCAGGCCTAGATTCTGGCCTGTGGCTTCTCCTCTAGAACAGTAAATATTTATTCTCCCGGGATGCTCAGCAGCTTCATCTATTTTAGAACTGTCATTTTCTAGGTATAGTCCCAATGTCCCATGAAGGCAAGAGTCACTGGGAAAATTGTTAAACTCCACTCCTGGAGTTTGCTTTAAAATTAAAGAATCATGTTGTCCAGGGAAAGAATATAAAAAAATGATTCTTCCTATAATGGAAATTCTGGAAATACTATTGAGTAGCTTTTAGGTCATAGAATTATCAGGGTGGCCGGGTGTTCACTCGGCTCCCTTCTCTTGAACCTTCACCTCTCCTGCTCCTACTCACCAGTCCCACATCCCAGGCCAGAACCTTCCCTTCCTTAGGTTTGGTATCTATACATTAAATGACCACCTGACCACTGAAGTCATGCAGATCCCGCACAACAATCCAAAAAAGAATGATTAAGCACGTTACCAAAGAATACGGCAGTTCAGGCAAGCCAGCCTAAGAGGTGAGGTAGCTATAACATTGTCTCCGCCCTGAAGAACGGAGACTGTCACCCAAATGTACTTGATGCCATCTAAGCAGTGAGTGGCTCTCAGTTCTGAATTGGTTACTGTTCCCAGCATTGCAATGCCTGACAGCGCACCCCAGGGATGCTACAGAGAAATGGGGTGACCCAAGACCCAGTGAGAGCAAAACCTGCCACCCAAGGCTGCTTCATGGAAGGGAAGATGTATTTTGCTGTTGTTGTTGTTTGTTTGTTTGTTTTCTCTTCACTGTGGCTGAGTAAATGCTCGGCAGAAACAGTCTAAGAGGGTTTATTCTGGCTTACAGCTTGAGAGATCCAGTTTATCATGGAAGAGAAGGCACAGTGGGGTTCGTGATAGTTGGAGGCTATTGCAGAGCTTGCTAGATCTCTGCAGACAAGGAAACAGAGAGCTGGTCATAGCAGCGGAGCTGACCTATACTGTCAAGTCCCACCTACAGCCATATGACTGCCTGTCTGGTTCAGGATCCAAAAAGTTCCATAACCTCCTCAAAAAGTGCCACCAGTTGGGGTCCAAGAGTTCAAGCATATGAGCTTGTTGGGGACATTTCACGTCCAAACCATAACAGGAGGGGACAAATATGAATCTGGTGACATTTGTTGTGGCCTCGTCACCATCTCTGTACTGTCTGTCATTTAGTCATTCTTTGATGATGGTGGTGGTGGTGGTGATCATGATGATGATGATTGATGGCTGACCAGACTGGACAATTTATCTCTACTCAGTTTTTTAATTTAATTGTAACTCTAGAGCAGTCATTTCACCAGAGTTTTAAGTTCTTCATTTATAGGTATTGCAGGGTGTTTGAACAAGAGGAAGCATTTTGAAAGAGTTAGGTGTTGTGTGATAACGAGGTAGAAGCAGCATCATAGCTCTGCATGTATGACATCACAGAAAGCCCAGCAGATACAGCTAGGCCTTGAGAGCTCGGGCCCTGCCTAGTTATCGAAACACAGCAGAGTCACGGCCTGTCCACGCAGCTGTTTTCTGGCTCGTGGCAACACAGGCCTTTCCTGGCCTTGGTGAGGCCCTTTCCTTGCTGGTATAGGAGCATACTGGCTTCACAAGTCCTTTTCTCTGTGCCATAATTCCATCCTTCTCTTTTCTTTTCCTCTTCTGGTGAGGCTGTTCCTGCCCCTCCCCAGTCCTCACGGTCCTTCCCATGTAAACCATCGCCTGGCTTCCTCCCTTGCCTGACTGCCTTCTGCTCTGTTCCCATTACTTTCCCTCAGCCCAGATATTTTCTTCTTTCTCCTCTCCTGGTCCCAAATGTCCATTTTGGACTTTTTATGTGTGACATTATGTACTTTTTGTGTGTCAACAGCAGCTTTCTTGGCCTCAGCCTGTGAGGGTTTGGGGTGTCAGATACTAGAAATACAAGGCGCTCTGTAGCTTCTCCTTCCGGGAGTTGGTGTGGGAGGTCAGGACCGCAGTCCTTGAGGAGGGGCTTTCCTGGCTTGTCCTGGCACTTGAAAGGAACAGTGATCTTAAAGTCAGTACTTTCAGGAACCAGAAGTTTAGTGTGTCCTGTGTTGGGGCCTTCCTGGGACACATTTAGCATATTTACATCTCTCTCTGAACTGGTTTGAGGTGGTTTCACCTTCAGCCTCTGACCTCGAGACAAGTTCCAAGGAGGAAGACTGACGCAAAGACCCAGCAGGTAAGAGCCAGTCCTGACCTGTGGGAGGTTACTCCCTGCCTGCATTGTCTGTGTAAAGAAAATAACTATTCCTATAATTCCGTAACTGTTAGATTCTAATTGTTACGATTAAAAGGATTATTTGAGAAGTGCAAATTTATTGTTAGTGTTATTGTATCTCCAGAAGAACCCTCAGTGTTTTCTCTGCTGAAAGCTTAGAGATGGCCTCAAAGCAGTGGCCCCCATGCTCCCACCACACCCACCCCACCCCACCCCACCCCACACCCACTCTGTGCTATGTCTTCAAGAGAAAAACTAAGCAGAGGCCCAGAGTGCTGGCTAGTAAAGAAAGATTGCCCTTCAGACACAGTCATACATTTTCTTCCCTCCTTTCTCATGAAACCCAAGTGAAGAATTTTTAACTATTTTTAGTCTTTTCACATGGGTCAAAGTGGAAAAAAGTTGGGGACTACAATTTTTTTCATTTCCCTCTGTCCAAATGTCCATGATGTTCCTCACCTTCTAGGTCTGTCCTCCATCTGACACCATGTCAAGGGACTGGATGTCTGGATCTCTTAGCTGGGTTTAAAGCCCTCTCCCCCTTCTGTCATGGTGGTGGCTGAGACCAAGGCCTCTTGTATATATGCTAGGCAGGTGCTGTGTCACTAATCTGGACTCTGAGCCCTGGGATCTGCTTCCCAACAGAATAAATCTTCAGAGATGTCAAGAGAAAGAGATGACAAGGTTTTGGAAACTATAAAGAAACAGAACAATTTGCATTTATTAGCCTAGTAGACTCATCTAAGCAGACTCTTAGCAATGTACTGGATAAGTAAAGAATTGCTACAGTTAATGATAAGTCCATCCAAAGACCCAAATAAATGTTGGTAAGGCAAGACATCCCTGGAAACAAAACTGGCAAGGGAAGAAAAATAATACAAGACTGGTGAAAGCTGTTACAAAGAGGGTTGGTTTCTAGACGTCCTCCATAACTCTCTTGTTCCTCTCAACAGGCACAAATCTAGTGATTTACCCAGAGGATGTAGAATTGAGGGTCCTCCAGGTACCTTTGAGAGTAGAGCACCACCGCGTCTGGGAGTATGGTGCAGGCAGGCAGGCGGGCAGGCTTGGCAGTGGAGCAGTAGCTGAGAGCTTACATCTGATCCATAAGCAGAAGGCAGACTTAGACAAATTCTTGTATACGAGTCATTAAATTAAAAATGTATCTTTCATGGATACATTTGGCAAAATCTGCTAGATAGACGGACTGGCCTTGGACGACCAGTTCTCCTACTTCTAAATCCCAAATGCTTAGATTCTAGGCCTAGAACTTAATTTACTTGTTTGTTTATTTATCTTTGTGGTGCTGCGGACTGGATGCAGGGCCCCAATGATTACTAAATAAATACTCTGTCACTGAGCTACACTCTCAGCCATAATAAATATTTTTAAAACTCAGTATCAATTCCAAAAGCCATAAGAGCTAGGCATACTGCTCAGTTGATAGTGTTTTCAGCACCATGGCTGAGGTTTTAGTTCAGTCTCTTAGCACCACATAACTAGACATGACTGTAGGCATCTGCACTGCTAGAACTCTAGAGGTGGAGGCAGGAGGATCAAGAGTTCACAGTCATTCCAGGTTACACAAAGAGTTGGAAGCAAGCCTGGGATATAGAGATGGTATTTCAAGAATGAATAAATAAGTAAATAAGTCATGTTAAATAAAATAATCCAGAATTTAAAGGTAGCATAAGAGATCTTGCATTAAGTGGGCTGACTGAGTCATGCAAACATGGCTGGGTCCTGTTGAGATTGTGTAGGTTGTCTAAGTCAGTCCTACTTAAAGTGAGAAGGAAGTATACAGAATCTTGGAAGGAAGACTACAAGAGAGTAAACAACTGTCACTGAGTACTGCTTTGGAACCTGGTGGCCTTAACAGATATTTCATTATAGCTAATTACATTGGGAAGGAAGTGATGTTAAAGGTGTGCCTGCACATGTGTGTGTGCACACGTCTGTTTGATGGGTTGATAACTGAAGTGGGAGTTAAATCGTCAGTCTTCATGTTGGGAAGTGAATAGATCATTCTGCCACACAGAAAAACAATAGTGATATCATATCCTCAGCCTGTTTAAAGATATAGAGGTCAGAAAAAAAAAGGATAAGAGATTTGAAAGTGATTCTTCATGGTAGCAAGGAAATAGGCACAGTCAGGCAGGGGGCTGGGACCCTATTGGTCTTTGTGTTATGAAATTAGTTGACTCTTCATGTACATGCATGGCTAATAAATGCACCAATTTGACATTTCAGTAAAGTTTGATGTTTCAGTAAGAGGCTGACGTACTCAGGGGGAGCAGAAGTTCACTGGATTCATCGCAGGGATATAATGATCCAGTACCATATTTACTTTGCAGTACATAGGTAAATGTTACTATAGTTGTTTATCTGCTCGGGCCTCTAACACTGGCATGGAGCTCCCACTTTTCTGAAGGGAGCTTTATCTGTTCCATGCAACCCTGATGACCAATACCAAGCAGTCGAGTGCCCTCAGGTGAGAGAGACACTGACAGCTGAGGGAGAGCAAAGCTCAGAAGGGTAAGTACCCTGTCAGGGCTGGCCTTTCCAAAGTTGGAAAATGGTGGTGGAGTAGGCTAAGCACCGGAGCCTTCTCTCACCCTGGGGCTGTGGTCTTTGCTTTCCGTGCTGTGGATACAACTGGCCTCATGCGGCCAGATCTCTTCATCTGTTATGTTGGTCTTGTTTGTGCTATGCCGTTGCTCTAGGCTGACAAATGCAGCTGCCTCCATTCTGACCCACATAAAGGCCTCCCTTCTCTGGCTACAGTAACTGAAAATGCCTCTGAAAGTCAGGCTTCCCCTCACCCTCCTCTGTACTGCTCCTGTAGGGTTTTTTTGGGGTGGTAGTGGTGGTGAATTATAGGTCCACATGAAGGCTGCTTAGGGGCTGGGTTTCAAATGCCATGAAATAATACCCTATTATTTCTGGAAAAAGCAATATTGCTAACTTTGGAAGCACCAAGATGCCCTCTCTGGGTTAGGCAAGAATGGGATCCTCCTGTTTCTGTCTGGGCAGGGCCTTTACAGCACACTTCCTTGCACATGTTCAGCAAGGTTACCTTGTTTCCTGAAATATACTTGAGGTCCTATATTCCACTGTAGAATGTCTTGGCTTCCTACCTCTTCCACATTGCTCAAAGCCTACTTGCGTTGCCCTAAGAAACCGGACACCTTATCTTTAGCTACCCTTATCCTCTAAATGTACATTTCTTGGGAGCCCTCCAGTTCTTATCGATCACTACTTCTATGCCTCCTTAGGGTTCTGACGTCCACCACTGTTTGATTAAGACAAGTTCTACTTCAGTGACTCTAATTCCTTAACTGTTTCCTGTCCTCAAGATGTGACTATGTGGCAGTGTTGGAAATTCTATTGCCAAAAGCTGAGTCCTATCAAAAGGGAGTGAGGTGTATGCTTTGTGTATGCTGCTAGTGATGAATCACAGTTCTGGCTGATCAAATGCCCCCTAAGCTTGAGAAAGTGGTAGCTGAGGTTCAGAGTGCAAGCAGCAGCCAAAGGATCATGGTTTGACCCCACAATAAGGGTTGTAGTTTACTGGAGAGCGGCACATCCGCTATACCACAACAGCAAAGCTGAGACAGGTCCTGCTGTCTTCTCCATGCCTCCTGCTCTGTTTCCTTTTCTACTCCCCACAGATGCCTCACATGAAGAGCCCATAACTCATCTTTCTCTCCCCACTAGTCAGATCTGACTCCGAGTGCAGATGTCTGCACATCCATGGTTACAGCCTTCTAGCTCATCACCAGGAGTTTCTGAGACACAGATATGAAACCTGCCTTCTTGGGAGATGCTAAATGCTGGGATTTCCAAGATACTGCCCAGTGCTTTTGTGTCATGGGAGATGGTTTCCAAGGGGCTTCCCTATGGGGATAGAGAGGTAGGACAGGAGTTGATGATGGATATAAGCCCACAGAGCTACAAATGTGATATCTGTTCTCTGTTTTGAACCCTAGAAAGAGCTTCGAGTGGTTTCAAGTTGCTGTCAACAATTTCCTACATCCCTGAATGATCCCCCACCCCTGGAAATCAGAGTCAGGGTTCATGATAAAAAGAAAATGGACTTTGGAGTTAGGCAGAGCTGAGTTCAATTACTGACTTTACTTTCTAGTATTATTTTACAGCAGGTTCTGACTCTCTTCTTAAACTTGAAGTTCTGTCCTTTTCAAGTTTTAGCTGTGAATGGCTATCTGTGTCAGTTTCCTGATACTGTAACAAATTACCTGAAACAATTGCCCTATAAAGAGGAAAAGTTAGCCAGATGGTGGTGGTACACACTTTTAATCCTAGCACTCAGGAGGCAGAGGTGGGAGAATATCTGTACTTGAGACCAGACTGGTCTACAGAGTTCCAGGACAGCCAAGGGAGGCAACACAGAGAAACCCAGTCTTGAAAAACTAAAAAACCAACCAAACAAATAAAAAACAAAACAGGAAAAGTTTGCTTGGCTCACAGTTTTGAGGGTTTGGCTTACTAACTAAACTGGAGAACAACTAAACAGTCCCCATCCCATCGCCCTTAGGCTGCGAAGGGGTAGTACATCATACTGGGGAGCATGTGATACAGCAAAGCTATTTACTTCGTGATGGCAAAGAAGCAAAAAGAAAAATAGGGGGCTGGCATTCCAATATCCTCTTTGTGGGCATGTCCCCAAAGGCCTGCAGCTTCCTACTAAGCCCCATTTCTTTAACAGGTTTAGCTTGAGGTGGGACCACCCTTAATGCTAGCATTTGGAAGGCAGAGGCAGATTTCCACATAGCAGGTTCTAGGCTGGCTGGGGAGGAAGCTCAGTTGATAAAGTACGTGCTGCATAAACATGAGGATTTGGGTTAGAGCCCCAGAAGCCACATTCTAAAAGCCAGGTGCAGAAGTACAGATAGATGGTTGTAAAGACAGACGGATCCTACGGTTCTCTGGCTAGCCTACTGTTTCAAGTCAGTGGGGAACCCTGTCTCAAAAAAACAAGGTGGGTGGCTCCTGAGGAAAGACCTATCTCTACTCTAGCACACACATATGCAGACACATGCACGTGCACATGCACACATGTATGCATATACACACACATGCACGTATGGACCCACCACCATGTGAACACATATGTACACATACACATGTACACACACATACACATACATGCATACACACATGCACACACATGCACACAGGCATACACACACACACACAAGCACATGTGGATCCACCAACATGTGAACACATGTACATACATACATACACTTTAATTGTCTGTACCCACCTCTCCATATGCACCTTCCACCACTTCCCAATATCATGAAGTTGGCACTACGACTTTAGTTAACTCATGGGCATTTGGGAGGTCACTCTAGATCCAAATGATAGATAGACTGTCCGTCTGCAGAGGGCCTGTTTCCTGGTACTTTTCTTCCTCCGGGTCACAAAGTAACTTCAGGTTTCACCCTTCTTATGTTGTATTCTGGGACAATGGTAATTCATTTTATGCTCCCTATTCTACTTCATTCTGAAATAATATTATGGATCCACTGTAATCATTCCATTAGACAGTTGGGACTGAAACTAACTGAGGTAATTTGAATAAAACCACATATACCCCCCCCTTTTTTTCTGGACAGCGTCTTACTATGTAGCCCTGAGTATCCTATAACTTACTTTGTAGATCATGTTGGCCTTGAACTCACAGAGATCAACTTGTCTCTGCCTCTGGTGCTGAGATTAAAGGTGTGCACCACCACACTTAGCTTCGTACAACACAGGGTGGTTAGTGCTACAGGGGCTGAAGAGTCCAAGCTCTGCGACAGAGAGGGACAGCTTTGGAGCCAGGTACCTGAGCTCAGATCTGGGCTCTCTTCTGGATGTGGGGACTTATATAACTACGCTAAGCTGTTGGAGAAGGGACCTGCTCTGAAGGGTCTTGGGAAATAAATCATCAAGGAATCTGTCCGAATGCCGGTCACAAGGGCATCAGGAACCATCAGATTTCAGCAGCCCTCCCCTGTCACCAGGCTCTGCCGTCTTCCTGTTATAGCATACAGTTTCCAGCCCAAGAAAGAAATGAGGCAGGAACACAAATAACCATCAAGAGAGACGGCAGTGAAGCACCGAACAAGCAGGCAAGCCTTCTAAAGTGACCAAGCAGGGACTCACAGTGACAGCGACATCGAGTCTGCACCAGACATGATTTGCTGAGTTGCAACAAACACAAAACGGATGGGAGATGCTCGGGACTTCACATCTGGCAATAGGACAGTGCACGGAGTGGGATGATGGAGGCCTGAGTGTTCTGTGAGTGAAAGGGTTTCAGCATGTGCAGCGATTTCTCAGGCTATGCCCTGTACTTAGTTTAAGGTTAAGCCTGGGCTACAGCATTTAGGCTCACACTGGAAGTTCAAAGAGGCTGGACTCAGTCTTTCCTCATTCAGGTCTCTCTCTCTCTCTCTCTCTCTCTCTCTCTCTCTCTCTCTCTCTTTCTCTCCTCCCCCCTCTGTCTCCCTCCTCAGGAGTCAATGCCTCCCTAATAGAGAAGCAGCCACTATCACCCCTTTAGAAGAGCAGCCTATTCCTGCTCCCATGGAAAAGCTGGCATGAGCGAAAGGCCTAATATCTCCCTTCAGCTCCCGAGGCCAGCTGGGATTCTATTTTTAAACAGCCCGGTCTTAAGTTGACAGCTTGGAACGCCTTCTCCTTCGTTCTCTTCCTTCCCCCAGCCTTCCACAGCCCAGAACCCAGGAGGAAGGATGGTTGGGAATGACCCTATAATGGTAAACAGGGGGCCCACTGTCCCTTTTCACTGCGTTTCCCTCCATCCAGCCTTTCTCTAGGGTGCTTGGTTAGTGGGTTAGGCAAGGTGGATGAAGCTTGCATTTCAGGGCTCCTTACTTGTACAGGCCTTTCCCCAGAGTGCTGGGTCAGGCCTCAACAATTTTATATCCACCAACTTTGTCTTCTTTTTCTTTAGCAAAGGTATCAACATGTTGTATACCTTATGTCTCATAAAACTCAGGTCTACCTGCCTCCATCTCAGGGTTTACATCAATATGGTACTTTAATTATTTTTTAAAAAAATATTCTTTGACGATTTTGTACATGAACACAGTGTGTTTGGATCATATTTACCATCAGATCATTCTGGACTCCCCTTTCTCAACAGTCAGCATACAGAGGGGCAGGGCTCATGAGGTACCAACCCTTAGATGAAGAGCTGTTGGGTGTTATTTCTTATTTTAAAATGATTACTCATTATTATGTGTGTATGATAAATGAAAGTGCAAATACACAAGCCACAGTGCACATCTGGAGGTCAGAGGTCAACTTTTAGAAGTCAATTCTCTCCTTCCATCAAGAGACCTAGGGGCTGAACTCAGGAAGTACTTTTAATTAGTGAGCCATTGCTGACCCACTGGAATTATTTCTATTTTCCCTCCTAAATTATTATAAGAAGTGTGTGTGTGTGTGTGTGTGTGTGTGTGTTTGTGTGTGTGTTTTAGGTCTGTGTGCTGGAAAGTTCTATGCCAACTTGGCACAAGCTAAAGTCATCTGAGAGCGGTGGATCCTCAATTAAGAAAATGCCTCTATAAGATTTGCCTATATGTGAGCTTACAGAGCATTTTCTTAATTAGTCATTAGTGGGAGATGCAGAGGGCACAGCCCATTGTAAGTGGTCCCATCTTGGTCTGGTGGTCCTGGGGTCTACAAAGAAGCAGTGTGAGCAAGCTAAGGGAAGCAAGCCAGAAACCAGCATTCTCCGTGGCCTCTGTATCAGCTCCCGCCTCCAGCTTCCTGCCCTGTTTGTGTTCCTGTCTGACTTCCTCCAATAATGGACAATGAGGTGGAAATGTAAGCTGAATAAACTCTTTTCTCTCCAACTTGCATTTGGTCATCATGTCTCAGCACAGCAATAGTAAGCCTGGCTAAGACAGTCTGTGTCCCCCATCTGTTGCTAGATAAAGCATCAAGGATCTCTCTACTCACAATATTTTGCCTTTGATTATTGTTGTCCCTCCTCCTCTTCCTCTTCCTCCTCCTCCTCCTCCTTTTCTCCCCTCCTCCTCTGTGAAGAGTTGAGGTTGCTGATCTGTCTTTCTCTGGAGCTAGATGAGTTTTATGGTCAAAAAGGCAGTTGGGCACTGAGACTAACACTGATCTATCTCCAGTCCTACACTCCAGCCCATCACCCACAGGTCCCTTTGTTGCTACATCTAGTGAAGACACTTCTATTCAGCTGCATCTTGGCCAGTTTCTGACACTAAAGGAGATCAAGCATGTAGTAAAAAGACCTCACTCTTTAATTAACGTCTATCTACCTGTCACGGTCTGATTCTTGGCGTTTCAAACACATGTCGAATAATCTGAGTCTCAGGTAGTCTTCCATCTTTTATCTTTTCATCAAAAAATTAACAGGCAGCCATTAGTATAGTACTTTAACAATGGCACCAAATGAGAAGGTGTACTCAGGAGTCCTGAAGTGTCATGGATATCCCACCTGCCACAGTGAGTCCCAGCGACTACATCACTGGAGTAGGGTTAGGTCCAAGATGACAATCAAGAGAGGACATGCTCATCTCTTTTTGCACAAGGTCGGACATGGGGTTGAAGAGTCGTGGGAGCAAACAGATGAAGAAGTTTCCTGTAAACCACACCTGCTCACCTGCCTGCCAAAGCTCAGGGAGTCCCAGAGGACACTAAGTCACTTATTCTTTTATGATGTAGTCTGGCGAGGGAGGAGAGGCAGGAGGGAAGAGGATTTTCCACAGTCCCTAATGGAAAGGGACGAGGGGACTTTTCAGTGCTGAAAGATCTGAGGCTCCAAAAGGCATGTGATTAGGCCTGTTGATAATTTCAGTGCTGGATAAGGAAGGCAATGATGAGGTCAAACTAGGGACAGCCACAATGTCCTAAGTCACTACCGCACTAGGCTATGGGGCACCATAGAATAGTGCCATTAGTATATTCATGTGAGGAGCCAATCAGCCCTTGCCAGAGTTCCCCTTGTATTGGAGAAGTTTACTGCTATGGACCTTGTGTCTGTCTATGTAATGGGGTCAGTGCCAGATGTCTAGGGAGGGATTCAGTCTCATATCAGAAGTGAGCCTCCTTTCCTATGTAAGACTCCTGTCTGTTTCAGGTGGGGCAGCAAAGATACTGCTTTCTGCGTGTAGGGGTCTGTCCATGGTGTTGGGTACCACCTGGATGAATCCTGGATTTTGTTTTTTATGTGTTTGGATGGGTCATTTTATAGTAGTTATGTATCTCGTTTCACTCTCCACTCTCCCAACCCCTCAGCCAGGCCCCAGCGTGCTGATGGTGGTATAGCTTAGCCTGGACAGAGAAGCGATGGAGGGGGTAGGAGGATCCTCATCCGGAAGAGCCTGTGGGCGAGCTCGTGGAGGGCGTGGGCAACAGCGGGCACATGTGTCTAGGCAGGCCTGGCGGAAGCGGCGGTGCATGAAACAGTAGACCAGGGGGTTGGCACAAGCAGAGGTGTAGCTCAGCAAGTGGATGAAAGAGATAGGGGCCCCTGAGAGTGCTCGGCGCGCGCCTGGGCCATCGAAGGCGCGCCACGTGTTGGCACTGTACACAGGCAGCCAACACACGAAAAATAGCAAAACAATCACCAGCAGCATTCGCACCACCCGCTTCTTAGCCAGCAGCTTGGCCTGGTTGGGCGGAGGGCCAGGGCCTGGCCCAGGAGTGGGCGTGGTCAGCGTTGTCATCTCCAGTCGGGAGCGCGGAAGTTGCACGTAGCAGCCATCACTGTCTTCCCCAGTCAGGCTGGTCACATGCCGGCAACCCCCATTCTGGTGGACAGGTCCTGAGCACGGAGCACAGAGGGGGCAATCAAAGCAGAAGGCAGACTGCTCTCAAACTGCAGCCTAACCTCTGATCGACGCTCCTTCCCCACAGCTTTCACCGCGGCCTCCCACCTTTCTGCAATTTTTTCAGATCCACCCAAATAAGGATTTCATGCCCATCACCAAAGCCTCGCCCCTCGTGTTTTTCACCCACCTGGCGCTGCCCCACCCGGCAGGCCTCCTTGGTTTCGGACCCGGCTTTGGGTCTCGCTGTCATTGTCACCATCAAAGCGGAGCCCTAGGTAGAGTTCGCGGGAGATGAGTCCATAGGCCACCGCCATAACCACACCCGGGATGAAGAACAAAAGTATTAGCAGAAGCACGGACCTGGGAACACAACAAAGACCAATCATTGTCTCCCTGTGGCCAGGCACAGGGAGATGAAGAGGCAAAAACTGGAGTTTCTAGAATTTTCTCACCAAGCCTCATTCTGCACCCCCACATTTGGAGTTCCAATTTAGGGTTCCTCGCAGGTCTCTTGCCCTCCCCAGTGGCATAACCAAATCCTATCCCTGCCTCCACCACCTAGCCCATAGCCTAGAAGCGTTGCTTTAGGGAAGGAGTGTAAGCATCTGAGGGAGAAGGAAATGGGACTTCCTCACCACGTTTGTTGGACACGTTCACTGGGCCAGAGATGCATGCACTGCAGTATTCGAGGGCCCACGGGCTGCACCACGGTGTACACAGGGTAGGGGACCATAAGCAATCCAGACAGTAGCCATGTGGCTAAGATCACCCGAGCTGCGTGGGAGCGTGTCTGCCACACTCGTGCTTGCAGTGGTCGGCAGATGGCGCTGTATCGCTCCAGGGCAATGGCCGCGAGATTTAGAGTAGACACACTCACTGATACCCCTAAACAAGAGTAAAGGAAAGGGTCATCTTGGAAATGCGCCCTCTGCAAGCTCTCCAGGATGATTTCCTCCATCCCTATCATGAAAACCCCATGTATTTGTCATGGACTTTAAGAAGGGAGAGGGCAAAGGGGGAGACAGTGTTTGTCTCACTTACCCATGAGGTAGGAAACGGCCTTGCAGATGACTGTGCCGAAGATGAATGTGCCCATGAGGTTGGGCAGGAGTGTGAAGGGCATGCAAGCGACAGCCAGCAAGAGGTCGCTGACTGCCAGGGAGAGTAGGAAGGCGTTGGTGACCGTTCTTAGGCGTCGGCTCAGTCCCAGGACCACAATGATGAGCACGTTTCCGCCAACACTCATCAGAAAGATCACCGCATAAAGGGTGATTCGAATGGTCAACTCCAATTCTGGGTAGAAAAGAGAAGTAGTTGTAGGAGGATCTGAACCCCATCCATTCAGAGTCTCAGTCTTGCTTCACACACCCCCAGACCGTAATATCCAGCTAGTTCTCGGTCCCTTGCGAATGCTCTCTAACATCCCTGGACTACGAAGTAAAATGAGGACGGTAAATGCTATACCATCATAAATTCGGAGGCTTAGGTGAGTTGGGTCAACCCTATTCTTCCTTAGAAAAGCCCATCTCTCATTATGGTTGGTTACATGCTTGCTTTTCTCTGTAAACACTTTAAGGACTCACTGGTTCAATATTTCTTTTTTATTTTTTTAAAGACACACACACACACACACACACACACACACACACACACACACAGTACCTGTCTTGAGACACACCAGAAGAGGGCATCAGATCTCATTACAGATGGTTGTGAGCTACCATGTGGTTGCTGGGAATTGAACTCAGGACCTCTGGAGGAGCAGACAGTGCTCTTAACCACTGAGCCATTTCTCCAGTAAGATCATTTATTTGTAGTTACTGGATTGAAAGGTTCCTTTTCTGACCATTCCATTGAACCTCCATGTACCCCTGACTACTCACTCGCTTTAGGACCGTGTTGGATCATCTCTATGTTCTCTAAAAACAAAAACAAAACAGCTCTTCCCCAGCTAAACAAGAGAGAAGAGCCACCCACCACTCTGTACTATCTACAACCCCTCCTTAGGACTGTCACCTCCTCTCAGTGCCACGCCTACTCAACCCACTTGATGACTCAATTTCTTTAATGCATTATGAACACTTATGACTCCCTTCTTAAGCTGGGTTCTCAACCTGGGAATGAACACTCGTTCATAAAGCCCCTGCTTCCACCCCCATCACAAATTCACTTCCTAAATTTGATAAATGTCTATAAATCCCTCACCTCTATGAATCAGATTGATTGCCACTGCTTTGGAAATGCTATCCTGAACACCTCATTTGGAACTCACTCCTACTCCCTTGACCTATACAGGTTCCATAGTCCCCACACACTTACTTATTCGAACCTTTCACTCCTCTCTGAGTTGTGCATTGCTATTCTCATGCAGTAAACATTAGCAGAGGACTCCTTTCTGTCAGGTACTGGGGACAAAGAGGTGACTCTGATGAATTCCCTGCCATCTGAGAACTGTAAGTACAGAGGAAATCTGAGATAACTTAAACAGATAATTGCCACACTGCGTGGTAAGAAGTGAGGGTGAGAGATGTACAAGAAGCTGTGGGAGCCCCAGGAGGGACTGATGTTGCTGGGTGAGTCAGAGGGCTGGGAGGATGACCGGTTCATTTGTGTCACCATCTACTGGGAGACAGACTCAGCTCTGGACCTGTATCATAAGCCTGCGAACCTGAACAGAACTGGATGGAACTGAAGCAGGCTGAGTCATCCATCCATGGCCTCAGTGTCAGGGAGACTGGAGCTTGACGAGAGAAGGGATGGGAGAGATCCTCCTACACTGTGGGGCAGTAAGTGTCCAGAGGCACAGCCTCCTCTTTAGCTGCTAGCTTGCTCTCTTCTCTTGGCTGACTCTTGGCTTAGCTTCCAAACTGCATTATTGTTTTATAATGGTAACTAGCTTGCTTAGAAGTTGTTGTAGGATTCAACTGTTGTAAAGTTCTGTTTATTAGAAATCTCTTAACATAGGGCCAGAGAGCAGGCTTTAAGATATAAATAGCACTTCTATGTTGGTTGGCTCACAACTGTCTGTAGTTCCAGATCCTGGAAACCCTATTTTGACTCCCTATTTTGCATGCACAAGTGTGAGCATGCACGTGCATGCACGCACGCGCGCGCGCGCACACACACACACACACACACACACACCACCTCTGCCACCACCTCCACCATCACCACCACCACTATAAATCTTTAAAAAAGAGTTCCTCAAATATGACTTAGCAGTAGATCTAAGCATTACTTGCTTAGATCTTTGAATACCCCAATGCTTCACCTCTGACAGTTGCTGTAGGGGCCAGCCATTTTCTTCTCTCAATTAAATCTAAGTCTAAATGCCTCTTTGTCCCCACCTCTATATTTCATCATGGCACCTCACTTTACTGTGCTTCTCTTTTCTGCCTGTGTACCTTGGGAGACACATGTTAAAGGGCCTTGCTGGACCAGTATCATATGACAGGCTGATGGTGGTGCTGTTGTATGTCTATTTTCAATCTTTCCTCTTCCTCCTCCTCCTCCTCTTCTTCCTCCTCCTCCTCCTCCTCCTCTTCCTTCTCCTCCTCCTGTTCCTCCTCCTCCTCTTCCTCACCCTCCTTCTCCTCTTCCTCCTCTTTCTCTTCTTCTTCTTGACAGGGTCTCGTTACATAGTCCTGACTGTCCAGAAGCTCCCTATATAGACCAGGGTGGCCTTAAACTCACAGAGATCCTACTGCCTCTACCTCCCAAGTGCTGAAATTAAAGGTATGTGCCACCACACCTGATTCAAGTTATGTTCTTTTCACAGGTTTATGTGTGACAAATTTGAGGTGTGTGAGGTGTGTGTGTGTGTGCATGCACACATAAGCAGGGATAACAAAGAAACTCTGGAAGGGAGATCTTTGTTAGAGAGGGCCTTGAATCCAAGAAAAAGGAGCAGGTGGCCTTTTTTAAACTCTGTTTTCCAAGTTTACTACTTCTGTCTTCACCCACCTTAACTTCTTCAGTTCTGCCATCTTTCTCACATCCCCTGGATCTCTCTTCAACTAATTCTTAGTGCAGTCACTGCACTTCAGGCTGGTGTAGCACTTTGAACTATACAAGCACTTAAAAACCTGTGTCTCACTCATTAATCCAACAGATACACCCATATGTGTGCCTTTCAGCTTGGTCCGTGATGGCTCTAAAACATGAAGCTACACTTCCTCACTTAGGAAGTTCTTAATGTACTTGGAGTTTTCTGAAAACAAGAGGGTAAAGTCACAGTAAGTGTGACAAGCAACTAACTATATAGCAAATGTGTGTGAATGTGTAGACTGTGTGAGTGTGTGCCTGAGTGTGCATGTGAGCATTGTGAGAGAGTGTGTAAGATTGTGGGCATGTGTTTGCTAGTGTGTG
>NC_034590.1:75634253-75646653 GCF_900095145.1 Mus pahari | reverse complement strand
GTGTGTGTGTGTGTGTGTGAGAGAGAGAGAGAGAGAGAGAGAGAGAGAGAGAGAGAGAGAGAATGTGTGTGTGTGAGATCATCCAGATGATGGCAGAGAAATGTGAGTACAAGAATCAAGACAACATCTGAAACTTGAGTTGAGAATGTGGCTCAGTTGGTAGAGAGCTTACCTAGCTTATCCAAAGCCAGGGGTTTGATCCCCAGCATCCTCTAAACCAGGTATGAAGGAACATGCTTGTAATCCCAAGGATTGGAGGCAGAAAGATCAGATGTTCAAGACCAGGAGAGGGTACATGATAGCCTATCTAAAAACAAAACCAAAACAAACAGGCTTTTCTAAAAATGACTTCACAGAACTAAAGCAGCCAAGGCCTTCGCCTGCTGTGCTGGTTCTGGTTACTCACAAACAGAGGTGTCAGCATAGTATTTGTGAACATGAATAGTGTTCAACTGAGGACAGTAGCTCAGTGTGGTGTGTGGGAAACATCCAAGTGTTAGTGGCCCTAAGCAAGGATGCAGAGGTCATATGCATGGGTGCGTTGGTAACAGCAGAACACTGAGTGATGCTTTCGTGTTCTAGAGGTAGGCGGAGGTAACCCTTATTTCTCTGTGAGATGATTGGAGAGAGGTGTCATCTACATGTCTGAGGGTAATATCAGGTTGAATTCACGCCACATTTAAGTTTAAAGAACACCTGAGTAACTGTGGTGACATCAGAATAAGCAAAGATAATAGCCAAGACTAAATAACATTTCTGCAGGTGACATCTTCAGGAAGCATGGCTTATATGCAGAGCTCTGAATGTGAAAAGGAGAATAATCAAGTGATGGTAGTTCTGATTTGACAGAGGAGGTGGTAGTAATACCAATGATGTGTGGGCACTATTTAAGTGAGTATAAATGTCAGATGTTAACACATTTAGCTCAGTTAAGATGTTAATCTTGATTGTGTGAAATAGCTGAGAACTCGAGTGAACATACAGTCTTTGCTGAAAATATCTGAGTGCTTAAGAACGATACTCCATGATTTTCTGGGTGAGATCTGGAGAAGGTTTACTTAAGCAGTCATGGGAAAGATGTGATACTTTGTAGGTAATAACAAAAGAAGGGTAGCATGTGACAGACACATGACTTCTAAGTGACTGTGGATGATACTGATGTGAGTGTTGGTGTTGGGCATTTTACTGTGGACAGCATCTGAGCTGATGGTAAAGTCACAGATTCATCTAAAAATAAAGTGTGCAGCATACAAATTTCCCTCTTTTGTTGTAAAGAGCCCAGGTGACAAGTGCATCTCTGGGGTTCCTGTTTCAGTGAGACTGGCCAACAGTCTTTGCACAAGATGTGTGAGCACCCAGGCAATGGTCTGATGTACGCCTACAACAACAATCAGACAAATGAGGCTGGTCCTTGAATAGGCTCTGAACACCTTGTTCTTCAATGACCCTTGCTCTACTGGATGCCCTCTTTTGTATCAGAACCATTAACATCTCTCTTGATTGTTTTCTGCTTTTAAACACCCACGGTGTAGCAAATCTGTAGTCCTTGCTACTCTAGGGGTAAATACAGAAAAATAAATTGAACCCTTTATTTTGAGATCCTGTTTTTAAAAGAAAAGAAAAAGAAAGAAAAAGTAAAAAAGAAAAGAAACAAAAAGAAATGCTCTGCTGCCTCCCTACTTTTCCTCAAACCCATAACATCTCTACCACTGTCCTATTTTTTCTTTCTCCCTCACTTCTTGGACATTTTGCCTAACCATTCTTGTTCACTTCTTGCAACCCCTTCTCTGTGGCCCAGTCCTCCTCCTTCTGAGTCATGTCTTGGTATCCACATCACTTCCTCAGAACTAGTTATTGAATATGAACCACACTGCTGTGTGGCTACTGTGTTCATCTCTGATGCATCATAGCAATAACTGGCACCCCTCACTGGACCGCAGCTGAGACTCTCTCACATTCTGCAAAGACACAGCTACTGTTTGTGTTTCATTTGCATCTCCTTGCGGACCTTCCCTCCTCTGCCTTGCTTTTAAATGCCAGCCTTCTTTAGGGTCCTCTCTCAGCTTCCCTGCTCTCATTTTACACAATATTTTTAAAAAGCATTTTGCCTATTCCTATGGTTTCCAGTATCCCCCTCCCTCCAGGTGAAGACTTTTCAAGTCTACATTTCCAGCTCAGATCTCCAAGGTAAGTTCCAGATCTCAGGATTCAACAGCTTTGGTGAGTAACCAGCATTTTTTGAATGCTATGGGTTCCAATAATCCCTTCTTCCAAAACTTCTTCTGGTCCTTTGTTACTAGGAGCTGAATGCTTGTAGTTGCAGGCAAGTGCTGTCATATGAAGTGCATACCCAGCCCCTCCTTGGTTGTCTTTCTGTGATAGGCCATCCACATCCTTTCAGTTTCCTAAACCAGAAACTGGATTTCATCCCTTGACCTCATCCGCCCTCTCTACTTCTAACCAATGTTCAGGTTCTTTTGATTCCATTTCTAGAAGTGGCTCTCAGATCCATCTTCTTCTCTGCATCCGTACTGCCAGCCCCTCCTTCTGAGCTAGCATCGTCTTCCAGCCAGATCTGTGTAATGCAATAGTTTTCTAAAGTATCCTTCTGCATTCCATCTCAATCTCAACACCATGCAATTAACCCTGACAGCATAGACTATTCCGTGGATCCCAATGCCTCAGGATAAAATCTACACACTATAGCAAGGGCTATAAAGCTCCCTAAATATACTCTAGGTTGGTTCAGCCTAAGTGTTATCAGGTACCTTCAATGGTACATGTTCCAGTCATTCAAAAACTGTGTTGTACTGAACAAACATGCTACGGCCTTAAACTTGAAGCTTTTTAGACAGGCTGTCTTCGCCTAAGACATTTTATGCCTCTTCTGCTCCGTCACTTAGCTCTTAGTCTTATTCCCTTACTTGATCATATCCCTATCTCAGGAAACCTGTCTTCAGCCCCAAGGGCAAAGCAGGCTGGAGATGCCCCTCTTGTATATCACTGTGTCTCTTCTCTTCCTGCTGTCACTCCTGGCTTACTTGTCTGTTTCCCCCCCATAAACTCGGAGCAGGGCTGTGTCAGTTTTGTTAAACTCTATCCTTGTTGCCTAGCACAGTTTCTGGTTCAATAAATATTTTCTGAATTAAAGAGTCTAAGTGACAGTGGGTAAAAGCCAAACTGAGGAAGCATGAATTGTTTCATGGGCTGAGTAAATATGTAGATTTATAATTTATTTCAATATTTACGTCTCGAACATAGAATCCAGCTCCTTCCTTCCCTTTCCATTTACTGAACCCAAGCTCCTAGGTTCCACCCCCCACCCTCAGTGAAGTTACCAGACCCCCAATTCCTTTGGGTGTCCATATTACAACCAGACCCTCTTGTGTGATTTCCAGGCAGTGATACCCCCCCCCCCCCCGTCTCTGTCCTTGTGCACTTGGCTGAAGACTGCTGAGACTGCAGGCTGTGTCTAGTTCATTTGGTGTCCCCAGTGCTAAGCCTAGCAAATGTTCATTAAACATTGGAAGCAAATATGGGGAATGGGGGGGGATACATTTAAAGATGTTCATTGAAGCAACGAAGATGCTACTGATGGAAGGAATGAGTCATTTCGAAGCCGGGATGAGGGAAAGCAGTAGGAAGGGAAGGTGACACAAAGAAATGGGGTGACTGTTGCCAGGGGGATTTAGCTCTGGGCAAGTGAGAAAAGTGACACTTGGGGTGCTTTGGGAGGGGCTTGGAGACCTTCAGAGAGACAGAGAAGGTACTAGGTAGATGAAGGACTTGACCCTGGTAGCAGAGGAGTTTGGGGACAAATGAAACAAGAAAGGTAACATCCCCCAGTGCCAGCTAAATTCAGATCTGAGAATCTTTTCTTGGGAAGGCTGGGGTAGTGGGAGACGATTACAACTCTTAGTCATGCAGTCCAGAGAGCTTCTACCCTCACCGGCCCAGTCTCCTTCTTTTGCCTTTCTTTCCCTGGTTCCTGCCTCTCTCTCCCTAGGTACTGGCTCCGTAAACTGGAAAAGAAAGCTAGACCCTCTGGCAAGAAGAGGTCCTTGCTTCCCGGCTGTGTGATGCTTAACTTGGGGATGATCTGGGTAGCTAATGGCAGGGCAAGTACGAAGAGGTCAGGGCTCTGAAGCACGGTGTGAAGGTGTTGGAGTCAGGAGAGCTTGGGAGCAAGTGTGTGGAGGGGAGGGACCTGGGTGGGAGCCGAGGAATTCCTACCAGGGAAAGCTATGGGCAGCTGACAGTGTAGAGGTCGAAAGGGTTCTCGAATAGTGCTGTGTGGTGCAGTGAGAAGAGCTTAGGGAGGCACCCACCTCTGGTCCCGGTTCCGCGGATACGAGGGGTCTCGCAGCTGAGGTTGCCGGCGCTACTGCTGTTGAGGAGGGAGGCACCCGGGCGGCACAAAGAAGACCCGGACCCGGGTCCTGGTCCCTGCAAGCTGCGGTTCAGCTTGAGCAGATCCATGGCTCCTGTGAAGTCCCACTCAGCTCCACTAAGCGAGCTCCAGCACCGGTTCCACCTGCTCCGGCGGCGCTGCTCGCTCAGGCTCCCGCCCACCACATCGCTAGCCCCTCCTAGTTTCCGCCCCCTGCCCTGGCCCCTACTCCTCCACTCCGCCACCAGCCTTCCCTTAGCCCCAGCCGGTCCCAGGCTCTGGGCGGCTTTTGCCCCACCAGGTGACTCTTGGCGCGCCTCCTCGGCTCCAGAGTTCCGCGCGCGCGCTCCTGGGTGACTGCACTCCAGGCTCGCCCCCGCGCTAGGTTCTCCCTTCTTCTCTTAGAAATGTCTTTTTTTTTTCTGCCCACCTCTCATACAAATGTCCCCAGTTCTGGGAATTCATGTGTGTGTGTGTGTGTGTGTGTGTGTGTGTGTGTGTGTGTGTGTGTGTGTGTGTGTGTGTGTGTTTACACGTGCGCCTGCAGGAGGGGATGGCGTGATGGGGTAGCTGCTGTGGGCTCCAGCATCTTCCTTTGGTGGTTTAGAAGACGTGGTGATGGCGGTGGTGATCCGGCTTGTGTCCCAGGGTCCCCGCTACAGAGCAGGTGCCTTAGTTTGTCTGGAGCCGCAGTTACCGAGTTCTGCCGCAGTGGCCGCAGTGGCCGCAATGACAACCACAGTATCAGCTACCTTAGCTCTTTCGTGAAGGCTAGCTTCTGCCTCTGGACATCCCACCTCCTATCTGAAACTCCAAACCTAGGCTTTGGGGGGTCCTGGAGGGCCGCAGTTGCTCACAATGAAGACTGTACAAGGAAAAGGGTTAGAGTGGACTAGGGCATTGGGGGCGGCTGGGAATTGAGGTGAGAACTGCACTAAATGAACTGAGTTGAGGTGTGGTAAGGGTTCTAGCTCTGGCCCTGACTAGGGTGAAAGATAGGGAGCAGGCAGCTTGGTCATCTCCCTAGTCTCTAGGCAGCGTCCACCCCGCACCTGAAACGATGATGCTCCATTTGCCCTCAGCACAGGTGCAGCAACGGAGTAGGGTAATGGGTTCCCACGAGAGGGGGTCAGAAAAGGACTGGGTCACTGGAGTGTGGCGGGGGCGAGGTGGGGGCGGGGGTGGGGCAAAGCTGAGGCGCCACTGAAGTGGACTCCGCTTCCTGAGACAGGACTGGCCTCCTCTACTTTGTAACCTTGCTTCGACCAGTCTCCTCCATTCCAAAGAAATTCTAGTGTGATGTGAAATATCTTGTGGGATCCTAAAGGGGCTGCCAGAGGTTGGGTGGAGGGGGATCCGAGGAAGAGATAATGAGAGTGGGAGTAGGGGGAGTCTAGATCCGTGGGGAATTCGGAATCAGTATCTGGCTGTTTTGGAAAGGGCCTGATCAGTTGGCATTGAGTTCATAAGGGCTGCAGCACTGGAGGAGGGGTTAAGCCTGGGATGTCATCACCCCCTCCCTCCACTGTCACCTCTGCTTGTCTGAGAGCCCGGGATCAGAGGAACCCGATGTGGTGTTTGCTCAGCTCCAGCACAGGTGGTATCTCTGATAATCCGATGAGCTTTTCTCACATTGGATGACGGTAGCACTGAGAAACATGGGACAAAAGGAATGTGTGTGTGTGTGTGGGGGGGGGGAACATGGATGTAGCTTACATTCATTTATCCAGCAAACTATGTATCCAGGTATTAATTATGAGACTTTGTGCCACCCTCTCATGCAATCAGTCTGTCCATGAAGAGCTCCCACTTAGTGGGGATTTTCCCAAATAAGACAGAGTTTGCCATACATAGCCCTACAAACGATCATTGGGATGTACATATTGTACAATTAGGAATCAAGGCTGTATAGATGCTTCAGCTATTAAGAACACTTGCTTCTTTTGCAGAGGACCCGGACTTGGTTCCCTAGCATTGACAAGGTGATTCTCAACTCCAGTTTGAACAGATCCATTTCTCTCTTCTGGCCTCTGTGGATACCAGGCACTCATGTGGCACACATGCATATGTGTAGACAAAACACTCATAACACATAAACACATAAAATAAAAATAAAAAGGAAACCTAAGAATCACCCTAACTCTTCTATGCTCTTCCACCACCGTAATGGATGTTGTGACACAAAGCCCAGACTCCTTAAAAATAAAGGATTTGTTGCCTAGCAGACGGCTCCCAACTATCAGTCAGTCCCCTTCAGCAGTTGCAATCCTAGCAGACGGCTCCCAACTATCAGTCAGTCCCCTTCAGCAGTTGCAATCCTAGCAGACGGCTCCCAACTATCAGTCAGTCCCCTTCAGCAGTTGCTAGAGCAGAGTAACGACTCCTTCAGAATCATGAACTCTTCCCAGGGTGTTATGCATCCAATGACTGACCAGCACAGAGGAATCAGCCCCAGAATAATCCTCATTCCCCTGACAGACAATCTGTTCATAACACTCCAGCTCCTCCTTTGAGGCTGGCTGCGGACTCTGTTGGGGCTGAGGTACTGTTCAGCCTCTCACTTTACCCAGTCCTCTCTTTACCCACGCTTGCACAGGTGTTGACTTCCAGAGAACTCCTTAGTAAACACCCTGCACAGCATTCTCTGTTTTAGGGTCTGCTTCCCGGGGAATTATAGCTATATCGCTCCCACATTCAAGCAATCACAAAGTCCTGTTGATTTTAGCCACTCAGTGAGTGTGCTTATATTCAACAGTGTCTCGATCTAATCCCAGCTCCTAGGATGGCTAACACATTTTGCTGGTTACATCCAATCCTTTATGCTACAGCAGAGTTCTATGTTCAGAATGCCATTTGAATTACACCAACCTGCCAACCTTTGCTCTTAGAAGAGGGGGAATCTTTCAGTTGGATCTATGAAGCCCTCATAGCTTGGCATCTGCTAACTTTTTTGTTTGTTTGTTTGTTTTTTAAAGATTCTTTATTTATTATTATATGTAAGTACTCTGTGGTTATCTTCAGACACACCAGAAGAAGAGTGTCAGATCTCATTACCAATGGTTGTGAGCCATCATGTGGTTGTTGAGACTTGAACTCAGGACCTTCAGAAAAGCAGTCAGTGCTCTTAACCACTGAGCCATCTCTCCAGTCTGGCTCTGTAGTTTTTGTTTCTCTTGCTGTACATACATTGGTCATCTTTAAATACCCCCTTTTTCTTATGCATTTTCCAGTCATGTAGATTTTGCATATGCTTTCTGGAAGGTTCTCTTCTCCTTCAATGCCCATCTATTTAATCTCATGTACAGTAGCGTTCTGCAGAGATGTTTTCCTGACTGTCTCAAAGGGTGATATCTAATCATGGTCATCCTTGTACAATCATCCCTGGAGGGTAGCTGAAACAGTGAGTACAGAGAATCAGCTACATGACTGTGTTAGGTGGAAACAGAGGTTTTGCAAGTGGAATTAATGTCACTAATCAACAACAAATAGCACTAGGACTATTTGAATAATTTCTGTATTTTTGAGAGTCAAATCCTATAGATTCTTTAACAGCCAAGAGTTTTCCCTGGCTGGACAGACAGCAGTGGGAGTCAGATACTTGAAGAAGGGAGTGGGTGTTGAAGTAGGGTCTCACAGCCCTGGCTGGACTGGAACTCAGTATGTAGCTGACAATGACCTTGAACTCCTGATCTTTCCGCCTTCACTTTCCCGATGCTGGAACTACTGGTCTGTAGCACTGTCCTATTTTTTTGTTGTTATGTTGTTTTAATTTTGGTTTGTCAACTTTACAACAGGTAGAGTTTATCTTGGAAGACAGGGCCCAAGGAGAAAATGCCTCCATCAGATTGCCTGTCTGTTGGCAAGTCTGTCTGGTGTTTTCCTTCATAATGGTTAATCCGGGAGGGCCCAGCCTGATGTGTTACCACCCCTGGGAGAGTGGTCCTGGGATGCAGAGGCAAGCAGGTTAAGCAAATCATGGGGAGCAGTAAGCAGCATTCTTTCACAGCTTCTGATTCAGTTCTGCCTCTGGGATCCTGCCTTGAGTTCCTGTCTTGACTTCCTTTGATAATGGACTAGGATGTGGAAGTGTAAGCCTAGCAAACCCTTTCCTCTCCAAGTTGCTTTTGGCAGTGGTGTTTTTTTTATTTTTGTTTGTTTGTTTGTTTTTAATCACAGCAATGGATACCTCACTAAGACAGCCGCCAGGCCCAGCTCAGTACACTAAAGTTTTTGAAGACTGATTTTAAAATTTTTGCTTATGTATATCACATGTGTCTGCGTATGCATATGCCATGTGTATGTGGATGTGGATGCCTATGGAGGACAGAAGAAAGTGTTGAATTCCTGAGCTGGAGTTATAGGCAGTTGTGAGTGTAGCTGAGGAGAACTGAACTCTGGTTCTCTAGAAGAGCAATAAGTACTCTTATTAGTACTTATTAATAAGGCACCTCTCTAGCTCCTCCACATAAAGACAGGGAACCCTGTGAAGAAATGACAACAGCTGGTACAAGCCAGAGAATGAGGAGGGCACAGAGCAAGGACCTAAAGTGATTCCTATCTGGGAGCAGTTACCCTACAACAGGCAGCAAAATACCAGGGACTTTTAGTCCTTTCTGAATCTCTGGAAGAGAAGTCAGTGTAAATGACAGCTTGTGACACCACATTGGGCAGACTTCTGGCCAACGGCTCTGTAAGCAATAAATGAATGGCTTTAAGCTACTGCAACCATTGTTATCTGTTGCAGCTGCTATAGAAAATCAACACAAAACACCTTCTAGTTAAGTGGGTGGAGACCCTTGTAAGCTACACCAGAAAGACATGGGGCACTGTAAAGACTGTAGGGATGACTCATGTCAGAACAATTCAGGAGGTAAGTCTAGGTCAGATGGGACATGGTAGTGCCTTAAAGTCATAGAAAGAATGTAGAAGATGGATGTAAAAACTGTCCAGGAAACAGAACTCGGAGTGTTTGCAGATAAAGGGTAGCAGAGGGGAATGAGAGATAAGTCCCTGAGATTTTTCAAAATAAATTACTGAATAAAACCTGCTAACAGGGGCTGGTGAGATGGCTCAGTGGGTAAGAGCACCTGACTGCTCTTCCAAAGGTCCTGAGTTCAAATCCCAGTAACCACATGATGGCTCACAGCCATCTGTAACAAGATCTGACTCCCTCTTCTGGAGTGTCTGAAGACAGTTACAGTGTACTTACATGTAATAAATAAATAAATAAAACATTTAAAAAAACAAACAAACTTTAGGCTTACTTGTCTTCAAAGGTATGAACACGTGTGTGTGAGTGTGTGTGGCCAAAGTGGATGTTGAAAGATCCTCTTTGGCTCTACACCCTTGTTCTTTGGGGCAGGGTCTCTCAATCAAACTCAGAACTCACAAGATATGTCTAGTTTCACTAGCCAGATTTCTGTGCAACTCCCTTGTCTCTGCTTTCATAGGCTGGAATTTCAGTGTGCTGCTGTACTCACCCAGCAGTCATGTGGCTCTAGGACAGTGGTTTCCAAATGTTTGGGTCGTGACCCCCTTTGGGGGTTGAAGGACCCTTTCATAGAAGTCACCTAAGACCATCATAAAACACAGATACTTACACTGTGACTCATAACAGTAGAAAAATTACAGTTATGAGGTAGCAATGAAAATGATTTGTGGTTGGGGGATATCCATCACAACATGAAGAACTGTGTTAAAGGGTCTTAGCATTAGGAAGGTAAAGAACCATTGCTCTAGGGATCTGAACTTTGGTCCCTTTGCTTGATAACAATGGCTTTAACTGTGGCACCATCTCCCCAGCCCCAGTGATTTTTAACTTGGGATGTGTCCCTACAGATTTCCATATGGCTGTGGTAGCTCACATCCCTACCAGCAGTGAATAAGGACTGTTTTTTTTTTTTTTTTTTTTTTTTTTTTTTTTTTTTTGTAGTAATTTGGTCTGGTTCTTCCTCCCAGCTCCATGCTCTCAGAAATAAGACTCAGAAAAAAAAATATATTTACAAATTTTTTAACCTACAGTCTGCCATGTGGCTGGTTACCTGTGCTCAGATACCATGTCTCCCTCTCATCACAGTGAATCTCCTGTGCCTGGCTCTCCCAGAATTCCCAACAGATGTCCCACCTCCTATTTCCAGTTTAAGGCACAGGCCATCAGATTTTATTGTCAGGTGCCACAGCCATACAAACATAAGATAATCTCTACTGTTCTTCCCACATCCTCATCACAGGAGAAGGTGCAGAACTGTTCAAATGCTGCTCCTTGGTAAAAAGAAAAAAAAAAAACTGAATGAGTGAGAAATTGTTCAGAAGTTGGTGACCTGGAGAACCTTGGCAGCCTTGGAAAGAGCCATTTTGGTTAGTGCCTGGATGAAGTAGAGTGAGTGATTTCAGGAAGGCGTTTTAGAAATGTGAACATTACAGAAGGGGAAGAATTACAGAAGAATGTGGAAATGATGAATTTCAACTCTCAAACTTTTTTTTTTAAAGATGGAATCCTCCCAATATAGAGAAGACTTCCGATGCAGCTGGAAGGATGGAGGAGTTTAGTTTATGATGCTACATTTATGAGAAGACTAGGAAAATGGGCTCTAGAGAAGAGGGCCATATCTTTGTTTCTTTATATATATATATATATATATATATATATATATATATATATATATATAGAAGTAGAGGATCTCAATGTCAAGTGTAAAAGGGGAACAAAAGTAGAAGGTTGTAACCAAGTTGTTAGCAACCAGTTAACAACTATATTTTCTTTGGCTTTTTTATTTATTTTCTGCTTTGTTTTTTCCTGCTGTGAAGTGAGGCTTTATGGATAGTGGCTATGGCAGGAAGAGACAAAGCACAGCTCTAAATGAAAGTGTCGAAGGAGAGAAGCAGGCTCCTCTCCCCTTGCAGGCTGACTGTAGTTGTGAGAGCAAGCCACCTTTGGTGATGCCCCGAGGCAATGTGGGAGAAGTGTCAGGGTGACAGAGAGCAAGCGCCTGGGTGTTCTTTACTCTGGAATGATTTTTACCATCTCCGGTTATTCTGCATAAAAAGCACTCCACACTCTCATTCCTCTCATTTCTTTCACTATTGCCATAGCAACGCAATGGGAATCTTAACTAATACAGTAGACTTGTGGTTTTGGTGTGCCCAGGAGGTATAGGCGTGTGTGTGTGTGTGTGTGTGTGTGTGTGTGTGTGGTGGGGATGTGGTGCACATGACACAGCTCCAGTGTGGGGTTCAGAAGACAATTCCAGGTGTCTGTTCTTGTTTTCTACCTGTTGGAGACAAGGTCTCTTTCTTGTTCTCCAGTGTGTATATCAGGCCAGCTGTCCCCCAAGTTTCTGAGGAATCTTCCTGTCTCCACTTCCCATCTGGAGTAGAAACACTGGAGTTGCAGATATGTGCTGCTGAACTCAGCTTTGTGTAGGCTTTTAGGATTGGATTCAGGTCTTTGTGCCTACCCAGCAATCACTTTACCCACTGAGCATCACCCTACTCAACATAGTTAAAACAACAGTATCAAAAACCAAATCAAACCAAAACCAAACCAAACCAACCAACCAACCAACCAAAAAAAAAAAAAAAAAAAAAAACCCAACCCCCACACCCCCCAAAATGAAAAACAAACCACAAAACCAACACTATTTAAATGTAATAGGGGGTAGGAAGTGGCTCCCAGAGGGATGGGGTAAGTCAGTGGGACAGTAGGGTGAGTCCCTGAAGAGTAGAGTTTCCATTTTTTTTCAGCAGCTTAGCTGGGAATAATGATGACTCAGCTCATCAAAGGTAAGGATTTACCAGGTGGGTAATATAGAACAACACAGGGACCATGTGAAGTGATGGGCTGTGGATTCTAAGATGGGCACAGGGCAGGAACTATTAGGGGTGTGACAAAGCCTAATGTAAGAAGGGGGCTCTGAAACACCTGAAAAAATGTTCAACATCCTTAGTCATCAGGGAAATGCAAATCAAAACAACCCTGAGATTCCATCTCACACCAGTCAGAATGGCTAA
>NC_034590.1:75610667-75632425 GCF_900095145.1 Mus pahari | reverse complement strand
CTTCCCTCCCTCCCTCCTTCCCTTTTGACTTTGTTGGAGAAGGGGTTTCTTCTAGCCACTGTGGAGCCAGCAGGCTGACAAATTTCTGGAGATCTTCTGCGTCTACATCAAATCTCACCGTGGGTGTGCTGCTATCACATCTACATATGCTGTTCTGTTGAGGTGTACACAAGTTCTGAGGATCCCAAGGCAGCCCCAGCCCTTGCTCGATAATGACTTTACCAGCTGAGCCTTCTCACCAGCCCCCCACCTCTTTTATTACCCCCACGTATTCTTTATTATCACACTCAGACCTTGCCTCCAAATGGCTACGCGGTTGGCTTCTTTTGTATATTCTGATCATATTCTTTCCCTCCCCAACTTCTCCCAGAACCCACCCACCACCCCCATGTAACTTCCTGTCCTTTACCCTTCCCTTAAAAAATAAATAAATAAAAGAATGAAAAATCCAAATCAAAACAAACAAGAAGAAAGTGCCAAGCCAACAAACAGAGCACGTAAAAACCCCACCGCTCCTTTTGACCGCTCGCTGCTCTTGAGCTGCTCAGGAGGACGGAAGCTCTGGAGGATGGTTGATGTAACCATTCCACTGGAAAAAACCCAACAGATTTTCTCTCTCCCAGCAGGTATCAATTATAAGCAGCTTCTTGGTTAGGGGTGGGGACAACATTGTGCCCACTTCTCATACAAGCTGACACAGTTTCTGTGAGTTCATCTGTGCATCAGCCCTGTTGTGTCTAAAGCACCTGTTTCTTTTTGCTCATCCACAACCTCTGCCCCTTATAATCTTCCCCCTTCCTCTTCTTTGATGTTAATTTCTTATGCTTGGCATGTCGGCCGTCATCTTTTGACCAGGGTAATTTCCTCTGCAGTATCTAACTGCTGACGGGTAATGGGAGTCCAGGGCCAGGAAATACCGTGAATATGCTAATTTAATGAAAGTTGTTTAGTTAATTAATTCAGCCATGTTGAAGATTAAACTTGGGGCCTTGCATATGTGGATGAACACTACCACTGAGCTACATTCTCAGCCAATGAAGATGGCTTATAAAAAGGAAGGTAAACTAACTGCTACCTGGAGAAGGGGGAGTTTCCAGGTATGAGAGAAGAACTGGATGCAAATGTGTTAAGAGGATAAATATTCATAATTCCAAATGAGGAAATTCCATCTATACCAAGGACTCTCCAGAGTTTGGAGAGAAGATTGTACAGGGCCAGAAAACAGGGGAGGTTTCTTTGAGAACAAGAAGAGAACTGCAAAATCAGTATGAACATTCACAGGAGAAAGACCTGGATCCTCATCCTAGAACCAGTCGCAAACTTATGTGCTCAAGAAGTCGAGCCACACGATGCCAAGTAGGGCCAGGTTCTGTGCTGAGAGAGGCTGCTGTTGGAACTTGTTTTCACCTGCTAAGTTTGTGTTTGGCTTTAGTTTTGTGCCTTGGGGCTTCGGGACCACTAACCTTGACTCTTGTGGTTAGAACCATTTACAGGGAGGTTCTGTCACCCAGGCATGATCTGACCCAGTGACCCAAGTATGTTCCTCCTTTCAGCACTCAGTATCACAAGTGACATGTGTGAGAGATACTTACTGCTTCAGTAAATGCTCAGGAAAAGCAGCCAAAGAGAGGAGACTACAGTAACTGATGCCCAGTCAGATAACCTGTGTAGCAAGATATTGTTTATTCTAACCAGCTGACAGCTCCACAAAATGCTAAATACTAGTTGTTTATTTGGGAAGCTCACCATTCACACAGTAGTGTTGTGTCAGGGTCATATAATAAGCTCTATTCCCCCAGCATCCTCTCTCTCTCCTCTCTCTCTCTCTCTCTCTCTCTCTCTCTCTCTCTCTCTCTCTCTCTCTCTCACACACACACACACACACACACACACAGCTTCCCCCTTGCTCCACTTCGTCAGTCCTTCTCTCTGGGTCTGACCGGGTTGCCTTTTCCCGAGTCCACACCATTCAAGGCTTTCTTTGCATTTCTGTGATGTGTTGGATATGCTTCTGTGTCGAGCTCCTGCCTACGCAATCCCTGCCCACACAGGAGACTCTTCTCTTGCCATAATTAAACAAAGAGGAAAATGGCTGGGAAGGCAGCCAGCTGGAGTCAGAGCAGGCATTAATGTTGTGTAGGGGAAAGAAATCAGGGGCAGTATTGGCCTTCCAGGTCCCTGAGCTTGTGCTCTGGGAGATCAGAGCCACACAGCCAAAGGCTGTCTCTGGCTGGATAATCACACTCAATGGCTGACTGGGCCTCAGAATTGGTCAATAAAAACCTGAGATCTACCAGGTCAAAACCTCACTTGAGGGCTAATAGAGTCAAAGAAAAGCCACTCAGAGAGAGAGCTTCTAATAATGTCCCCAAATTATTAGCTTCTGGTGCTCCTGTGGGTCCTGCTGGGGATAAAGGCCGAGAGCAACAGGCTGAGAGATTGAACCTGGGGAGGTACTTGTTAATATTGTAAGGAGTTGAGATCAGCTCCCAGGACCCACAAAGTGACTCACAACCATCTGTAACTCCAGTTCCTTGGGATCTGTTGTCCTCTTCTTACGACTGAAGGTACCAGGCATGTGCATACAAAATTAAAATAAAATTTAAAAAAGAAGTCTGAAAAAGCGTTTTCACAAACAAGTCAAGATCACAGTGCCCACCAATATTATTCCTTGCCCCTGAAATTCCATTTCTTCCTGGGTATGTCTCTCAGTTTTTCAAAGTAATTCTGAAGCCTGGAGCAGAGGGTTGTAAGAGGAGGAAGAACCTGGCGCCCTCTGCTGGCCCCATCTGATACTGCCAGAAGAGCCCAGAGGCCATAAATTCTTGGGCCCACAGGAGCGAGACAGCTAGAGCCTCAGAACTCTCAAGGCAAAAATCACAGGACATGAGTGATAGATGATAATGATTATGGAGAAATTTCCATCCACCAGTTTCTGGTGGGAATTCAACATTCATAAATTAATCTGCATTTTAATTTTCTAACATTTGCTCTCAATAGCGCTAAAAGATTTTGTAGAGCAGAACCAAACCTCAAGTGTGATTACCTACAATGACATGCTCGGTCCCACCTGCAGTATTTCAGTCCAGCTTAACAGGTACCCCGACTTGAATCAGGATTTTGACACCAGCTTGACAACCCATCTCTGATTCCGGACTCAAACTCCAGCTGGACCCCAAGCAAGAATCCACCCACTTGGCTTGTTCTTAGAGCTTGTGTTAGGTCTTACCTCAGGGTGGATAGCCCTTCTCCCTATGAGTCTGACTCCTTTCCAAGCTTGACAATTTATTTCTATATGCCTTCTAGGTCTAGCAGCCAAACAGAAAGAAAGAAAGAAGAAAGAAAGAAAAAGAAAGAAAGAAGAAAGAGAGAGGGGGAGAGAGAGGAAGGAAAGAAGGAGAGAGAGAAAATGAGAAAAGAGAGAAAGAAAGAGGGAGAAAGAGAGAGAGGGAGTGAGAGAGCTAGGATAGGATGGGCAGGTAATTTTTCTGCAGGAGAATGGCTAAACAGGAAAACAGGAGAGGGTGAAGACCCTGAACTTCAGCCAGCCCAAGGTATCCTGCAGTCAGGACTCTTGAAGAGAAGACGGTGAAGGCCTTCATCTGCTAGAAGTGAGAAGAGCCAAATCTCAAGCTGAGATCATTCTCAGCAGGAAAGACCTCGGCACGTTTTGACACTCTGGGGGCAAATCTAGCAGCACACATAATGTAGGTGGGCAGATGGTTGCCCCACTCTCTCCCCTTCCCAGTGTAGCAGGGGCTTCCCACCTTTGTGGCTGTGTCCTTGAGATCACACTTCCTCACACCGGACAACCTTGACAGTAGGTCACAACCTTGCTTAGCTGGAATGACTTGGTCTCCCCTGGTTACCACAGTGATTGATCAAAAGTATCACATTGCTCTCTGTGAAGGAAGGAGCTTGAATTGCTTTAGCCCAAAAGCTGGTATTATAACTGAATGAATGAATACGTAAATAAATATAAAAATAAATATAAAAAAATAGATGTAGGTTTCATTTTATTCATGTGAGTTAGGTTTCCTTCGATGTGCCTTAGGAGCCCTGTGATTTGGGGTTTGTTATTTAATCCCATAGCATCATTTTCTGCATTTCAACATGGAGATAGTACCGATATCCTTCTCATATGGCTGTAATGATGAATTGAGACAATATATGTGGTCCAGACCCTGGCGTAAAGTAACTTCTCAACAAATCAAATCTAGTATTTTCAGTTGCTCTATGGGCTGCAGTTTCCTGCTCTGGAGAGAATGAGCATAATAGTAAACTTCCTAACATCGTTATGAGAGCCAAAAATATATTATGTGTATAGCAGTCATGAATGCCTCCTTAATGACATGAGAAATACTGTACATATCTTGACTTTTGCCAATTTCATTAAAGTTGCTAACCATCTAACTTACAGGGGATTTTTATCTCAGTTGTATTTTATGGATTTCTGTGTTTTCTCTTCCCTGACTTAGGGCAGAGTCTATGGTGTTCTGACAGAGCCAGCTGGGATGTGCCTTGTGCAGGCTTACACACCTTTATGGGGTGCACTCAGAGTCTCCATTGTTTCGTGACACTGTGGTCAACCTCTAGTTTCCACAAACACTCACTCAGCTCTGAGTTCTTCCTGTCCCAGGCCTTCTGTGAAAGGGGGATCAGGGTTGCCTCCTCCCAGGAGATTATAGTGGGCAGAAGTTTGGTTTTTACTATTGCCTTCTGATGATGGCCAAGGAAGCTTTACAGATGTAACTAAAGCTAAACAGAAAAGTTATTTCACGTGATTCAGAGCCTAATATGATGGGGCCCTATGAAGAAGAGCATTTCCTTTGTTTGGTCCTGGAAATGGAATGCTAGGGGAATGCAGTGTATGGTGGTGGTATGGGCTTAAAAGTGACTGCATCAGAAAAACAAAGATCTGAGTCCTATAGTCAAGACTGGCAAACTCCGCCAATAGCCTGGATGACTCTGGAAGCGGATTCTTCCCTGAAGCCTCCAGCTAAGAGCCCAGCCCAGCTGACGTCTGAACTCAGTCTTAGCAGGCTCTGAGAAGAGCCTGAATCTGAGGCACACAACTGTGAGGTAATTGGTGGGTGCTGTTTTAGGCTGTGGAGTTTGCGGTAAGATGTTATAGCAAGAGAAGAAGAAAAAAAAAAAAAAAAAACCTAACGGAATCTTCAAGATTCCTGTTCCTTTAATCGGTCTTAAGGAATATTCCACCCTGAGGTTCAGAAGTTTCTGTTCTTTCACCTCTAAGCCTGTGTAGATGGATGGGAACATTTGCCTCTAAGTGAATTGCTGGAGAAGTCCTAAGAGACCTAGTAGTCACAATGGGGCAGAGGTTTCTGATGATTCCTGGTTTAGACCCTGCTATTCAAATAGCTTCATGTTCAGGCAATGCAAACATATCAGTTATTTCCTATGGTGGATGGGAGGGATGAAGCGTTCGGTACCCCAAATGACTATTTCCATGACATTTCTGGCCATATACTGAAGTACCTCACTTGGTGCTTGTTACACACCGAGGGTTGTTTTTTTTTTTAGACTAAATTAATTGACTTTCATTTTTGTTATTACAGAATCTTGAGATTGTGTTGTCGCCTCGCCACCGAGCACAGTTTCAAACTGTGAAAGCACTATCTTCAACGCAGTGATGGGCACTGCTCCACCACTGAAGGACCCATTGGGTGACATTGCACCTCTCATCCTCGAAGAACAGGGGCAGAAGAAGATGCACATCTGGCCTTGCAACTTATTTCCCTGCATTCTGGCAACTGGAGCTGGCCCAGTATCAGTGTACTTGTACTGCTGCAGAGAGGATTCTATGGAGTGGCAGGACTCCCCCACTCTAAGAGAGCCCCAAAGAGGTCAAGGGTGTCTGTCACACTGTACTGACAATAAGCTTACTTCACCTCCCTGAGTCCACGAGGTACATGATGAAGCTGTTCACATCGTACCCCTCTTCCCGTCCTAGGTCATTGTGATTTGAGGGCAGAGATGATAGAAAAGGCTCTTGAGGGACCGGCACTTACCTTCTTTCAGCATTCTGTGTTCCAGCTCTCCTCACCAAATGTGTGTGTGTGTGCCAACTATGTACCAGGCAGTTTGGGCCCTGGCAATATAGAGATGAACAAGATAAACCCAGTGCCAACATTATGAACTTTACATTTTATTAATAAGACAAAATAATTACATATTTTAAAATGTTTTAAAGGGTAAATCATCCTCTTAATCTCTCCCAATAATGACGCTTATTATCTAGCTGAACTCTAAGTTACACATCACGTTCATTTTAAAATACCACCTAGCCCAGCTCAGACCTGAAGTCTGGCCATGCCCTGAAGCAGCTGAAGCGGTGATCTAGAGTGAACATAGTTCAGAAATTATATCTGCCTTCTTTCCCTGTAGCTCCAACACTGTCCTTTAAATGTACAAAGGTTACCCCAGCAGTCCCAGTGCACTAAGTTGTTCTCAGTGAACACAGGGTGAGTGTAAGTCATTGTCAAGCTTTTGAGGATGCACTGGGAGCAGAAGACAGGAACATTGTATGTGGAACTCAGTCTTGCCTGAGCCTGAGCCTGAGCGTGTGTGTGTGTGTGTGTGTGTGTGTGTGTGTGTGTATCTCTAGGCCAGTTTACCTAAGTTTCTGTGACCTAGCAAATAGGATGACAATTCCTGCAGGCAGACTTCCTAGCACTCTGGATTTACTTGAGCTGGGAGTCCTAGGGTGAGGATGGGGTCATTCTAGGCCTCCTGGCCAGGCTTTCCCTCTCCATCCTTGGACGTTCCTTCTCCAGGCTCAGCCTCATCATCAGCCTCACCCATGTCCTCTGGCATGGGCCACTCTCGAGTCTGCCACTCCAGCCTTTCAATGCGGTAAGCTATCTTCAGTGCGCTGGACTCCAGCTCAGCCAGGAGGCGGGCAAACTTGGTCTGTAGATCATCAAGCTGCTGGTCGAGGCCTTTCAGCCTAGACTCTGTGGCCTCCTGGAGGGCGATCTCAGCTGCCTCAGCATTCACATCCAATTTATTCATTTTGAGCAAGATTTCGCGGCCCTTCTCCTCCATGACCGCCTGGGCCTGTGGGTACTCACTCAGTACCTCCCGCAGATCCTCCTTGCTGAGGCAGAACAGGTCTGAATAGCCCAGGCTCTTGATGTTAGCTGTTCGTCGGTTTCCAGACATGTTCCCTGTGGGCAGACACATGAGGGGGCGGGTGGGTGGAGAGCAGTTAGTAGAGACAGGAAGGTCACACTTCACTCCAGAACCAGGATATAACCTCCACACTGGTGCTTCGGAGACACTTTTCCTGACTTGTTTTTTCATCTAGTAAAGTGCTAGTGACCACGCTCCGTGCTTATCAGTGCTAGACGATCTATGGGTAGTTATATAGCAACATGGCTGGTGCAGTAATGTTTAGTTGGTCTGCTGGCAGTTCCACTGGTGCCTGTGGAACAGGAAGGCTCTGTCTTTTAAGGATCCATCCCACCCACTGACCTTGGCTCAACTGCTTCCCAGGCAACAGATAATCTCCATCCCCCAAAGTACCATCTTGTCCCAGGGTTCTGTCCCCCTGTCCCTAGCAGTTTCCTTCGGAGACTCACCTTTGATGTTGATGATACTGATCTCCCCAAAGTAGAGCCCTGCACCAAGCACAGCGTACTGCGTGACACCATCATCTGCCACCACAGCCAGCTGGCCCTCGCGGATGATGTACATCTCTCGGCCAATGTCCCCTTTGCGGCATACATATTCGCCTGGTGAGTAGGTCTGAGGCTGGAGCTTCAGCACCAGCTCTTCCAGCAGGCTGGCTTCACAGTTCTGGAAGATCTGTACTCGGCTCAGGGTAGACAGGTGTACGGACACAGCGACCTCTGCCCGCAACCGCTCAGGCAAGTGCTGCAAGATGGCTACCTCATTGGTCATCTTCTTGTTGATCTGCAGATGCTGGTACCTGGGAGAAAAGCAGAACCATTTCCTCTGGAACCCAGTGTGTCTGCCTCTGCCTACTCACCAGGATTCAGCTTGGCCAAGAATCCAGCCATACTGGCTTCTCATAAGAGCAATAGGATCCCTTTTCTTTGTTACAGTCATGATCTTTTCTACCTCATCCAAGGTGTAGAGGCTCCGGACCACTTGATAGACACATTTCTTTTACCTCCCATTAGGCTCCACCCCCAGTCTCAGTGTCTTGTACCACTTCTACATTGCGTTGCTTTAGTCGGCAAGCTCCCACCCTCTTCGACAGGCATTGTGGTAGCTCTCTGACATCGAGACATTCCCTTTATTCAGAACATAGTTTGCATTATCATGATATAATCAACCCTGTGTTGGCTATCTCCTGCCTGGAGAGTTCCCTTCTCTATCCATTCCTTTCAGAGCCCCCTACCCCCAATCCTCTCAGTCAGAAGCAGCTCTCATTCTCTGGTCTCCTGGTCACTCTTATACAAATTCCTCTCTCTGTCAGTCTCTTGCCCACCCTCTTCCCCTTCCAGATTCCCTCAGTAGAAGACACCATTTTTCTAAGCTCAATCTAGTAGACCTATGAATGATGCCACCCTCCGGAAGGCAGCAAGACCAGAGTTACTGCATTCAGGTCCTCAGGCATACCTCCCCCGGTCTACAGCCAGCCCTCTCACCAGTCAATAACGCGCCGCTCCAGCCTTCGGTTGACATGCTGTAGCTTCATGTACTTCTTTACCAGAGCATGGTCTGGGTAGAAGGCTGCATCTGCTGTGTTCATGTTGTAAATGACAGAGCTCATGCTACCCATGATGGTGGCGAAACCCATGACAGCCAGCAGGAAGTCACCCACCATGAAGAGGTACTCTTCCTCTCGGGCTGGCAGCGGCGTGTCACCCACAGTAGTCAGGATCAGAGTGGAGAAGTAGAAGCTGTAGAGATACTGGCGCCGCAAGCGCTCAAAGCCAGGCTGCGCGGGGTCTGGGTATACCCATGCATCCCGTCCGAAGCCCAGGTACCTGGACAGGGCGAAGTATAAGCAGCTGTTCCAATGGATGACGACAAAAATGTAGATCATCAGCTTGGCTATGCGGAAGGCATTTGGGTAAGCTGTGCGGGTCTCTGTACGGTCGAAAGCCTCGAAGAGGCGGGGAACTCGGAGAAAGCGGTTTAGCCGGAGTGTAGGGATGTGGGGGCCCAGCTGCACATAGGCTGCATCTGTGGGGACTAGGGAAGCCAGGTCCAACAGGAAGCTCCAGGTGCGGACGTAGCGATTGGCGATCATGCCTTTGTCTACCACCAGGATACCCTGCTCTAGGAATCCTAGGAGGGAAGAGGGAGATGGGCTAGGGTCAACCATGGGTAGGTCAGCTGTAGGCTGGGTATGCTAAGGTCAGACATGAAGGCAAGATGAAGGCAGGTTTCTGGGGTGAGCACTGTGGTGGTGTCAAACACAGTGGCACGTGACTGTGATGCCCTAGAGGTGGCTGCTTTCTTAACACTTTCCTAGGGAAAGGTTAGTTCCGGGGACTCACTGACCTGTGTGGAAGCGTACCCCGATATCTAGTAGGTACAGCAGATCACTCGTGTAGTCCAGCACAAACCAGGCCACCAGGTAACTGTGCTGCAAGTCAGGAAAGCAGGCCCTGCAGGGTAGGGGCAGAGGGGATTTGCTTAAAGGTACCAACTATATATAATTGGGTTGTCTGGCCAGGTCCCTCAGTCGTCTACCCTGAGCCCTTCCAGGGAAGACACCTCTCACCCTTTAGGCCTGCCCTTCTCCTAAGGACCCTCATTTAGCACCCCTGCCAAACCTGCATACAATGATGATGAGATTATACATGATTGGGAAGACCATCGTGTTCAGCCACCAGTAGTAATAATCCCCAGATGGGTCCAGGACTGGCAGCCACTTCCTGTAGGGAAAAAGATACTCCTCTCATTTATCCACCAGACATTCAGTGCTTGGGTTATAACCAGGACACCAAGAAGAAGGAAGCCCCAGGGAGTGAGGTGATTAGACCCCACACAGAGGACCGGACTTCTCTCACCTGGCTTTGGTTGGGGCTGGGGGCGTGGACTCTGTTGTCTTCACTTTGCCGTCCTGGCTCATGTTTCTGTATCGTGGTCCTAGCCTGTAGAATATCCGTGACTTCTCCAATTAGAGGTGGCTCGAGAAAGTGCCTGGGTTCCTGGAAGAGGCTGCCCTGGGGCTCCAGCTGCGTCTTTCTGACTTTGAAGCTCTTAGCAACACAACTAGAGCTAGCAGGGATGGAGTGGGTGGAGGCACTGTAGCTCGAGCACCCTGCCCTGTCTCCCGGCGCCAAGGCTGGTTTACACCTGCCCAGCTAAACACCTTTAATGAGGTCCCTGGAGGAGGCAGGAGGTAGATGCTCGGGAAGGAAGCTTCACTTTTGTTACTGTCTTCTCTCACCGTCCCCAAGCCTGCCTGCAATGTCGCTTTCACTTTATGCAGGGTCTCTGTTTGGGCCTAGTTATTTATTTAACAATTATGTGCCAAGCGGCTCCTTCATGTCAGGTGTTAAACTAGTCTCTAAGGACACTGGGGTGCCTCTCACTTAGAGGTGTTTTCCATAGCCACATCCTCATCTACATACATATCACCCAGTCTTTGGGCTGTGTGGTCATCTTCTTCCACGTTTGTTCCTTTCCTATTATTTCTCATGCCCAACGCCACCAGCTACTGGACATATTTTGTAAACTCTCAACCTCTTTCAAGTTTTCTTGTGAACTTCTCATAACAAAACAGACATTTTCTATAATCCCTTCCCCATTTAGGCTGATGTCCCTGCTGTCATTCCTATGGAGGTCAGAGGTCAGAGGTCAGGGGTCAGAGGACTACTTTTGGAGTCAGTTGGTACACCTAGAGAGCAAATTCCAGTGGTGAGGCTCATGCTTTACCTGCTGAGCCATCCTGCTAGCCTGTCCCCTACCCCTGATTTTAAGAACAAGAGGGGACAGAAAAGGGGAGGCAGTGGAGAGAATGAAGATCAATGGTGGGCAGAGCCAGATCGGGAGAGTTTTATCAAGCCATGAAGTTAACTTGGAATTTTTCTTTTTCAAGGACAATCGGGAACCTGTAAACTGTTTTGCACAGCTATGGGTCAGTGTCAGATTTACATTTTTGGAATTTCTGAAAGAAATAGCTATATCCCTAAGAAATGTTTCCAAAATGTTTTTGTCCATAGCTTTTGTAATGTCACCACTTCCTGGTGCTCTGTTTATTTCTTAGTCTCTTTTATAAGAGTCTTCCCACATTTCTTCTAGGTTAGTGTTTCCTAGAAATCTGAGATCTCTCTCTTTCATTTCCATCTTCCACACATGTTCTGGCTGATCTTGGTCACCCATAGAATTATTCTGCTATCTAGTAATTCTCATGAACTCCCTTGAGCTTCAGTCATCCATAGGGCTGACTAACTGCATACTAGATTCCACTCTGACACCTTAACAGTCATACTGTGTTAGTCACTGTTCTAAGGCTGTGAAGAGACTCCATCATCAGGGAAACTCATAAATGATTTGCCAGGTGTGGTTTAATGCCTGCACTCACTTGGAAGGCAGAGGCAGAGGAGGCAGAGGCAGAGGCAGAGGCAGAGGCAGAGGCAGAGGCAGAGGCAGAGGCAGAGGCAGAGGCAGAGGCAGAGGCAGAGGCACCTTTGTGAGTTCAAGGCCAACCTGGTCTACAAAGTGAATTCCCAGACAGCCAGGGCTATACAGAGAAACCCTGTCTTAAAACACCAAACCAAACCAAGTAACTAACTAACTAACCACCACCACCACCACCACCACCACCACCACCACCAACAACAACAAATCATTCAGTTGGGGCTTCTTTACAGTTTTAGAAGTTTGGTCCATTCGCATCATGGTCAGGAGTATGGTGCCAGAAATGGCAGGTGTATTGCAGGAGAAGTAGCTGAGAGCTATATCCTCACCCATAGGTGGGGGTGGAGGGGGGAAGAGAGAGTGAAAGCCTATGGCTTTCCCCTAATGACACACTTTCTCCAACAAGGCCACACCTTCCAATCTTTCTAATCGTTTCAAAGAGTTCCACACCCTGGTGACTAAGCATTCAAATATATGAGCCTATTGGGGCCATTCTTATTCAAAGCACCGCAGTCCCCTTCAACCCACAGCATTAGCACCTTTATCTTCCTCCACCTACTCTTTTTTTTTTTTTTTCCCAACCAACACCCATTTCTGTCCTCTCAGCCAAACACCTGGGACCAATATTTAGTATTATGTAATGCAGATATTTTTAAAAAAAATGAGTGCAGATTTTTTGATGTTTGTCACTTGTGACTATCAGCTGGCAGAGCATACTAAGGGTGGTGCTGAGTGACATCTAAGGTTAGACCACATCTAAGGTTAGACCGTCAAAGACGTGATGCTGAGTGACATCTAAGGTTAGACCACATCTAAGGTTAGACCATCAAAGACGTGATGCTGAGTAACATCTAAGGTTAGACCATCGAAGACGTGATGCTGAGTGACATCTAAGGTTAGACCATCGAAGACGTTGCTACTTTCTGGGTAGCTTGGTATGCATGTTGTGATCGCCACCTCCTGCTCTCTTTGATCCTGTCTATCACTGAGTTCAGCCTTTCACTTGTTCCAGCCCAGCATTGTACAGTCAACTGAAGAAGCCTTTAGATGATTCTCATGATGGCTCAAGTCACTCCCACATTTGAGCTTCCTAGATGCTCATGGGATAGAAATAAACCATTTCGGTGTCACAGAATAACAGGCTTTCTGGTTTGTGCCACTAATTTGGAGTGATTTGTTACTTAGTACGATGGTTTGGATCTTAAAGGTACCCCACAGAATATGTTCTGAGGTCTTGGTCAATAGGTTCTGGCACCATTGGGGGATGGTAGAACTTTTAGGAAGGGGCAGGGAACATGCCAATGAGGTACACCCTTGAGAATGTTGGGGTTCTAACATTTTTCTATCTTACCCTTTACTTCCAGGATGGCACGAGGTAAACAGTCTCCTCCGCCATATACTCTGTGGCATGATCTACTTCCTCACCACAGTTCCAAAGGCAAGCATGGCAGAAATTTCTGAGCCAATATAAACTTTTTTTAGGTTATTAATCTTATTTTGGAACAGCGATGGACAGCTGACTAATACATTCAACATAGTAACTACCACTATCACTGGAACAACAGTAATAGAGAAATCTATAGCTTGATATATTTTCACAAATTGAACTTACCCAGCTCAGCACTTGGATCGAGAAGCAGAACTATTATAAGCTTGAGGAGTCACTCTTCTCCTTTCCAGTCACTATTACCCCCACCTCTCCTAATAATGCCCCCAGCTCTGGAAATTGGTGAGTATGCCCTTGAGTGGTGTGTGTGTGTGTGTGTGTGTGTGTGTGTGTGCACATGTATGTGCATGTGGAGCCCTGAGAGACTGATGGAAGGAATCACACTTGTTTGTTCTTCCATCTGATTTAATGAGACAGGTCTCTCAATAAAACAGAGTTACCTTCCAAGGCCAGATCCCGGTGGATCACCTCACACACCCGGTATTTATGTAGATTCTGGGGAATTTGAACTCTGGCTGTCACAGTTGCTCAATCAGTGCTTTAACCACGATGGTATCTCTCTGGTTCTCTTAGCTTGTTTTTAATTTATACAGGATATCTATATTTAATCCTTCCCCTTCCCTTTACCTAAATCTCAAACCCTTCCAGTGTCCACAAACTCCCTTTTCTACATTCCTTCAATCCTATTTTGGGCTTTGCTTTTGAATGAACATTTGCAAAGGTGCCCTGTCCACCTGACTATGTATAAAATTCCAAGAATATAATATAAACTAACATGGTCAACTAGTCCCGCAGTATTATAGATTCCGTTTTCATTCTCATCTCATCTTTGCTTTGCATGCTCCTAGCTCCAGACACCCTGTACTGGTGTTCTCCGGGTCTTGACCATTCTGCCTTGCCTTAGGATAGCTAATTCTTTAGGGTGAAATTTTTATTTCTTCCTTCTTTATGAATACCTTTAATTTGAACCAGTTTTAGGCTCACAGAAAAGTCACAAAAAACAACACACAAAACTGTAAACTCTTTACCCATGCCCCCCTCTCATCCATCATCTTATGTAACCACAGAATGATCACAATCAGGTAACACTGATAGAATACTTTCAACTACAGATTTTATCGGAAACTGCTAATTCTCTTAGTGTTTCTCACTCTTGTTTCAGCCAGCATTTCTCCTGGAAGCCATTTCTCAGCTCTTTCATCCTCTATGCACAGGGATCATGCTAAGTGCTGCTTCTAGATGCTTTTTCTTTCGCAGCCCTAATACTGAGACAGGTTCTAATGGATCAGGAATCCAGGCTGTCATGTAGGAACTTATTCCATGTTCCACGTAGTCATGGAAGCTTCGGGAGAGCCAGGAAGAGGCGGTCTTCACGGGCAGGAAGGTAGAATCCAACCTGCGTGCACAAATCTGGTGGAAACAAACTAGCTTGGTAGCAAACAGCCTGGTCTAGGAGAGCTTTTCCACAGCCCTGCCCACTAACTGGCCCTTGGCCTATCCTTTAGGAAAAGCCCTGCCCACTTGACGCTATAAGCACCGCCCAGGGCCTGTGGTCCCGCCCCCTCGTCCTCGCCCCCCACCGTCTCTCCCAGTGCCTTCCAAAGCCTACTCTTTCCTGGCCTCAGAAGCTTGTCCCTCCCTCAGAGCAGCCTTCTGCCCTCCGGTTCGAATTTTTCTCCTCTGGCCCCGCCTCTTCTCAGCCGTCCCCTATAAAACGCCGGAATCCTCAGAAGGGCGGAGTCTGCGGGGCCAAGGGGCGGGGCCTGAGAGTGTGGAGCCGCTCCTTTCTTGGAATGCGGCCGGAGACCCCGCCCCTGCGCTCGGCCGTTGCCAGGCAACGGGCGTCGACGCTCTGGCTGGGGCCCGGCCGGACCAATGAGTTGGCACGCCGCTGCCCAGCCGTGCGTCACTGGGCGGTTGCGTGAGGTGCGCGGGGGCGCGGGCTGCGTGTGGCGCGGGGCGGGGCACGGCTGGTTCGCCTGAGGAGCGATGGCGGCGGCCTGAACTCACCTAGCCCGGCCGCCGACAGGCCCGGGTAGGGCGGCGTGGTGCAAGCGAAAGAGACGCGTGGGCCGCGGCGCGCGCAGAGGCGCAAGGTGCCGAGGGGATTCGGGATGACCGCACCGGGTTTGGGAATTGCTGGCCTTGAAGGGACAGGGTGAAGGGTTGGCAGGTGGTGAGGGGCTGCGAACGTCTGAGGTTGCGGGGCAGGGGACAGCCTAGGTGCCGTGCACCGGGAAGAAGCCCGCTGGAGGAGACCCTGGACCCAGCTCTGAAGGGCCCAGTTGAAGGAACTCAGAAAACCACCGTTTGCAAAGGGTGTGGGTTCGCTGAGCTTGGAAAGGTGAGGGACGTCCTGGGACAAGAGTTGAGGGGGTAAGGCCCGTGCGAGGCTGGGGAGCGTTAAAGGCCAAGGCGGGAACCAGCGGGGGATGCCTGTGCCTTGATGTAGGAGTTGAAAGCAGGGCAAAGGAGGAAAGGGGCTTGAGGGATGTGAGACTTGGATGAGAGCTGAGGTTGGTTGTGGGGCCTCCTTGGATGTCCTGTCCAGGGAGAGCAGTAGTTTAAGATCAAGTAAAGTATGGTCCCAAGTGTTGTGCACTTGGCCGCCCGGTGCCCATAGATATTTTAGGGAGTGAGAGAGGAGGAGAAAAAAACCCTACAACCACAACAACAAACCCAAACACCACACACACAACAGCATCCTGAGCAATAATAACTATGATAAGGAAAATGTTTGAGGTTTAGTCATCCACAGAGTAATAATGGAACCACAGTTTCCTCAGTTCTGCTTTTGTAAGGCAGACTTTAAGATGAGACCTTCAGGAAGTTTTTGTGTGTGTGTGTGTGTGTGTGTGTGTGTGTGTGTGTGTGAGTTTTGAGAGGTGGAGAGAGAACTACTATATTTTCTCTCTGCCTGCTTCTGGGCACCCTTACTACATTCCTCCTTCCCTGTTGCTGTCATCTGTATTGGACTATCAGTTGCTTTCATGGAAGTCACATGGCTTGTCATATGCAGCACTGTGTTTAGGTTTGCTCTTAGGAGTTTGTAAAGTAGGAGCAAAAACATGACTTTGTGGAAGCAAATTTTTGTACAGTAAATGCTTATACTTTAAGTGTACATGTTTTGACATTATGTGCATATTTGTGAAATCAAGATGCCAAACACTTAGACTACCTTAAAAGTTTCTCTATTTTACAGCTCATATTTCCCTCTGTACCATATAATTAAGTTCATTTTATTTGTATTTTACAAGTCCATCTCCTTATCCACCCAGACATGAATTTGGGGAAGTTAGTCTCACTAGTGATAGGACCATTTTCACATCTCTGGATCTTCTCTACTGACAGTCTACTATGTAGTTGAGGCATCTTGAACTTCCTTTAACCATAACAATATTTAGGTCTTTCTATGAAGACTATCCCTTGAGAATTTGAGGCAGCCTCAGTTTATATTCTGTTAAAGAATCTCAGCTTCAGAGCTAGTTATTTTATCTGGTGGTATATTTTCTTCTCCCTGGAGACCAAAGAGGCCTTCTTCATAATGATATGTCTGGCCAGATAATCAGAACTTTTGAGGACCGACAAGCATAACAGGTTGTAGTAGTGGTCTCCAAACACTGACCTCTGGATCCAGTCCATGGTAGTGTTCATCTGTATAAGACAGGATGAAAGAACTAAAGATAAAGTTATATTCTGGGGGAGTGGCTCAGTGGGAGAGTGCCCTTCCATATTCAAGACCATAAGTTTGACCCCAACACTGCCGAAAGAGGGGCAGGGGTAACTTATTCTAATATTCTTCTTCTTCTTTAGTGTTAAGGTGCTCTTTGCTCTTTCACTGGAGAAATAATTAGTGGTAAAGTACATGGTAGGTTTAAAGAAAGTGATGAAAATAAGTTGATTACCTTTTTTTAAAAATAAATATTTCTACTGGTTTATGAAATCCTGACATTCAGAATGATAGTGGTGTGTGTGTTGTTTTAGGTTGAAGAACCATGTACTTATATAGTAATTTTATGTAACTTCAGATATCAGAATAGCATGTATGCTTACATATTAATTCATTATAAAATCAAAGTGACATGCTTTACATAGCATCCTTAAAGTTTGCTGAAATTATGTTGATAACCTTGTGAAGTAGGCAAAGGAAGGAATTTTAGAGATGAGGAACAGATTCAGAAACTAGCAGTTTCACAGGGTAGTTAGTTTGGCATCTTCACAGTGCTAGTGACTAGAGGAAGGAAGATTTGTAATAGAAAGTAAAGGCAGTGTGGGCAAAGGGCACATTATGTATTGGAAAAGTGATGAAATAGAGGACTTCATACATGTAAGAAGTATTTATGATTTGTAATTGTTCTTTTAACAAAAAAATTAAGGGGCGTGAGCATGTCATAGGGATGAGAGCTTTGTTTAATATTGTATCAATGACATGGAATAGGTATGTATAGTATTGGGCGTATTACTGATAATTATGTTAATTACATATTAGAGAATTTCTTTGCCTTTCTCTCCTCCCCTCTCCCTCCCTCACTCCTTTTTTTGTCCCTCCCCAGATGAGGTCTTACTGTGTAGCTTGGTTGGCCACAGAGATTAGCCTGCATCTGCCTTCTAAGTGTTAGGGTAAAAGGTGTTCACTATTATGGTTGGCATGTTAGAGCATTCTTAGGATCTGTATAAATTCTTGGTTCTACTAGAGAACACACAGGATTTGGAAAGCTTTTTGTTTGCTATACTAAACTTTTTGTTGCCATAGTTACATTAATTAAAATGGATTTTGACTTTTGATATACAGAGGAATGGTAGGTCTGAGAGGATGAAACATGGATGAGGATGCTGTAGTGATAGAAACATTTTTGTGGGGTGTGTGCACTCTTAGTGTGGGCTAGGAAAACAAATTCATTCATTTATTCTTTCAACAAATTCTTGTGAATTCAGTCCCATAAGATAACAAGAGAAATAAGTTGTGGTCCTATGAAGTTTCATAGAATTCTCATTCTAGTTAGGGGAGAAAAAGATCGTTTTAGTTTAAAGGGAGAATGTGAAAATATATTAAAAAAAATCAGAATGATGTGATTATTTCTCTATATCTGTCTCAGTCTCTGTTCTAAATATACATATGCACTTATGCACAAATCTCTATAGTGATCTTTGAATTAACATGCCTGAAACAGAACTTAGTCTTTTTGCCCCAAAGACCCATTTTTTGTAACCATCTGCTCTTATATCAATCTAGAGGATGACTTTGGTGTCATCCTCTATTCTTTCTGCCCCTTTATCTCCTAAATTTGGTCAGTCACTAAGATGACCAATACTTTCCCTCCGTTATCTCCATTGCCACATCATCACCAATTTTTGCCGGAGTCCTCAGCTCCTTGGAGCTTACCTATTTTTTTTTTAAGGTCTGTTGCATTAAAAGTTGATCTTTTCTTGCCTATTCCTAGAATGATCTTTCTAAAAATACAAATTCGATCATGAAACTACGCTGCTTACAAAAGTTGGCTCTTTGTAGCCTGTAGGACAACATCCAATTTCCTTAATATGGCCTCAGCTCACCTCTTCATGCCTTGTCTGTTGCCACTTCCTCCTCTGTGTTCTAGCTTGAATAAATCGTTCACAGTTCTCTAACAAACATGTTACTTTTCTAGCCTTGGAATCTTTGTAAAAGCTGCTTCCTCTTCTAGGAACATCTTTTCTTCTCTGCCCAGTGAACTTTTCTTACCCTTTAGGATCAATTTCACCCAGTCTTTGACTTCCTCTTTGTCATCCTCAAAGAACAGGTGTAGAGATAAGCATGTGTGACACTGAGGTGTTCACTGTGTAAAGACAGTCACTGTGTGCTAGCAGTTCACTTTGTGCCTTATGACCATCCACTGAGATGAAGAGATACCTGTAAGAGGCCCAGGTGGTATGGGGAGAGGTGGGCTTTATCCTGAAAGCCGATTTGTCTGAGACATTGAAAAGCAGGGATGGTATGTATGAGTTGAGCTCCAGATAGACTATTGAGAGAGCCCCCTGTCATCCCCCTCATTTCTACAGGTTTAATCAGGTCTTTCCACTTTCAGTGTGTTTGGGGCAACAGCCATATACCAATAATCAGTTTTGTTTAGGAAGAGGTTTCTTTGTGGAAGGTCATTTGTTCTCTCCTTGTCTGGTAAAGTTATATATATATATATATATATATATATATATATATATATGTATGTATGTATGTATGTATGTATGTATGTATGTCTGTCTGTCTGTCTGTCCCTTCCTGCTTCTTTCTCTTTGCCTCTCCCAGGGCAAAGGTTAAGAGAAGCTGAAGCTGAGTCACTTCCTGTCTCTGCTGTTTTAAGGTTGGTTGACACCTTTTGCTGTGGGGCCCTATAAAGCTCTATTGTGTTTTGGACCCTGAGGTGCGTGGATGACCCTGGCTGCGTGTAGATTGGAAAAGTCAACTGCTTCTTCCCTATTCACCTAGTGGTTTAGCCTGAAGGTAAATCAGGGAAGACAGAGGAATCTTTTTCTTTGGACTTTGCTGTAGGACAAAGGGCAGAACTGCATGGCAGTTCTGCTTCTTTGCCAGGAGTTTAAATAGGTGGTAGGAATACCAAGGAATTAAATTTTTTTTAAATTTTTTTTTTTTTTTTCAGCATTTGACTTCTAAGATGCTGATTTTATGTGGTTCTTGTCTAAGGCTCACAGGAGGTAGTGAGAAACGGGTACTTTGTGGTGGTTAAGGAGTGGAGGAAGCTAGGTACCCCAGATATTGTATGATAGAAACAGTTTGTTAATCTTCCAAAACCTAGAGGGGTTTTGGTTTAGACACATTAAAAAGCTTATTTTGCTGAGCTTCCTGGGGCTTGAGTGTGCAGGACATACTTTAGAGCAGGTTAGACCTCTTATCTCAGAGGTATGAGTACCCTGTCATACAGGATCAGAAAGGAAAAGAGCAAAGAAACAGTTTACTGAGGCTTTTTGCCAGGAGTGCTGTTACCTCATTTACTTCTTAAAAAGAATAGTTATTTGTTAGGAATTTTTTGACAAGGAAACAAGCTCAAATTTGTGATTTACTTAATATCACACAGTTGAAAGATGTTACATTGAGATTTAGATTATTGTTTGAGGAATTTCAGAGCTCAAGCCTTACCTATTATTTGTGTTATTCTTTTCCAAGCATAAGGTTTCTATTTGTTTTCAGTCCTCAAATGAGATATGTTGTAGCGAGTACTCTGTAAACAGTGAGTATTCTTGTATCAGTCAAGCTCCTTGGCAGGTGGCAGGTGGCAGATGGCTCAGGCTGGGTTTCATAAGAATTTAATTAATAATGGGACTATATTTACAAAGGTATAGGCAGTGATTAAAGAAACCAGCAGAGACTGATACAGTATCAAAGGCTAATAGCAGTAAGAGGGAAGAGATTTATCATATAACTGTGGGCTTTATTTCTCAGCCTGTGCCTGCCTGGGACCTCAGATCCTTCCAACTATGAGTAAGTACTGTTTCCAGTGTATCTTTTCTGTTCTTAGCCACCAGCATGTGCAGTTGCCGATAGTTTATAGAATGCTGTGTATGAAAGATTCTGTATCTTTACTTTCTCATGTCTTTTTCCCTTACTGTTAGTCTCCTGCTTGAGGGGAGGGGCAGGCTGAGGCTGGGGTGGGAGGGTGGGGTGTGAAGGATGGGAGGGTCGTGAGGTGGTAGATGCTTCCCTCTGTCTTGGCATTTATATTTACTTGAGGTGGGCACTCATCTTGTACTGCTGTCTTCCTTTCTTTTAAAAGTATATGCTCTTTTTTCCCCCCTCAGATATCATATTCCTTATTTATCCATATTAACTTTTTCCTTTCTTCAGACTTATTTTCTTAATTGACAAACATCCTTGGGGCAGACTTGGAGTGCACTGTGATTTTCTTGTTTCAGCTTCCCAGGCCTGAGCCAGCAGCATTCAGTTCTGAACCATATGAACTCTTGACTCCCACCTCCCCATTTTTTCTACACAAATGGCCCTGTTTTCATCCTCTTTCATCCTGTCACTGAATTTTGTTAAAGTATTTTATACTTTGACTCTCAGTCATTCTTTAGCTTTTTTCTAAGATTATATAAAAAAATTCAATAAAACCAGTGAACAGTTTTCCATCTTCATTCTACTTGTTCTCTTTATGAGATTACAAACAATCTCCAGTTTCTTGAAACATCCATTCTTTGGTTTCTAGATCATTGTTTCTTAGATGTCTCTAATTTCTGACTACCTTCACTACAGTGAAGGTAGTCACTACTTACTTTATTGGGGGTGTGAATGGATATATGTGTGTGTATTGTTTTTGGAGGGGCAGTATTTCACAATGAACTCCTGACTGGTCTGGAGCTCTCCATGTAGATAGTCCCTGCTGGCTTTGAACTCACAGACCTCTGCCTCCTAAGTGCTGGGATTAAAGGCATTTACGGCCATGCCTGGCATTTTTATCTTGTTTTTCTTTTTCTTTTTCTTTTTCTTTCTTCTTTTCTTTTCTTCTTCTCTTCTCTTTCCTTTTCTTTTCTTTTTTCTTTCTTCTTTCTTTCTTTCTTTCTTTCTTTCTTTCTTTCTTTCTTTCTTTCTTTCTTCCTTTCTTCCTTTCTTCCTTTCTTCCTTTCTTCCTTTCCTTTCTTCCTTCCTTTCCTTCTCTCTCTCTCTCTTTCTTCTTTTCTTTCTTTCTTTCTTTCTTTCTTTCTTTCTTTCTTTCTTTCTTTTCTTTCTTTCTTT